>NW_005370552.1:1804604-1839257 GCF_000412655.1 Myotis brandtii | reverse complement strand
GGAGGGGGAGGGGAGAGGTAGGATGAGAGATAGGAAAGTGTTGCTCAAGAGCTTTGCCTAAGGGCATTTATTTCTCTTACTAAAGTATTTAGGAGACTTTTCTTAAATTTCAGGTAGACCTTGAAAATAGTAAGTTGGTACAGTGAGTAAAAACAAGGTCTCTAGAGCCAAAACTTCTGGGATCAAAGTATGAGGCCATCGCTTCTTAGCTCTGAGACCTTGGGCAAGTAACCTAACTCTAGTGCCTCAGTTTCCTTATCAGGAAAATGAAGATAATTCGATTTCACTGACTTATTAGGAGGATTAAATATGTTGGCACCTGTCAAGTAGTTAGGGCAGTGCATGGCGCATAGCAAGCTCGCTATCATCTTGTTGGTGATATTGTTGTCATTATCCTCACAGTGACTACGTTTTTCTGTTGAAAAGTTGGGGTTCATTTTTCTGTGCTTCCAAGTATGAGAGATAGTTATCCTTTTTTTCTGCCATAATAGTGGAATTCTTAGGATGTTTTAATGGTTAAGGGAGACAGCAGGCAAGTTGAAATAGGTAACATTGTAGAAAAATCTAGCAGAGCTGCTGGACTTAAGCATAACTTTTTTTTCAATTTATAAGCTAAGGCAGGAATATCAAGAACATCTAATGAAAATAGTCTAAATGTCCCATTTGCTGTAGTTTAAGGTTTTTACTATTATTGTTCTTTAGTCTGATCAATTTTTTTAGAAAATAAATTATTTACTGGGTAGGAATGCTTTTTTTGACATCACGATTAATTTGTCTTGTTTAAATAAGAAAATAGATCATTAGATTTATCATTCTAAGCCCTACTTGATATAAGGAGGAAAATATCCAACACCTATTATTTCTCTGAGTTTCATTTCTTATTTGGGTCTTTTTAGGTTGTAGAGATGTTGGAGGTTCCCAATAAACCCACACAGCTGTCATACAAGTACTACTTCCTGTCTGTGAGCGCTGCGGAGCGGGACGACGGCCCTGTCATGGCACTCCTGCTGCAGCAGTTCAAGGACAACATCCAGGAATTGATTTTACGGACAAAAACCGGGAAACAGCCTAGAACCGGTACCAAGCGCAAGGTCTGCTCACATGTGCAAATAAGCACAGAATTTGTGTACATTCACTTCATTGTAGTCTTAACCTGTTTTTAATATGGGAAAGAATTAGATGCAGTTTTTAAAAGACGAGGCAGCAATATGATTTAAGTAATAATTGTCTACATTTTCTTGGAAATGCTTCTCTTTTAATTAATAATTAACTATACACCATTTTCCACAAGAGAACTTGTTAAATACACAATATTTACTGCTAAATTTCTCGTGTGTAGGCCAGTATTTGCCCAATAAATATTTGCTGAATGAGTAAGATTTTTACTTAACCTTGAGCTTTATCGTAGTTTAACTGCCTTAACTAATTGTATCATATGTACATTTTTCTGTTTTTTACTTATATTCTAGTTGTCTGATGATACATGTCCACTAGAACCTAAGAAAACCAAACGATCAGGAGAAATGTGTGCCTTCAATAAAATTCTAGCTCACTTTGTCGCTGTGTGTGATACAAATATGCCATTTGTAGGACTTCGGTTAGAGGTAAGTTTGTAACAATTTTGGGTACTCTAAATGAAAGTAATTGTTAAAATGCTTTGCTAAAGCTACATGGATTCCATTAGGAGAATCAGAATGATTGTCATCTTGTTCATCTTGGGAGGGGTGGGGTTAAAATCATACAAGTAAAACAACTTAAATTATTTCATCTCTCTCATTACAAATTGTGTGCCTTCTGCTCTTTGTGGAAATGGAAAGTAAATTCTTTTCAGTTTTAAAACATTATTTAACTGTTAGACATGGCTCATTGATAAAGGGGTGGCTATACATACTGCTTACACAGTAACAAAATTGGGTTCCTTTCTGAGAAGCAGGTCAGAAAGAATCTTAAACTGAATTTACTTTTGTCACACAGAAGAGGCATAGACTTACGCAGAATTCATGTTTTTCAAGAATACGCAGTTGTGATAATCCAGCATGGCCCCCAAACATGGAAGTAAAAGGGGAAGGGACAGACAGAATCTGTACTTTTTTTTTTAAATATATTTTTTATTGATTTCAGAGAGGAAGAGAGAGAAAGAAACATCAACGATGAGAGAGAATCATTGATCGGCTGCCTCTTGGACATCCCCCACTGGGGATCAAGCCTGCAACCCAGGCATGTGCCCTTGACTGGAATCGAACCTGGGATCTTTCAGTCTGCAGGCCTATGCTCTATCCACCGAGCCAAACCAGCTAGGGCCAGAATCTGTACTTTTCATACAGGGCTTTAGACAAGGATCAGCAACCCTTACATCCTAAATTATTTCGCTCTGGTTTAAGTTTTACTTTTTGTGAGACTCCTTCGCTCTGGGAATCGTCGTGAAGGAAGAGATTTGGAAATGCGGAAGTGGATTGTTTCGGTTGCACTGGTGATGACAGTCTCAGGAAGACTCAGAAAACACGCTCATGTTTTAGAGCAGGGATTGGCAAGCTTTTTTGGGAAAGGGCCAGATAGTAAATAGGTGTGTGGGTCATATGGTCTCATACCATAGCTGCTCCAATCTGTTGTGTAGTGTGAACCAGCCATGGTTGATATTTTAAAAAAATGAGCATGGCTATCGTCAAGTAACACTTATTTAGAAAAACACGCAGTGGGCTGGATTTGGCCACGAACTGTTACACGCTGACCCCTGCTTCACAGAGCTTCGGGATCTAAAGGTGGGCATCCGCTGTGCCCTGAGAAAGCCAAGCGCAGAAACGGGTACCTAAAATAGATCCTCCTGTCCTCCGTGTCCCGGCTGCTAGAGCTGTGAGCTTGAGGAATATTTTTCTAGGTACTGGCCACAGCTCCTAGACTGCACAGACCGTGTCCAGGCTTCCTGGCTGCTTGACTGTGTCCTCGGCCTTTTCATTGTGCTGTGTGGCTCGAGTGTATGGAAGTCTGTGCGGCACTACCTTTGCAGTAGGAAGGGAGGCTGCATGGTGTCCAGGGGCAAAGTAATGCAATTGTTTCCCCTTTTCCTGTCTGGTCTCGCCCCCCCCCCTCCCCCCAGGCTAGAAATCACAGAAATGTGTCTTTGTAGTGCCACATGGACTAACACCTATAGACACATGTCCTCTCTGTCCCCTTCTCTTCACTCCCATACCTGTTACACACACAAGACGTGAGCTCTTGTCAACTCAATCAAGCTCTTAAAAACCTTGCCTACTTTTCTTCTCTCAACGAAAAAGACACGTTAAAGACCAAAGCCAGCAAATTTTCTGCTTACAGCAATTTCTACTGAGGTGTGAATAACGAAATCTAATCTTACCCGGGCTATTTATTTCTCTGATCCATAGAATAAAGGCAACAGTTTTTGAGCCCTTCACCCTTCGATTCCTTTTGAGTCTGAACTCCTATTGCCTATTTGGTCAGGGGTTCTTTTTCTAAACCTTTGCCCTTCCCAGGCCAGAAGCCCAGGGTTCAGTCAGATCCTCAGGGCTGCCTTAAATCCTTTCGGGACCAAGGTCAATATAAATAGTCTGCCGTGGAAGACCTGGGACCCTCTGCCGAAGGCAAGCATTCCTTCTGGCACACCTGAATACCCTGGAGTGCCACGGCGGGGTCTCGGGCACTCTCCCGCATCATTTTCTACCTCACTTTCTGAGCCCTCCCACTGGGAACTCTTTCCTTCACTGGCTCTACAGGAAATAGTTTGTTAAAAATAAAAATGGATTCCAGAAAGGTTCTGAACTAAAAAAATAATTGTTTGTGATTAGAAGTGAGATACAACTATCATTCAAACAGTGTTTCAAACGAATATAATTGAATTACACTGGTAGACCAATCTTATTTTACAATTGAATCATTTGGAACCACCAGAATAGATTATGGATTGCTTCTGGTTCACTACACAAATGAGATCAGTCTCCCGAATTGTGAAGATTTATCACCGATGGAGGTGTCTTTTAACTAGAAGCTCTGGGTCATCTTTGAGTTTCACTGGACTTAAATGTAGTTCCCAGAAAATCAAATGATGCGGACAATGCTCGTGCCTCATATGTCGTAACTTTAGAAAGAGTGGCCCTAGGAAAGATGCCGCGAGAATAAGCAGGAGGATTTAGAGAAGGTAGTTTCCCTTGTAAAGTTGGTGGTCTGATATAACTGTGCTTTTCTCCTCCTAGCTGTCCAATCTGGAGATTCCCCATCAAGGAGTGCAAATGGAAGGGGATGGCTTCAGCCATGCGATTCGCTTATTGAAGTAAGTCCCTGTCCCGTGTGTCGCTTGGTGCCACACATTGCAGCCACACGGCCAGAGCCGCTCCTCTCCTCTCATGAGTCAGCATAAAGCAGACTCATGTGGGTGTCACGGATTTCTGCAGAGACTTGCTAAGATCTGGGGGAGGATTCTCTTCCACCCGCCGAGTGGCAATCCCACACCACTTGGTATCTTAGGTTGTCTCTCCTTTGCTTTCTTTTTTCTTTTTATATATATTTTATTGATTTTTTACAGAGAGGAAGGGAGAGAGAGAGAGAGAGAGAGAGAGAGAGAGAGGAAACATCGATGAGAGAGAAACATCGATCAGCTGCCTCCTGCACATCTCCTACTGGGGATGTGCCCGCAACCCAGGTACATGCCCTTGACCGGAATCGAACCCGGGACCTTTCAGTCCGCAGGCCGACGCTCTATCCACTGAGCCAAACTGGTTTCGGCTCTCCTCTGCTTTCTTTTCTTCATTCAGCAGATGTTTCCTGAGTGTGACTCCGTGTCAGGCTTGCATTCTGGTGGAGCCCTTCAGGATGCTCTGGATCACATAGCAGGGGGATCTGGACTAGTTCGGAAGTCAGGAAAGGTGGCTCTGAGAAAGCCCCAGTTGTGCTCTGACCACAGGAGAGGTGGGAGTTACAGGAAAGGGAGCGAGGGTGCGAAGGGGTAGTCCTCGCCAGAAGGGGTAACTGCTTTGGCGAAGGCTTGGAGGCAAGAGAGCTGAGCATCCCGGAACTGGAGGAAGTTCAGCATGGCAGGAGTGGGAGAGATGTCAGCAGGGAGGGTCCAGGTCCCGTGGGGTTTTGTAAGTGTCCTTAAGGAATTTAGATTTGATCCTACTGGCAATAAGAAGCCATCAGATGATTTTAAACAGAAACTGACATCATTAAATAAGTGTTTTTGAATGATGGATGAGCGTGGTGTTTTCTAAGATAAGGGACACTGAAAATGTGAGTTTGAGGGGCTTTCCTAAGTTTGAGGTGCCTAGACATCCCTTTGGGCAGGTAGGGATGTGTCTCAAGCTCAGAAGACAGGTCTGGGCAGCACAGGTAGATGAGTCATCACCAAGGTGATAGTAATTGAGCTGGGATCGTCAGATCACCAGGAAAGAGTGTACAGAGGGAGATGGGCAGAGGGCTTGGCTTGGTTCTAAACATAGAGGGCAAGGCGCCAAAGGATGCTTAAAAGGAAAGCTAATGCATTGTTTGTGCTTCATAAGGTGACCAGGATGGACTTGCAAAGGTAGTATGCCATTTAAGAGATCAACCTTTTTTTAAATATACTTTTATTGATTTTTTTTTTTTTTAGAGAGAGGAAAAGAGAGAGAGAAAGAAACTGATCAGTTGCCTCCCTTACGTACACCAATGAGGGGTCAAACCCACAACCTGGGTATGTGCCCTGACCAGGAATGAACCGGAGACCTTTCGGTGCATGGGACGACACTCAGCCAACTGAGCCACACTGGCCAGGGCGAGAAATCAACCTTTTTTGTGCAAAAAACATTTTCTTTTTTTGGCATTTGTATTGTTTCTTAGATGTTTAATCATATAAATCATAGAAGCAATTTTTACCGATTGAATTCCTGTCTGCGAAGACATGGCAGCTCTGTCATCTGAGCCAGCAGGGCTTTCGTTTTTGTTACTTGGGAATCAGTTTGTTGCTGTGGAAAATGGGAAGGGCTAGCAAGTGGCACACACGCCACCTGCCTTGTTATAGAAAACCGGAGAAGAACCAAGCAACGCTTAGAGAGATGGAGTTACATTTATTATTATTATTATTATTACATGCGGGCCCAGAGGAAAATGTCTCTCAAATTCTGAGCCCCGTCACACAGGAAGTTTCTTGTATTTATACCTTTTTACCTTCTTTGTCTCCAAAATATGGGGTTTTTTCCGGTTCCCTTTGCAAGTTCTTAAAGAGCCCCTATGTGCTGGGGCTTTGAGACCTCGACCAAAGGCTTGGCCTGGTGCCAGCACTGATAACTTCATCTGGGGAAGGTTTAATGGCCTCTCTGAAATGGGAGTAGTCTTATTTTCCTTATTATTTAAGCCAGCAAGCATTACAGAAGCCAAAATGCAGGATAAATTTCAAAGAGCAGTTTTTATATAAGATGGATGCTTCAGCGTGTCCTGGTGCTTAATCCAGATAAAGCGTTGAAGAACTGGAATAGCTTCCCTTCCTGGCTATCTTCATGCCATCTCTACGAAATGTTTTCTGGAGCGGGAGAGCTAGTCTTACAATGGAAATCAATAGGAAAATGTAGTACTCTTAATTTAATTGCATTCGGTTTTGAATTACTTCTGCTTAAAATGCAGGGTATTTTTTTCTTTTCACTCTTCTTGGCAACTGCAAATGAGTAGGTGCTGTTAACTTTTGTGTTCTATTTTCTTAGTTATGTTTTCATATTTTACAAGAGTTTTAAAATATCTTATGCTCAGCATTTTTATGAAAGCAATTTCAGTCCCCTTTTGAGAACTCATAATCCTCCTGCCTAAGAAGGCAGTTGACTTTTATTCTTTCTGTTACATGTATAACCTTAAAAGCAAGTAAATATTTTCCAAGTTTCTTGGGGTAAGCCAATTATATTTGTGTCACAGATTAAGAAAGTGACCTGGAATATATTTTCAAGGTTGTATTGTTCCTGAGACCATAAATTGGAAGGAGTCTTATTCTTACTTAGTTCTTACTTGAAAATGTGCTGGCTTCTGTGTGTTCATTTTCTAACCAGATGGATTTCATGAAATACCTATTTTATGTGAAAGGAAGATAATGTATTGCATTTCCATTTTCAAAATCAAGATTTAGAAATCTCTCTGCATTGGTTGCTCTATAACTCTTATGTGTTAGGGTTTTGTTTTGAAGGGTAGGGGCAGGCATATGTGTGTCCGGCTGGAGAGGCTCAGTTGGTTGAGCATCATCCTGTGCACCGAAAGATTGCCAGTTCGATTCTCAGTCCAGGCATATACCTGGGTTGCGGGTTTGATCCCCACTCGGGGCGCCTACGGAAGGCAGCTAATTGATGTTCCTTCCTCTCTCCCTCCCTCCCTCCCTCCCTTTAAGAATGTCCTTTGGTGAGGATTAAAGATAAGCATATATGCAATGTATGCGATTCCTACAATAACTACCCCAAATCTTCCTGGTAGTCATAAAAGGTCTCTAGTATGAAGAATTCACTTTTGAAAAATGTAAAAAGCTATACATTTAAGAAGAATTGTGATGAATTTTTAATTGAGGAAATTGCAGTGCTATGTTAATTTTATGCAACCTGTATAGATTTCTTTCCCCCTACAGAGTTTATTGTTTACCATATGCAATTCCTGTCTCTTGTTTGCTCTCTGAAGTTGCTTATTGTAGGGTCAGTGGTTCTCAACCCCAGGGTACTTTTGCCCTCTAGATGTTTGGCAATGTTTGGAGATATTTTCGGTTATCATTAACCTAAAAGAGGGGCTAGAGGTGCTCCTGGCATCTGGTAGGGAGAGACCAGGGCTGCATTGGACAGCCCTCCACAACGGAGTCCAGCCCAAAATGTCAGTATTGCCAACATTGAAGAACCTCGTTCTAGGTGTTCCATTCTGAACAGGAGGCCTAAACCAAGATTCCATGTTTCCAGTTATAGTTGTTGTTGTTTTTCCTTAGTTATTGATAATCATACCAAGTCTGAGAATTGATCCACCTTCTCTATGAGTTACAAGATAATGTAGGGTTAAAGAATATATTATCTCATTATTTCACCCATTACTGAAAAAAACAGCTAAACTGGATTACTTCTCAGTGTTTTATGACAAATAAGAGAGTCATAAAATTGTGAGAAAATGGATAGGTAGGTGTGATAAGACAACTAAACTCATACATTCCTCTTGTATGTGTGATATATGTGAGTAATAACATGTATGCTAAATGAATTGATACATTTAAAGCTCATCATAGTGCATGTTACTCTGTAGAGGAGGCAAAGGGGATGATAATGAACCTGGAATTCTGTCATGGCAATCGGTGAAGATTTGTTTTACTGCAAAGGGGATTGACATCTATGAATACCTGCTGTCTCAGCCACCATAAGCACTTTATTAGTTTTAAAATCACTGACCATGAGATAGTTATTTAGCTCCATTTTGTAGTTGGGAACTGAAATCCAAGGGTTTAAATGCGGCTGAGTCAGAATTCAAATGCAGGTCCCTGAATCCGCCGCCCTGTACTTTCCACTGTATCATCCTGCCTTTAAAAGTGGCTTTACAAGTATTTTGCTCCCCTTAGTTTTTCCTTGAGGATGTTCTAAATAGATTTTGTAAAAAGTCAATATCCTTGATTTTTCATTCTCAAGAATTGTGGTCTTTTCTAATAACAAGATTAAGGATGAAAACAAACATCACTTTGTTAAAATGAGAGTCCTAACCTGTGTTGAAGTGAATGGAAATGGGTTAAATGCTATGAATTGCCTTTAATTGCTATGAGTTGCCTCCTTCCTTTACAGAAGGTGCCTGGTAGAGACTTTGAACTGAAGCTCTAATGTAAATGCCCTCCTGTCATTGTGGAGACTGTGCTTTTGTCTTTCTGTGACGGGAAGTACACTTCATATGCTGTCTTTCCTCACCAGAATTCCTCCCTGTAAGGGTGTAAGTGAGGAAACCCAGAAGGCTCTGGACCGCTCTCTCCTCGATTGCACTTTCCGATTGCAAGGTAGAAATAACCGCACGTGGGTGGCAGAGCTAGTGTTTGCAAATTGTCCGCTTAATGGCACTTCTACCAGGGAACAAGGTGAGATGCTTCACACACTTTGTCTTTGTATATTTCTGGACTTTTTTTCATACTGATTGCTATTAATTTTCTCTTTTAATCCGGTAGGACCGTCCCGGCATGTTTATCTAACATATGAAAACCTGTTGTCTGAACCCGTTGGCGGTAGGAAAGTGGTTGAAATGTTCCTTAATGACTGGAATAGCATTGCACGATTATATGAGTGTGTGTTGGAATTTGCACGTTCTCTACCAGGTACGTGTGATAATCTTCCTTTTGGGGGGAAAAACATCCCCCCCTTTTTTAACTGAAGAAGTAAAACATGCACTATTGTTTAAAAAAAAGAAGAAGAAGAAGAAGAAAAGAAAAATATATCCAATGAGAAATAAGTTTCCCTTTTAACTTAGGCTTCAGTTTCCTTCCCTCAGAGACAGTCACTGTTAATTATGTCTCCAGAAATTTTTACACATGGGTATACCATATTATAATAATACTAGAGGCCTGGTGCACAAAATTCATGCACGGGTGTCCCTCAGCCCAGCCTGCATCCTCTTCAATCCGGGACGCCACGGGGGATGTCCAACTGCTGGTTTAGGCCCGATCCTGCAATCAGACATCCCTCTCGCAATCTGGGACTGCTGGCTCTTAACCGCTCACCTGCCTGCCTGCCTGATTGCCCCCGACCACTCTGCATGCCAGCCTGATCACCCCTAACCACCTCTGCCTGCCTGTCTGATCGCCCCTACCCCCTCTGCCTGCCTGCCTGATCGCCCCTAACAGCCCCTGCCTGCCTGCCTGATGCCCCTAAGTGCTCCCCTGCCGGCCCGATCGCCCCTAACTGCTCTCCCCTGCTGGCCTGATCACCCCTAACCGCCTCTGCCTGCCAGCCTGATCACCCGTAACCGCTCTCCCCTGCCGGCCTGATCGTCCCTAGCCACTCTCCCCTGCCGGCCTGATCGCCCCTAACCACCTCTGCCTCAGCCCCCACCACCGTGGCTTTGTCCAGAAGACATCTCGTCTATCTGGTCTAATTAGCATATTACCCTTTTATTAGTATAGATTATAATAATAGTTAATACTTAGAGAGTTTACTATGTGCTGTACAATGTACTAAACAGTTTGCTTGTATTAACTCCTCATAATCAATCACCTTATGAGATGGGTAAGTTATGCTTCATTTTATAAATGAAGAAAACAAGTCACAGAGACTTAAGAAACTTGTTGATGGTCACATAGCTAGTAAATGGCAGTGCTGGAATTGAAGCCTCTGACCACTATGCTATTGCTTCAATGTATCTCCACCCCTGCCCAGGCCACCTCGTGTAGGAATAGAAATGGAAGGAAGCCTACTTTCTATTTATGCTGTTGCTTTCTTTTTTTCTTTCTTTACTAAATTACACGTATTAGAGATCTTTTGATCAGGCATATAATATTGTCAAAATATCCTCCTTTTCAAATATATATTTTTCATTTTGCATGTGTAATCTTAATCTCCTTTTTGTTTCCTTTATATTTAGACATACCTGCTCATCTAAATATTTTCTCAGAAGTTCGTGTTTATAATTACCGAAAACTTATCTTGTGTTATGGAACCACCAAAGGAAGTTCAGTAAGTGTATGAATTAATTAAAACTGAAGTTCCTCTCGTCAATCTTGTAAAAAGCAAGAATTCAAAAATTATGAAAACTGCCTTGAAATAATTGGAGGCTCAAGTAAAAATTAGGGATAAATGGTAAAATTTAAATACTTTGTTGATACAAATATAGTGTACTATAATGTTTAACTCTTTAAAATTGAAAACAAAAATTATACCCTCTTTGATAGGTATATAATCTTGAGTTTTAGACAATGTACTTTTAGTTTTTGCATTTTGTTCTTAACTGATTTTAAATCTTCTTAGCAATGTGATTACTGTGATGAAGTTCACACATGAGTTTGAACAATATGGTATGTCTGTATTTTTGGTCATGTGATAATGAACATTGTTTGATCTTATCTTTTTAAGGTATTCCCCATAATTCATAGTTTTTGCTGTGGTTTTTGTTGTTTTTTTCTACCTCACATGTAAAGCCCTAGAAATTCAATATGAAAATTCAGCCAGCTGGCTTCTTTCTGCACTCTCCAAATCAAGTAATATCAGAAATTACTTGAGTGTTTAACAATCTGTTAACGAAGGCATCTGTGTTGGGGGTGGCTTCCTTTCTCTTTATGACCGTGTGCACCTAGAGGGTGACTCTCCTTCAGCTCAAGAGAAAAGTGAACATTAGAAACACCATTGGTCATTTTTAAATAAAATTTAATCAAAGTGTTTTCTTTAGCGCCCTCTCTTTGTTTTATTTAGAAGTGGGATATCTAACACACATGCTCAGTGAATGCGCTGGTCCTTAGTAACAGCGCACCTAGAATTTAAAGAGTCCAGTCTTAGGAGTTGCTTTCAGAAAAGATCTAATTCAGATCTTTGGAATTTTGCCTTACTGTTTAAACATTTTTTCAAATACTTGAATCTTTTACTCTCTCAGTGTCTGAAATATGTATTCTCTTTGATTTAGATTAGTATCCAATGGAATTCGATACATCAGAAATTCCACATTTCTTTGGGAACTGTTGGTCCAAACTCAGGTTGCAGTAACTGTCACAATACCATTCTCCATCAGCTTCAAGAAATGTTCAACAAAATACCAAATGTGGTTCAGTTACTACAGGTAATTAAGTTTATTTTCTCTTTAAAAATAAGATTCGGTTAGTATTAGTGATGAGGGTGGGTATCTGTGTCTTTCATATCTTGCACTTTTCTTGGAGAATTTTCTTTGATTCAAAGTGGACAGAGCTATCTAGTTTGCATTCGCTTCAAGGGAAAGTTTTGTGGAATGTATCAGAAGGATGTTGTCTCATTTATGATGCTTCTACATTGAAAATTCTGAGGTTTTAGCATGGTACAGAAGCTGGGCTGCTCTCACTGTGTTTGCTCCTTGTAGGTACTGTTTGATACTCAGGCTCCGTTAAATGCCATCAACAAACTCCCCACTGTGCCGATGTTGGGCTTGACCCAGAGAACCAACACGGCCTACCAGTGCTTCTCCATTCTGCCGCAGTCGTCCACCCACATCAGACTGGCCTTCAGGAACATGTACTGCATTGACATATACTGCCGGAGCCGAGGCGTGGTGGCCATACGGGACGGTGCCTATAGTCTTTTTGATAATAGCAAGTTAGTTGAAGGATTTTATCCTGCACCAGGACTAAAGGTAACAGACTTCAGTGGTACAGCATGAATAAACATAAACATGATCTCAAACAATTCCTTCGAGGGGGGAAATAATGGGGCAAAGCAACAAATTCCTGTCTAAATTTAATAAGCAGCTATGTTAATGCATTATCTCTGCCACTTGACTGAAGGAGCTAGAAGTTCTAAAGGGTTGTGCCTATGTATGAGGTGAGAAAATGTCTTTCCCTTTGTGTCCCTACTGTGCTGGGCAAGGTGGAAGCCACTAAAGAGAGTCCTATTTGCTATTTATAACTTTAAAAGTAGTCTTCATCATTGATTATTGAGTAGGTTTGATATGCCAATAGAACTATGGTGCTTTTTTAAAATGTAGGGTTCTGGGCCCGAATCCTTGGAGATTCTGGTATAATAGCTCAGTTGCTTATAACGTAGAGTCAGATAATTCCGAATGACTTGTTTTGAAAATTAGTCCCCTGCAATCCTCTCTTGCCATTCTCCTGCTATGTTTTCAACTCTTACATAGTTGATTCTCTTGGTATTTATATCTTATCTCTAAATAGGTGCTTACATTGCTGTTCGTGGACTGCTTAGTTGCGGGCATTATCTGATTGTCAGAGTGAAAGATGAGGATTGAATTCTTTTTTAATGCTTTCTATGTGCTCCTTCCTCGTTCCAGGCTGCTGCTCACAAACACCTTCTTCCTTTCCTCCTCTTCTTACAATATGGCTAGATAGCAATTTTGATTGGATAATTTTTCACCTTCATCCTTATTTGCAGAGGTATCTGGCGCTGCCAGTTCCTACATGTGTTGAGGCTCTAGATGGAAATAGCTTCGCTTCGTGGCTTCCCCCACTGCTTGCTTAGGGTACAGCTCCCTCACGTCGTTGGTTACCACTCAGCCATCTGCTCGGCAGCCTCCAGAGTTTATTGCTATTTTTTTCTTTTCCCATTCTTTTTTCGTTGTGACTTACTGCTTTAAAAAATGTTTATAAGCGCTTCATATGGATTATTGGGAGAAGATGAAATGTGTTGTGAATCGTCATCTTTAATTGGAAATTAGACTGTGTACTTTTAAATGCTGTTGAGTGATTCTGATCATCTTATGACCTATATTTTTAAAGACTGGGAAGATGAAGAGTATTACAAGAAAGAAAAGCTATGCTTGACACAAATTCTGGTAGCCTTTGATGACATATCTTATAAACAAAGCTGTCCCATTCTTGATGGTTCAAGATTAAGTCATTAGATAAAAAAGAGAAAAGATAGCTTAGTTTCTTTATTCAGTTTTCCTCTCATATTTTCTAGCTTAAAAAGTGAAAACTCTCACTAAGTAGGAAATTTTCCAACATACAAGTTTTGATCCTCTCCCTCCCCCATTTTTGCTTCAGGAAATAATAAGGAAATATTTTGGCCTCTTGTTAAGAAGTGCCAGGGTGTAATTCTTTGTTCGACTCTTTGCTTGCACTGTACTTCTTAGTTGATACAATTTTCTGAAACCTTGATGTTGATTTTGTTATGGTGCTTAACAGTTTTCCTCAGTATCCCCCCTTCAAAATTATCAATATGTCCTTCAGGTTGTCCTAGTGCTAGTGATCATGTGTTAAATTTATATTTCAGAGATAGACATGGTATGTTTATTTCTGTTAAAATATTATAAATAATTTTAAAATACCAGGCTAAAGTTAGGTAAAATAATGTAAATTTTACCTGTTTATATCCATAGACCTTCCTGAATATGTTTGTTGACAGCAATCAGGATGCTCGGAGAAGGTCTGTAAATGAGGACGATAATCCCCCTTCTCCCATAGGAGGAGATATGATGGATTCTCTTATCTCCCAACTCCAGCCACCACCTCAGCAACAGGTAATGTGGAGCTGAAATTCCACACGGCATCACATTTGTTTAATTTAACAGGTTCTACAGGTGTCTGGGCTTCTTTCTTTCTTTTAAGATTTCTTATTTATTTTTAGAGAGAGGAAAGCAGAGGGGGAGAGAGAGAGAACATCTATGTGAGAGGGAAAAGTTGATCATCCGCCTCCTGCACTTCCCCTACTGGGGCTTGAGCCCGAAACCTGGGCAATGGGCCCTGACTGGGAATCGAACTGGCAACCTTTCAGTGCACCGGACGAAGCCCAAGCAACGGAACCACACTGGCCAGGGCTGGGCTTCTTTCTTGAAAGACAAGGAGATCCTTGGTGGGTCCCAGATGCCCAGGAAGTCCATATGAAAAAATAGGCATAGAGGTTACAAGGAGGAGGCTCCCAGTGATGGGAAGTGAATAGTACCAGAAGCAGCGCTCACCTCAGACTTGTGCACCTAAAGTGATGTCAGGTGATCACCCGTGTAATCACCACAGAGGTTGTCCAAATGGATGTCATTTGGCATCACAGAGCTACAAACCAAAGTGTAGTGCAGTCGTACTCCATAGCCACAATCGTGGCTTTACGAAGAAAAATGACAATCCTTGCCAGCATTTGGTATTCGGAGCAACTGAAACTCATTCCCGGAGGCTGTGTGAAATGGTACAGCGAGCTTGCAGTGGGGTTTAGCAGTATTCCAGAGGGCTAAAGCTGAACATCATGCAACATGTGGTTTAATGATTCTACTCTTAGGTATATGTACAACAGAAATGCATCAAAAGAACACAACATTTATAGCAACATTATTTATCCAAAAAATTGTAAACAACTCAAATATCTAGCAATAGTAGCATGGGTAGATAAATTGGGGTGTATTTATACAATGGAATACTTTACAGAAATGAGAAAGCAAATTATTGCTGCATGCAGCAACATGATGCATTTCACTGACATAGAGTTGAACAAAAGAAGCCAGATACCATGTATATAATGAGTACTTTCAGTATTTATATGAAATGCAAAACCAAACTTGAGTTATAGAAGTCAAAATAGTGCTTACCTGTGGGGAGGTGATAAAGACTTAAGGTGTATAAGGAAGGGCTCTGGGGTTCTGGTAATCCAGTGGTTCTCAACCTTCTGGGCCTTTAAATACAGTTCCTCATGTGGTGACCCAACCATAAAATTATTTTCGTTGCTACTTCATAACTGTAACGTTGCTACTGTTATGAATCGTCATGTAAATATCTGAAATGCATTATAGCAACATTATTTATCCAAAAAATTGTAAACAACTCAAATATCTAGCAATAGTAGCATGGGTAGATAAATTGGGGTGTATTTATACAATGGAATACTTTACAGAAATGAGAAAGCAAATTATTGCTGCATGCAGCAACATGATGCATTTCACTGACATAGAGTTGAACAAAAGAAGCCAGATACCATGTATATAATGAGTACTTTCAGTATTTATATGAAATGCAAAACCAAACTTGAGTTATAGAAGTCAAAATAGTGCTTACCTGTGGGGAGGTGATAAAGACTTAAGGTGTATAAGGAAGGGCTCTGGGGTTCTGGTAATCCAGTGGTTCTCAACCTTCTGGGCCTTTAAATACAGTTCCTCATGTGGTGACCCAACCATAAAATTATTTTCGTTGCTACTTCATAACTGTAACGTTGCTACTGTTATGAATCGTCATGTAAATATCTGAAATGCAGGATGATCTTAGGCGACCCCTGTGAAAGGGTCGTTCGACCGCCAAAGGGGTCGCGACCCACAGGTTGAGAACCTCTGTGGTAATCTCTTCAGTATCTTCATCTACGTGGTAGTTACGTTTGTAAAAATCCATCCAACTGTACATTTAAGATTTGTGCGCTTTACTGTATGTGATTTGTACCTCAATTTTTTAAAAATATAGAGTAGAAAGGATTCCATTGTTTCATTACTGGAGATGAAGGTAAAGGTAAGTAGAGGTCAGGTTGAACTACCATATTTCATTGACTCCAAAACCCCACCAAAGGAAAGAAGCATTATTTTTCATGTGCTGCCCGTTAAACTATGACAGATAAAATGAGCGAAAGCCATCTTGAGGAATGTAAGCGATAGCATCGCAAGATCAGGAATGAGGATGCTGCCTTTTTAAACGTCAGGCGGTTTTGGAAAACCTGTGTTACGGATGTGTATTTTGTACATTTTCATGAAGTGTGAAATGTTACTACTGGAGCTGTCTATTAGGGGAAGCGATGCACTCACGCTATGTTGTATGGCCGTTTGACAAACATTTAAATTTCTTCTTTTCAGCCATTTCCCAAGCAGCCAGGATCATCGGGCGCTTACCCTCTTACTTCACCTCCTACATCTTATCACAACACAGTTAGTCCATCTCCCTCTATGATGCACACACAGTCTCCAGGTAAGACAGTACTTATTTTCTTGTCGTGTCACCTTTAAATCGAAAATACACACACACGTGCACACACAGAAGCACTGCGCATGTAGCCTTGGACTTCAGAGAGAACTCCCTTTCTAGTCTGTGGCTACGTATCTGCCATTCATTCATGATGGCAGAGTTGTGAAATTTATGTTCATGATTCAAAGCACTTAAAAAGGTTTGAATTAAATGGAGGTGTTATCACCCAGAACCAGACTCATGGCACAACTCCAAGAAGTGCTAATCTAATCACATGATCTGTGTCAGAAGTCGGCAAACTGAAGCCTGTGGGCCAGGTCCTGCCCTCCACCTGTCTTGTGGCTAGTTTCGTTGGAATGCGGCCACGCCATCTACATATTGTCCGAGGCTGCTTTCCCACCATGGCAGCCGGCCCTTACAGAAGGTTTGCCAAGCCCTGGTACATGTGAATGGTGCCCGCCCCTCAGAGCTAGGCAGTGCACAGCCTGCTTGGCCAAGCAAAATGGCTCTGCTGGCAACTTGAGAATGCCCAAGTTTGACTGTTGACCTCCAGTTCATTGGTATCTCGCGAGCACCTGCTCTGTGCCGAATGCTGCCATGTGCTGAGGATTGACCCGCGAGCCAGGGACCAGCCCTGCTCGGGAGCGTATCGCCTAGCGAGGAGGACAGGTGTCAGCTTTCCTGGGTAGATGATCGCCTGCCTGCTCATCAGAGATGCCTGGACCACAGATGAAGACTTGGAAGTTGTTGTCATGTCATTGAAGGTCACTGAAGCCCAAGTGGGTGGGTGAGCTCAGCCCGAGAAGGAGCAGCCAAGAGAACAAGGAGGAAAACAGGAGACACAGGGCATAGAACCCAAGGAGAGTGTTTTTTTAAAAAAATATATTTTTATTGATTTCAGAGAGGAAGGGAGAGATAGAAACATCAGCGATGAGAGAGAATCATTGATTGGCTGCCTCCTGTACGCCCCTTAATGGGGATCGAGCCCACAACCCGGGCATATACCCTTGACCAGAATTGAACCCGGGACCCTTCAGTCTGCAGGCCAGTGCTCTATCCACTGAGCCAAATCAGCTAGGGCAGGAGAGTGTTTTTCTAGGATAGAGTTGAGACTGGTTTTGCATAGACGGTAGGAGAAATGATTATTTTGAAAAAAAGGTAATAGCAGACAGGTATGTATAGTACTTCATCTGTGCTAAGCACTTTATCCTGTAGTCACTTGTCCAGGTCACACAGCTAAATAAGCAAAATAACAAAGGTTAATCAAGTTGAATATAAGGCATTGCACTGGGTATTATAGGACATGGAAATGTGGAATTCTCTTACATAGAGGTAGAGAATTTGAAACTTGATATTGAGGATAGTTATGGTAAAGTAGCAAGTATGTTAGTGTTGCATTTATTTGTAGTTTTGGTAGCCATAGTCCCCCTTTCATCATTCTAAGTTAAAACGAGTCCTGTGGCTAAATACCATCTTTAAGCTCATGTCTCCCGTTTTTTCATATCTCCTATCTAGGCCTCACCCCCGAATTCAAGTCCTGTATTTCCAGCTGTCTATTCAACATTTCCATTTAGCTGTCTAGTCAACATCTGAAACTCAGCAACCCACCCCTCCTCCCCACCCCAAATTGCTCCTGCCACAAGCACCCCATCTCGGTAAATGGCAGGGGCACCCCTTCCTTCCTGCTACTTGGACCAAAGCTGTTAAAGAGTCAGGTTGGATCCCTCTTTCTCTCACACCCACATTCAGCCAGTTACCGAATGCTGCCGGCTCTATCTTTAGAATTTATCCAGAATCTAACCACTTTCCACCATCTTGGCCTATGCCGGTGCCCAGGTCATTAGCCATCTCTCACCTGGATGATTACACTTACTGGTTGCGCTGGCCTTGGCCCTGCCCTACAGCAGCTAGCAGCGGTTCTCAACCTGTGGGTCGCGACCATTGGAAGACACATATAGCGTATCAGATATTTACATTACGATTCATAACCGTAGCAAAATTACAGTTACGAAGTAGCAGCGAAAATAATTTTATGGTTGGGGGTCACCACAACATGAGGAACTGTATTAAAGGGTTGCGGCATTAGGAAGGTTGAGAACCACTGAGCTAGAGGGATCCTTCTGGAACAGAAGAGAGTTCATGACTCCTCAGCTGCAAACTGCAGTGGTTTCCCATTTCATTCAGCGTTAACCCCAAGTCCTTTGAGTGGCCTACAAGTACCGGTGTGATTTAGGACCATCCCCCGCCTCTCTGACTTCATACCCCCCCGCTCACACTGTTCCAGCCACACTGGCCTCTTCCCTGTTATTTATAACTGTGATCCTTTACATCCTTTGCACTAGATGTTTGCCTGGAATACCTTAAGCCCCGTATACCCTCATGCCTCTTCCTTCACTTTGTTTCTCAGCTCACGAGGTCTTCTCTGATTGCTTTACCTAAAGAACAGCACCCACCTCCACCACTGCTCAATATCGCCCCCTTACCTCACCCTGTTTTTCTCCACAGCACTTATCACTCACTACCTGACATGTATTTGTAGTCTTTCACATTCTACTAAATATAAGTTTCATGACAATAGGAGTTTTTATATCTCGTTAACTTGCTAATCCCCGGTGCATACTATGCACAATGCTAGGCATGAAATTGACATTCGGGCCTAGTTGTTGAATGAGTGAATGGGTGAATAAGGAGTACACTGGATTCTTTTTTTTTAGCCACTATAAGAGCTGGAATTTGGGCCTCATGGAATTGATCTCTTTTTTTCAATAATGAAAGTTCTAGTTTTCCTTTGCACTACTTACGGGAGCTTTACTACTTATTACTTTAGTCTGTAGAGTCTTAACTTGGGGTCCTTGGACAGGACATAATATGTGTCCTGCAAGATCATCTATAATTATTTTCGTTTATTAGGAAATCTGCATGCTGCCAGCTCCCCCAGTGGGGCTTTGAGAGCCCCGTCACCAGCGTCATTTGTTCCAACTCCTCCCCCATCCTCGCATGGACTCTCTATAGGACCAGGGGCCAGCTTTGCTAGTCCACATGGTGAGTCCGTACATGGAAGCTGCTGTAGCACAAGAGTTTGCCGTGGAAGTAGTTTTTGTTACATAAGTTATTTTCTTTTTGCAAAATTAGTATTTGTTTATTGGGGGAATAGCAAAAGAAAATAAATTTTTCCTAGCCACGCCACGCAGAGACCTACCAGTTTTGTCTGCTTTGGACTCTCTCCCTTTCCCTCTCCCTCGCTCTTCCAGTCACACACCCCTGCTTGTCTACCTGTTCGAGTCTCTTGCTTGCTCTCTACCCATCTTCTTATCTCCCGCCTCAAACATACCCCCCCACCACCACTAAAATTGGGACCCTTCCCTTTATGTTATATTGAGACAACTTTTTTCACTCTTTAAAACTCAAAAGTCCTATTTCAGATTGGTTCAAATCGATAAAGAATAGAAGAAGTAGCCAGTGGAGTGTTTCCTTCTGTTCCACGAGCCACCTAGTTCCTCCTCCCACGGGCATTTAGCTAGTGTCGTTCATTTCTTCTTGTTCTCGCAGAGATGTTTTATGCATAAATAAGCAAATACGGCTTTTACACACATGGCAGACAGCATATTGCACATGGTGTTCAGTTCCTTCTTTCACTTAAATATATCATGACTACAATCCTCAGATTTGACAGCTGTGTGGCACTGAAGATTTTTTACTCTTTACTATTAATATTTGCGGCAACATTTCTGGCAGTAAGAACTCTACATTGTCATACTAAATGGCTTCATAGCATTACCCTTACCTGGGCATACCATATTTAACTGCTCTCCTGTTATGATATGTTTAGAATGTTTCCATTTTTTCACAAGTAAAAGTGGTGTCGTGTCTGCTCGCGTGATTATTTCCTTAGGTAAGTTCCTAGAAGTGGAATTGCTGCCTCAAAGGGTTTGAGAAATTCTAAAGCTTTTAAAACATATTACAGATTGCTCACCCAAAAGCCTGTTACCAATTTCCTCTAGTATCATACTAGAATGTCTGTTTTCCTGCATCATTGCCAACACAGGGTATTGGAATTTTTTAAAATCTTGGTTACTTAGCTAAAAAATGGTACCTTACTGCTTAATGTGTGCTGCTTATTTTGTGTGTGCCGGCTTATATCCTTTTCCTGTGTTCTTGTGTTTGTTTGTTTTTATCACTTTGTAAGACTTCTAAGTAAGGACCATTTATTCTCTGATATTTGGTAGAAGTATTTTTTTTCAGTTTGTCATTTGGTTACAAAGTGGTGTAACCCTGCAGGGTGAATTGAAATACCAAATTGTTCAGGAAGTTACTGCTTTCAAAACATTATTCTGTGGTTCATTTCTTAGTCCATGTCACCTTTACTAAATAAAGAAAATGGAAAATTTCCCTCTCCTCAACCTCCTCTGAGTAGAACGAAAACATAATCTGTCAGGGTTAGTTTAAAAATGTAAGTTTTTTTTTTTAACGGAGCTTTGAGATTTTTTTGCTTAATATTTTCAAACCTATAGAAGATTGTTCTGTGATATAAATTGTTATGTATTCCACATCTTGAAGTTCGCGTGAAGGTAAATTTTTAGTCTTTCTCCGTCTTTTTATCTAATTTTTATATCATTAAAAAGTACATGAACTCTACAGAATATTCAGATGTGCCGTGTTAAGAAGCATCATGCTTCAGTGAAATACTGTCCTGAAAGAGAAAATAAAATGACCACCATGTAAAGTGCGACCATTTAAATGTTGTCGAATACCTTTCAGTTATGAAGATGCAGACTTTGAAAACCATTTGTTTACTTGCTTACAGGAGCCCTGGACCCCAGTTCTCCGTATACGATGGTGTCACCAAGTGGACGAGCAGGGAACTGGCCAGGGTCTCCTCAAGTGTCTGGCCCCTCACCAGCAACACGGTTACCTGGGATGTCCCCAGCCAACCCATCGCTACATTCTCCAGTTCCAGACGCTTCTCACTCCCCTCGAGCTGGAACAAGTGAGTGTAACCAGCATGTTTATGTCTGCTCTTAGTATAACCAACGAATGACCTATTTTATTCCATCCTCACATTTGAAGATCGTGACCTACTTGTTGAATGGGGTTATTTAATTAACTTTAACTTGTCCATTTAGTAAATCGGTGGTAATAATAGTTCATTGCCAAAGTCAGACATAATGTAAGAAAGGGAAATGTCTCTTCCAGAAGTTTTTTTGAGTTGAGACCCCAGTGCCTCTGTTATGACTGCTACCTTAGCTACAATACTAGACCTTAAAAAGATCCCTAAAGGCATCTGACAAGGTTCTGCAATTTAACACAGAAGAGAAGAATTGTACAAATATGCTAGCTGGCTTTTTAAAAAAATATATATTTTATTGATTTTTTACAGAGAGGGATAGAGAGTTAGAAACATAGATCAGCTGCCTCCTGTGCGCGCGCGCACACACACACACACACACAGGATGTGCCCGCAACCAAGGTACATGCCCTTGACTGGAATCGAACCTGGGACCCTTCAGTCCGCAGGCCGAAGCTCTATCCACTGAGCCAAACCGATTAGGGCATGGTAGCTAGCTTTTGCTACGCAACTTTGAGTGGCTTAAAACAACAGTCCTATTTGCTCACCGTTCTGCAGTGTGGCAGTTTGGGCTGAGGCCAGCTGGGTAGTTCTCCCAGGCTCTGCTGGGCTTGCTCATGCATCTGTAGTCAGCTCCTGGGTTGGCTGGGCTTAGCTGATTTAAGGTGACCCCAGCGACATGGCTTCTCTCTGTTCCATATGGTCTCATAATTGATCATGGCTTGTTTACCTGGTGGCTGGACAGGGAGCTCCAAGAGAGTGAGTGAAAGCCTAGGCTTGCAACCAGCACTGCCTCACTTCCACTGCATCCTGATGGCCACAGCAAGTCACAGAGCCAACCCAGAATCCAGGTAGAGCAACAGACTCCACTTCTTGATGGAGTTGCTGCAAAGTCTCATTGCAAGGGACCTGGCCACAGGAAGAGCCGTGGCCATTTTTGCTATCAGGAAGCTTATATATGATTGCTGCGCTACAAGGAGTAATTAAACAGTACAGGTTGCTATAGACTAGCGAAGATCTGTACCAAAAACAAAGCAGGGAGCAATGAGATCATATGTCTTTATAAGTGAAATCACTTTTTCCTTCCCAAAAGGTTCTCAAACGATGCCAACAAATATGCCCCCACCTCGCAAACTACCTCAGCGCTCCTGGGCAGCCTCCATACCCACCATCCTCACTCACAGTGCCTTGAACAATTTACTGATGCCCTCTCCGACGCCAGGCTTCGTGCCTGGCCTGGCTGGTAGTTACCTTTGTTCTCCGCTTGAAAGATTCCTTGGATCGGTCATCATGAGAAGACACCTTCAAAGAATTATCCAACAGGAAACGGTATGGCCACCTAGTGAACGACCTCATAAGTGGGGGTGTCCAAGGCAGATGCCCAGTTCCTCTCAGAATCGGATCGGAACTAAAGTGGTATTCCCTCCCCTCCTTTAACCAGCTTGTTAGAGTTACGCTTTGCACTGTTTTCTTTTCCATTCTAACATTTTCCTTCATTTTATCATTTGCCCTCCTGTGGCTCACATGGACCTGGAGGTAGGTCTGCTCAATACCATAGGACATGTATGCCCTGGAGCTGGCTTTGCAGAGAACAGCCTATGAGTAGCGCTTGTCCTCGAATGCTTTGGCAGGCAGGCTGGCTTTGAACCCGAGTCTCCATTGAAATCAAATGACTTCTGATCACAGGGATGAAAGCTATTTTTCAAATACACAAGCATTTGAATTGATTTAAAACTGTGACCGAAAAGGCCTTCTAACCTGTCCTGTGGTGATGCCCGCAGGAGATGGGTCAGAGTTGAGAGCACCTGTTCTAGAGTCCAGCTGCCTGGGTTTGTGGCCAGGCCAGCCACCTGCTGGCAAGAGCTTGGCTAGTTCTTCACCTTTCTGGTGATAGTAGGTGATGGTATCTGCCTAACTCAGAACAGTTGTGGGAATTTGAGATATTTCATAAAAAGCTCATAGCATAATGTCTTGGTATTCAGTACCCATCAGTTACTTGTAATTATTATTGTTGATGTACATATGTTAATGAGGTGGTCGTCAGAATGGTGAATGTTGAAAATATCCACTCAAGGGATGGCACCACGCTCTTTTGCAGCCTTTATATTCAGATTTGAAAAAAATACAGGTTTTAACGTAAGTTGAATAAATTAGCATTTAAAACGGCAATCATCAGACCTGGGATCTAGGCTCACCTCTGCCACTTAAAAGCCATGTAAGTGTTCAGCTCTTTAAAACTCGTGCTCATTTGTGTAATCAACATATTAGTCTAGAGCAGCAGTCAGTAAACTATGGGCCTGGAGGCAAGTCCTGCCCACCACCTATTTTTGCAAATAAAGTTTCATTGGAACACAGCCTCCCACTCAATACATACCGTCTACGTCTGCTTTCAGCTACAATGGCATCATTGAGTGGTTGTAACAGAGACCAAATAGCCTAAAATATTTACTAACCCCTGGGCTAGCAAAAGGCCCCAATCCGGATCTATTTCCCCCTAATGTGCCAGTTCTATTGTTACTGTGGAAAATGTTAAGCTTGTAAAAAGTAGAGACAATTGGATAATGAACCTGTCTTTCCTCATCACCCACCTTCAACAGTGAACTCATACCAATATTGTTTCACTTTTGGTTCCCCCCAGATTGTTTGATAGCAAATTCCAGACATCATTTCATCCAAACACAATTTCTTTATTATCAAATATGGTTGGTGTCCAGATTTCTTTCCCAAATTATCACTCTTTTCACAGTTTGAATCAGAACCCAGACTAGTTTTGTTTGTTTGTGCCCTGACTAGGAATCAAACCGTCAACTTCTTGGTGCGTGGGATAATGCTCAACCAACTGAGCCACACTGGCTGGGCCCCAAACTACTTTTTTAAGTCCCTTTCAAACTATAGGTTCCCCTTCCGTTTCTTCTTACATACTTTATTTCTTGAAGAAACCATATCATTGTCCTGTAGAGTTTCTCAGTCTGGATTTTGCTGATTGCATCATTTTAGAATAATTTAACATGTTCTTTTGACCCCTATAGATCTATAATATGGATCAATCCTGTGGATCTAACTGCTGAATTCAGCCTCAAGTTGGTTCTTGTTTTGCAAGAATATTTCATAGGTGGTGTTAATGCCCTTCCATCGAGACATGTAATGTCTCATTGCCTCTCTGGAATGGTGGCCGCAGTTTCCGTGCTCAGTGCCTAGATACCTCTGTTTTGGAATAGGTATCAACTGAGTTGTCTTCCTTTTGAAACAGTTCCCTGGGCAACATTTCATTTTCTCTTTGTCTTTTCATTTTTTTTTTTTTTTTTTTTTTTTTTTTTACATATTGTCTTGCATGCTAATTTGATGCATCCTTGTTTTGCAGCTACAGCTGATAAATTCCAATGAACCTGGGGTGATCATGTTTAAGACGGATGCGCTGAAATGCAGAGTAGCCCTTAGTCCCAAAACCAACCAAACACTTCAGCTGAAAGTGACACCTGAGAACACAGGGCAGTGGAAGCCTGACGAACTTCAAGTTTTAGAGAAATTCTTTGAAACAAGAGTATGTGTTTATTGATGCATCATTTTAGTTTAGTCAACGAAACAAGAGTCAAGACCAAATGAAGAGTAACCTGCTTTATTTATCCCTACAGGTTGCCGGACCGCCATTTAAAGCCAATACATTAATAGCCTTCACCAAGCTATTAGGAGCTCCTACACACATCCTCAGGGACTGTGTGCATATTATGAAACTGGAGCTGGTAAGTTACAGAGAAACACCAACTTTTATAGCCAGCTCTATTTGAGGAGGTTGGATTTGGTGGGATCAGCGTTTATTGGTTTTTACCCATTTAGGCACTTCTAATTTTCTCTTATATTCTTCTTAATTTCTCACTTAAATTTTATATGTTTTGAATAGGCAACACAGTCCTCTTGCATCTTCTGAATTTAGAACAAGGTGATTCAGTGGGAAATTTTTCATCCATCCCTGTCCAGCCATCTAGACCTCCTTCCCACAGGCAACCCGAGTTACCAGTGGCTTATCTCTTATAAAAGCAAATATATTTAATACTCTGTTCCTACTCCTGGATAATGAAATAACCCTCCCATGGTTTCTTCTAATACTGTATGGACTCATTTTTTAAATTACTTATTTAAATTTTGGATCCATTTTAAATATGTCTTTGTGTCATGTGTGAGGTATGGATCCAACTTCTTCAGATGCCCCTAATTGCCTTAATACCATTTATCAAAAAGTCTGTCTCCTTTGGGAGATTTTTTTTTTTTAAGATTTTTTTAAAAATATATTTTATTGACTTTTTACAGAGAGGAAGGGAGAGGGATAGAGAGTTAGAAACATCGATGAGAGAGAAACATCGATCAGCTGCCTCCTGCACACCCCCTACTGGGGATGTGCCCGCAACCAAGGTACATGCCCTTGACCGGAATCGAACCTGGGACCCTTCAGTCCACAGGCCGATGCTCTATCCACTGAGCCAAACCGGTTAGGGTCCTCTGGGAAATTTTAAATTCCTCTTCCCTTCTATGAAACTATACAATTATATCAATGGTATCCAGGTGGCAGCTGATTATATTTTTCCAACCTTACCATAGTCCTTTCATTTTAACAGTTCTAGTATTGCTTTGGGAAATTCCAAATACCTCGCTTCTTTTTTCAGTTGATATTTTAATATTGGGACAGCATGGCTTCTGCTCTGATAGGCTGTAGGAGACATTATTTATGCCAACAAGATAGCCATCTGAGTTTTTAAAGGAGTAAATATTTCTGTGGTTACAAAAGCATCCATGGATATAATTGAAAGTTATTAACACAGTTTGACTAGTTTGTTTTAGGGAAGAAATTGGAACTGAGACTGGGAAGTCTAGGTTGACACCAGTTAAGAAGGGCCTTGAATGCCAGCTGTTGATTCTTGGAGGGGGTGGGGGACAACATGTGTCACTGCCTGTCACTGAACATTTGTGAGCTAGAATAGAACCACCTTCCTGAACACTTGGCAGTGCTATAAAGATGGACGGGAGAAGCGGCCCCTGGAAGGGACCATTAGGGGACCACGGGAGGAGTAACAAAGCCCTGGGCTGGCATCAGTGAGGATAGAGAGAAGGGAACAGGGGTCAGAGGCCCTGAGGAAGCAGAATCCACAGGAATTAGTGAAGTGAGTGGGGAGGAGAGGAACATATCACATAAATCCATAGTAGCCTTTTCAATTAGGACCTTTATGTAGATCTGTTTTTTGGAAACATGCAGGTTATCAACTTTGTTTTGTTGATGAGTATAAAATAAAATTCTGCCTCAACTTTTCAGACTCCTAATGTTCATAGGACTTTATCTTGATTTTTGATTTTTTTTTCAAAACAGTTTCCTGACCAGGCAACACAGCTAAAGTGGAACGTTCAGTTTTGCCTGACGATCCCTCCCAGCGCCCCGCCGATTGCACCTCCTGGGACTCCTGCTGTGGTGCTGAAATCCAAAATGCTCTTTTTTGTAAGTACCACCCGGCATATGTGTGCACGCAGCTTCAGAAGCAGCTGTTCTCAACCTGTGGGTCGCGACCCCTTTGGGGGTCGAACGACCCTTTCACAGGGGTTGCCTAAATACATCCTGCATATCAGATATTCACATTATGATTCATAACAGTAGCAACATTACAGTGATGAAGTAGCAACGAAAATAATTTTATGGTTGGGGGTCACCACAACACAAGGAACTGTATTAAAGGGTCGCGGCATTAGGAAAGTTGAGAACCACTGTTCGGAAGAAAGAGCCCCATGAGGATGGTGCAGCTGTTTGTGGATAAGTGCAGAAACGATCTGTCGCTGCCAAATATAGGTCCAGATTCCTCGTCAGCTTAGACTTCATGTGACCCTGGTTCCTTGAGTGATAACAGAAAGTTATTGAACTAGGTCATTGTGGGACAGTTGCATGTTAATCATAACTGTTTGTCACTTGTCATATTTCATTTTCTTTGCTTCACGTATCTGAATCTGACAGTAAATGGTAGTACCTTTGATAAATGTTCGTCAAATGTTTTCGTTTCTTACTGTGTTTTCATTCTCTTTGTATGTGTTTTGTGTCTACAGCTTCAACTAACTCAGAAGACATCGGTCCCTCCCCAAGAACCTGTTAGTATAATAGTTCCCATCATTTATGACATGGCTTCAGGTACAACCCAGCAGGCAGACATTCCCAGGCAGCAGAACTCTTCTGTTGCTGCTCCCATGATGGTCAGCAACATTCTGAAGAGGTTTGCAGAGATGAACCCACCGCGACAAGGTACATGACCAGTAGATGATCTTTTATTGCGTATGTGTTGTAAGAGTTCTTTTGAGAGATTTCCCCTTCTCCCCGCTGCTTCCTCCTTTCCCGCCTCAGCCCAGTCCTAGTACTAGAGCTCCGGTTGCTGTGGCCTCTCAATGTCTGCCTGTCGCTTTCTTCTGTTCTCACTGGTTCTTTGTTTTTGTCCATGTCTCTGCTGCCTGGACTTCATTTTCGTTAGTGATCTACTATTGGGACTGACCCAGTTGCTAATGCCAGAAGCTTGTATTTATGGCACACATTGCCACAATGCCCTAGGTTAGGATGATAGAATTTTCCGTGGATGTGAATTCCTGCCCTCCCATCGATACCCGCCACTCTGTACATCACCAAGTTGAACTGCATGTTGGTTTCTCATATTTCATGGTTCAGTCATGAAGAGAATAATATCATTCAAAGTTCTGTATCTTCTCAATGTTTTGTGAAGAATAAAAGCTGATACAAATGGCATCACTGCTTTTTGGGCTCCTTATATAAGTTCAGGCGGGTGCAAGTGAACCTTTTCACCAAGTGCACAATGAAGCTCTCACGGTGAGCACCGTCAAGGAAACCAGAATGTTCTGACAAGAGAAACAAGGTCCGGTCAATACTGTTGTAGCCTACGCTTAACACACAATTCCTGGCAGTGCCAAATCCTGGGTTGCAAAACAAAGCTCAGCAAAGAGAACTTTCTTCCGTTTTGCTTATTTCCAATATTAAGGAAGTCTGCCATCTTTCTGTTGAGAATAGTATGATAACAGAATTACGTTTTTAAATGAGGGAAAGTCGTTCTCTGAAACATTTTTATGTACCGCAGTGTGAAAATTTTACTAGTAATAGGAGTCACGAGAGAAATTATTTATTTTTAGCTGTTTGTTTCCCCATATTGTATACAAGGGCAAGTTCTCACTCAAGTATAGTTTATAAAAAATGCACTGGGCAGTAGAGAAGGGTATGCTTCTTTTGTTGTAATACTTCTTCCACTTCTTATAATTTTCTGCTTTCATCCTTTGACTTCTTTCTTCTTTCAGCTAAAGAATAGGTCCTTAAGAATCAGAGTTTAAAGCTAACAGAATTTTCAAAGTAGTAATCCAGTAGAACTCTGATAATAAACACCATTCTCTCATAAGCAGTTAACTATCAGTATGTCTTGTGGAATTTAAAATTGAAAGGAAAGAATGTTTTGATCCTATTGCGATCAAGCGTTTCTACCTGTCAATAATGAAAATGTGTTTTTAGAAAAAGATGTAACTTCTTTGAATTAATAAATGGCTGGGATATTTTGAAATTGTTTTTCTTTTATGTCTACCTTAGACAGGTTATACCTTTGCATTTCATTTTCTTTCTGTACCTTCATTTTCCAGTGGTAGATGAGAAGGGTGCAGTGACTTGCACAGGGTCGCTGCGCTCTGCCCTCTGCTGGAAGGCCACTACTCAATTGAGGTCTTCAGTTCTCATTTCAGCCACTGTAGTGTTAGGCTGTGCTGGTTTATAATATTAACAGCTGGTCTTGGTTTATTATATTGAAATATTTGTAATATTTACAAGAAGGAAGAGGCAGGGTGTTTGGTTTCTTCAAGCAAAGGGGACACTGAGAGGATGAATCGTTAGCCTCCCCCAAGCGTATCTTGCTTTGGGATTGTCGGTGGGCCACATTCAGCCTCCCTCCCTGCCTGCCAAACCCATCACTTCCTCCCCTTGGAGGTGGAAGTGCTTTTAAGAAAAACCACTTTATTTTTGTATTAATTGATTTTAATGCTGAACTCAAGAAGTTGATCATTTCCTTCAAATTTGGGAGAAAACTCCAGTAGATGTCTTAGAACTGTACTGTCCAATATAACTGTCACTGACTGTGGCTATTTAATTTTAATGTAATTTTAATTTAATTTAATTTAAAATTCCGTTCCTCAGTCACCCTAACTACATTACAAGTGCTTGGTAGCCACAGTGCGCATATAGAATATTTTCATCTTCACAGAAAGTTCTATTGGACAGTGCTTTCATAGATATTTTACCTGACCTTTTTAAAGAATATATATTTTTATTGATTTCAGAGAGGGAGAAGAAGAGAGAGCTAGAAACATCAGTGATGAGAGAGAGTCATTGATCCGCTGCCTCCTGCACGCCCCACATGGGGACCAAGCCCACAACCCGGGCATGTGCCCTGACCGTGAATTGAACCCTGACCTGGTTCATAGGTCGACGCTCAACCACTGAGCCATGCAGGCCGGCCTGTAGATCTTTTCATTACATTCAAAGTGCATAAGACAAGCCAGTTGTCAGTAGCCTTGAAGTCCAACTTCAAAGGTTTATCCAGGGCTCCGTATCCAGTGTTTCTATAAACTCTAGGCATCTTCTTAAATTCAAACCTAGATGGGGCTTGCCCAACATTTCCTCATAAGAAAAAACAAAACCCAAATGAAATCATTATCTGATACTCAACACCAAAGCTTAATCCCCTGTAACCTGTGCAGTTAAAATTTACTCTTTTATTTGGATCCTTAAAGTTCTTGCTAATTTTAGATTTAACTGCCCCTACCCCACCGGTGTGTTGACATCGTCTTTCCTGTATTGCGAATAGCTAATGACCATTTTTCTCTGTTGCAGGTGAATGCACAATATTTGCAGCTGTTCGTGATTTAATGGCTAATCTTACACTGCCCCCTGGTGGGCGTCCATAGACACTATTGTTTTTAAACCAGGAAGGCTGACAAATGAGACAAAACAACAAAAAAAAGTCTGAATTCAGCCTTCAGTTTAAAAAAGGAAAAGGACTTTTTTTTTTTTACTTTGAGCTAAATATTCGCAAAAATTTTCAGGGTGCACTTCATTCATCAAACCATCAATCTTTTGTATAGTGAACTTGTAAAGTGTGTTTAAATGGGACACGTTTCAAAGTAGGTAAATACATCAGTGTCTCGCTTGCCAATCTTAGATTTAATATTCTGTTTTATACTATAAAATTACAGAAATGCCAAACTTGTTTATTTAATTGTTTTTCTATGTTTTGGGTGTAATAGTCCTTTTTTTGGTTTTTGTTTTGTTTTTATAAGGCAGGTCTGTTGTTTTGAATACTGTAAAACTGTGATAAACTTTATATGAAGCTGTATTTTAATATGACCACTTGAATCCTTACATGAATATGTTCTGGGAGTTGTTATAAAAAAAAAGAAAACATCCCAAAGAAGCAATATTTAATAAAACTAGAGGTTTAAAAAAACAAAAAACAGTGACACTCACTTGTGTGTATATATCAGTTCTATAGACTTCGCAGGGCCTCCCTTCATCTTTAACCTGGTGGGGCCAGTAACAAATTTCTAATAATACGTGTCTAAAATGTGACCAAAAACATCTACTTCTTTGTTTCAAGTTTATTTTCTTCAAGCATTCCTACATTGACTGGTGGTGAACACTTAGCCCCTTGACTGTCTTTCAGTTTAGGATTTTGGTAAAAGCAAGAACCCAGTCTTTGAGAAGAGACAGTGAGTACTCCATATTAATCAAGGCTCTCACGTACGGCAATATTCTGGTCTGTTGAGGATGTGGTAACTTTTCTGTTAGGCAACTTTCTTTTACAGGAGACTTCTGCACACAACATTAATTAGGAGACAGAATTTGAATGCTCTGCCTTTGCATGAAATTTCTGCGGGGGTTCCTTATCTTGCTTAATTTCCCCACCAAAGTTGGGGTTATTCTAAACAATCCTGTTTGATTCATTGTCTACAAAACGATAAAATGTTTTGCTTGGAAGAAACCTGGTCCAGTCTCCTCACTTTGAAGAACCTAAGATCACATCTCAGCAGTTTCCTTTGGGGGCACTGCGTTGTCTCTCCCAGTCAGTCAGGGACTTTGATAAGCTTGAAAGAATGTCGTCGGAAGCAAAGGTCTTCTGGTGACTTGATGCTGTTTGGGCAAGTTTTATGAATGACATCATGCTGAGTTATCTTGTCACTGTAATGTTGGTTCTCCACGAAATTGCAGATGCTTTGTCTAATTCCATTTTAGATGACTCAATTGCGCTTCTGTAACTGTCAACTACCAAATTCTAATTTCAAGCATCTCACTGCAGCTATAGCATATCTGTCCTCAACTTGGCTTGATTCTGTCTGTAGTCCTTTCTGGTCAGCGTTGAGGCCTTCTTTGCCTTTCTTCTATGTCTTACTCTGCCTTCATCTCCTGCTTCTTGCCCAACTCTGCCACTATTCAGGAGCAGGTGACTAAACTTTTACCCTTCCTTTAACTTACCTTTTATCCTTCCATTTCCAGTTCTCCTTGCGGTGGTCATCACATCTGTTTGTCAGTCTAACATGTCTTTATCAAGGGCCAGTCCTTTTCTGTTTGGAGCGGAATCCTTTCTTTCATGTAGAAACCTACATGTATATACAACAAATGTATTTTTATCTACAGGATAATACTGCCTCAAATAATTTTATGACTCAAGTTAACTTTTTAGGTGTTTGCCCTTTTAAGTATGATTGGTTTTGAACTGTTAATTGCATTTTAAACATGATGCATTCAGTAGACACTTTTTTCCTAATTATAACTCATCTCTGAATGCATTGTGCAAATCAAAAGGAAAATAGGACTCAGTGAACAAAACTTGTATTTTGATGCTTATTTAAGAGTACATCGGTGAATTTGAATTTTGATATCATACTTGGTACTTGGAATTGGAATATACTTTATTAAAGCTTGAAAACACTAGTATTTGAATTTTAGGATTCATCACAAACCATGTCTTTTGCCTCTTTTGTTACCTAGTTTCAACCAAAGGGATTGGATGCCCTTAGAGATTTTTTCTAGAGGGTTTGGGTCTTAACTTTAAGATGTTTTCAATTTTAGTAATAAATAAAATTTACACAAGTTTCAGAGAACTACCAACTCTCAGTAGTTAATTTTCATGAAGATGTTTGGATAGTAGCATGTTTTAGTATTAGTTTAACCTTGAAAGAAGAAATTGGTTCTGATTTGCCACCTTTTGTGTATCTACTGAAATGCCATTTCAGAATGTATAGAAGTACTTTCAGAATTAGGAAAAAAGTGAAAACTTCAACAGAACATATCAAGTTATTAATGGGCTGAACCTTATATTTGAAATTAACTCTGAATGAGTTAAGTATAGGTGTAAACTAAAATATATTGTGAATTTGAATACCACTAATAACTTTACTTTGTTGCAGTTTACACAGTAACCTGTCCACAGGATACTAATAGTTTGTTAGTCGTTCTTTGGACTGGGATTAATTTTATAACTACAAGAAGCATAATTTTACTACTCTAAATTCAGATCCAATTTCATAGTAAAAAGTTGTTTCATGATTTTCCCCCAAAGAAATACCTTTTGTTTAATATTTATTACCCAAGTGTTTTGTTTTGTTTTAAGAGAGAGAAAGGGAAAAGGAGAAAGAGATAGAAATTGATGAGAGGGAAACATCAATTGGCTACCTCCTGCTTGCCCAGATTTGGAGATCAAGCCCCCAACCTGGGCGTGTGTCCTATCCAGGGATGGAACCGGTGATTTCTTGGTGCATGGGACCACGCTCAGCCACTGAGCCGCACCAGCTGGGCTACCCAAGTGTTCTTGATAGGAAATTAATGTACCGAAAATCTTAAAACTTATAGGGACAAAAAGAGAAAATAATGTGTATTTCATTGTTTCTTGGGGAGTTTTCTTTTTCATTTGGTTTGATGGGAATGGACAGTGTGTCTTAGGGGAATGATTTGAAATTTATTTAGGATAGCTTTGAGGTTAAGAAAAAATGAGCAGAGGCCAGCCAGCATTGTGCTACACAACTCCAGGAGGCCACGATCTCACAATTTTCTGTAAATGGCGGCCACTTCCAAAGCTGTGATTTGTCCAGGAATATGACTGATTGAAGAAAGGGCACATTTGGGTTAATATAATAGCTAATATTTTCTGAGAGCTTACTATTGCCAGACACCATTCTAAGTATGTCAGTGTGTATTTAATCCTCACAATAACCCAAATGGGGTAGGTATTAATATCTTCCTTTGACAGATAAGTAGACTGAAGCCTAGAGAAATGTAACTTGCTGAGATCAAATTTACGACTGCTTAAGATCAAGCAGCTAAGTAGAGACAACTTGAGTCTAGATCTATTTCTGTGAAATAGGAAGTCAGGGGCAGGCTTCGAGGTTTAGACTCGCCCCTCGGAGCCTTTTGACTGCACACAATTTTAACATGATTTTCACGCTCAGGAAGCTCACGAAACCTAACTACAACTGAGATCACCTCTTGTCATTCAGAGCTGACAATTCATTGCCTTCTGACCCTCGTGGCACCCTTATTTGGAACTTAACCAGACTCCCTTATGGGAGGAGCACTAATTAGCACATAATCAAGAGTACAAAATAATCATCTAAGCGCCAAAGAAGATCTGGTTCGGAGGGTGCAGCCCGCCAGAATCCACCCTCCAAAATCCAGGTGATGTGTCCTCCACTTTGCCTCTCCTTGGTGGCCCAAAGGTGTCACCTTGGCACACCGCAAACAGGTGATAGGTGCGTGGTGCAGGCTCCCGCAGTCACATTTCAGTAATGCCCCGATTTGCTACATCCAGTCTGTGGGCTTAGGAACCAGGTAAGTAAGCTTAGTAGAGTTGTGTAATGCCGGGAACATTTAAGTCAAGAAGTGTGCCCTTAGCGCCTTCTGCATCCCATCCCTACAAGGAAACAGGAAGGAGCACGGACATCGGAGAGGAGGGAGAATTCGTGCTGGCGGGGTCTCAGTTTGGGGTAACGGAGTTCCAGGTAGAGACAAAGA
>NW_005370552.1:1790719-1802853 GCF_000412655.1 Myotis brandtii | reverse complement strand
CAGTGTCCTGTGCCCTCCTGGGTGCGGGGCTCAGATGCCCAAATGCCTCTCCCTCCCCGCCGCCCCCTGTAGTTTCAGCCTCAGTGTCGGGTGTGCGCCGAGTGGAAACGGGAGATTCTGAACCATCACACCAACCGAAACGGGGACGTCCACTGGGGCAACTGCCGGCCGGGCCGCTGGCCCTCGGACGCCTGGGAGGTGGCCAAGGTAAGCACCTGCGGGCGATCGGATCGGGTGGGAGGGGTGACACCGCGGGTAACCTCAGGGCTGGTGTCTGGGCGGCCCCGGGCTGTGCTGTCGGACCCAACCCCCCTTAGGGAAGCAGAGGCTTCCTGCTACCTGTCTGCTTCCTGGAGGCGTGAGTTCGCTACTCCTGCTGGCGAAGCTGGAGGAAGGATCCGCACGGGAGATGCTGGGACAGGGTGCAGAGCGAGGGTCACGGGCACAGGCGCCGAGGGGGCAACATGACATGCGGTTTTGAGGGAAGCGGCTCAGATACTCATCTTGGTTCTCGGGTACCATGAGGACGGCCAAGTGAGCGAAGGCAAGAGAAGGCTACCCCATGAAGGACTTTCAGTGCCCGTCTAGGGAATGAAACTTCGGAGCTGGGGGAGGCAGCCAGATGGAAGGATTCCATGAGAGTTGTTTTTAGATTTTGGCAGTTTGACGTACTAATTGGGCCAAGTGGGGAATTTTTGTTGTTGTTGTTGCCTTTTTGATGTTTGCCAGAAGCCGTGGAGGGGGTGGGGAGGCGCAGGCAGCCTCCTTGCCAGCGAGCAGCGGGCACAGGCTCGGTGCCTGGGACGCAGAAATCAGTCCCCGCTCAGCTGCGGTGAAGTGCCGCGGGGCTAGCCTCTGTTCCCTAACCCCAAAAATGAACTTGAACTGTATCAGCACCCCAGCCTGTTGGCTGTCATGGTCCAGTAAACCCACACACCTGCACCCTCTGCCCCATTTTTTTCTAAGCCAACTTCTCCGTTTACCTAGACAGGAAAACACCTTAAAACTCCATCTTTTACTGTGACGGTCCCTCACCCGTTTGGTCTCTGCTGCTGTTTTTATACCCTCGGAATTCTCTGGAAGCACAGGCCACCTGTTTATGCCACTTGGCGTTGCTGTCACCTACACACGTTCTAGTTCATATTCTTTCTAACCCCCTCCTCCTTTTTTCTCCTTCTCTGAACTGGCCTGGCCCAGCGCCAGCCCTGATGGCACCATCGTCTGCTTCTGCGGAGAGGAACAATCTCCCAGGAAGCTGACTGGTTTCACTTTCCGTTTTTCTTTTCTTTTCTTTTTTTTAATGAGCACTATTTATTGATTTATTTGTTTTCCCCCACTCCCCGCCCCCCACCCCTTTTGGCAACCATCAGCTTGTTCTCTATATGAGTCTTTCTATTTTGTTTTGTTTATTCATTTGTTTTTCTAGATGCAACATGTAAGTGAGATCATATGGTATTTGTCTTTCTCTGACTTATTTCACTTAGCATAATACCCTCTAGGTCCATCCATGTTGTCACAAATGGCAAGAAGAAAACAGAAGCACTAATTCAAAAAGATATATACACTCCTAGGTTCATTCCAGCATTACTAGTAACAGCCAAGATAGAGAAGCAGCTGAGCCCTAACCGGTTTGGCTCAGTGGATAAAGCGTCGGCCTGCGGACTGAAGGGTCCCAGGTTCGATTCCGGTCAAGGGCATGTACCTTGGTTGCGGGCACATCCCCAGTGGGGGGTGTGCAGGAGGCAGCTGATCGATGGATGTTTCTCTCTCATTGATGTTTCTAAGTATCCCTCTCCCTTCCTCTCTGTAAAAAATCAATAAAATATATTTTAAAAAGAGAGAGAGAAGCAGCTGAGGTGTCTATCAATAGATGAATGAATAAAGAAGATTGTGTGTGTGTATATATGTATATATATATATATATGTGTGTGTGTGTGTGTGTATGTGTGTGTCTGTACAATGGAATCTTATTTGACAGTTAGAAAAAGGAAATATTGCTGGGCCGGGGTGGCTGAGTGGTTGAACAACATCAACACATGAACCAAGAGGTCACCAGTTTTAGAGAGGAGAAAAAGAGAGAGAGAGAGAGAGAAAGATCGATGTCACAGAGAACATCGATTGGTTGCCTTCTGTACGTGCCCTGACCACGGGTTGAACCTGCCACCCTTCATTATATGGGATGAATGCTCTAGCCAACTGAGCCACACTGGCCAGGGCTCCAATCATTCTTGCTTCCTCTCTTCCCGAACTCTCACTACCCTCTTTGTACCTGCACAGTCGTTATGAAATCCTCCTTCTCTCCATCTCTGCGTCACACTCTCGCCCTCCCCTTTTTATTCCCTTGCCTAAAGCCCGTGGGTGGCTTTCTGATGCCCTTGGAATGCATGTCAGACTCCTTTCCAGAGCCAAGAATGCCCAGCGTGGTCTGGCCGTTGTTTATTTCTCCACCCTCACCTCCTCCTCCTCCTCCTCAGTGCAGACACAGCAGGCGGCAGTGAGAGGCAATAGGCGTGCTTCACAGAGCTGCGTCTAACACATGGAGCACATGGTATGCGACATAGTTTTAAGAAACGGCTTTCAGAGGCAGTAGAACCCCCCTGTCGGCTTCTGTTTCTAGAGAAAGGGAATAATCACTAGAATAAAATGCCATTGTGCAAGAGGCGGGTTCACACGGGCGAGAAAATGCCAGCCAGAACATGCCTTGTCGTGGGAAAGAAAGCCATACCTGGTCTTGAGGCAGCTAAGGCTCCTCTAACTTGCTCTTTTCCTCAGCAGTAGCTGGAGCGACAAGCAGAGTTTCTCCTTCCTTTTCTTGGAATTCGCTTGTGCTGCTCTAGCTGATTTCTCTGTTAGCCTGTGTAGCATCCGGAACAGGCTTCTTTCAGAGGCTGGCGTGTCGGTGGCTGTGAAGATATAGAAAGACTGGGATGGTACTGGCCACCGTACCTTGTGATAGGAGCCATTTAGGGTAGACGGCTTTTTTTCTTAATGACATGAGGCTCAGGTGTAGGATCCCCGCCATCAGGAACATGGCCCTGACTCTCCCCCCGGGCAGCCCTGTAGGAGGCAGTGCTGTCGCTTGCCTACTGAAATGTGTTTGTTTTCCAGGGAACTCTTTATTTAGAGTTCTCATCGCACGGAGTTTCTCATGTGTCATCTTTTCCAGTCCCTTGGCAGGCACGTACTCCGAGCTGCTTAGCTTGGTAAAGTTGTTGCCTTCAGATGTAAATTTGGCAAGATTTCAGGCAAGAAATGTGCCCCAGCCTTGCTATAGCACCATTTGGGGGGGTTTGTGCCAGAAAATGCTGTAAAAGGCAAGATCCTGCTAGAACAGGCCCTTCTGCTGTCATCTAGTGCCTGCAGCCCGGAGCCCCATCTGGAACTCTGCAGGCCCGACCCGCCCGCACCGTCAGCAGGGTAATCACCCGCGTTTAAGGCCTGTTTATTGGCACGTGCCAGGCGCCAAGCAAGTGCTTTACTCGCATTAACTCGTTTAATTCTTGCAACACACTTCGAGGTACATGAGAGAATTGCAGTCAATTCGGGAAACAGACACGCGACATTGGCCCCAGTAGCTCACGGGCCTGGAGGAAACTCAGGTGCCCCTCGCCTCTCCCTCCCACAGGCCTTCATGCCCCGCGGACTGGCAGACAAAGCAGGACCCGAGGAATGTGATGCCGTGGCTCTTCTAAACCTCATCAACTCCTGCGATCACTTCATGGTTGATCGAAAGAAAGTCACAGAGGTAAGAGCTGTCCGATTGCAGTCCCTACAGTGGGAGTCAGTCACGTATGTCGTGTGGAGCCCGCTGAGAAACACCCGGTGATGCTGAAGCAGCGCGCAGGCGCAGGCGCAGCCCACAGCCCCTCCCCAAACACCGACGTGCCCAGAAACCTAGACTTAGCGTCAGAGCTGGCACCGCTCGGCAGGCTAGTGGGGCTCACATGCGTCACCTTCTGTGACGTCCAGGATCTCCCGTGCAAATGCAGTCAGGAGACTGGCCTCCTGTTCTTCCCAATGAACGCTTCCTGGCAGCTCGCTGCTGTACCTTTCGCCACCAAGCCAGGTGTTAAAAACTATGTGTGGCCGAAACCGGTCTGGCTCAGTGGATAGAGCGTCGGCCTGCGGACTGAAGGATCCCGGGTTCGATTCCGGTCAAGGGCATGTACCTTGGTTGTGGGCACATCCCCAGTGGGAGATGTGCAGGAGGCGGCTGATCAGTGTTTCTCTCTCATCGATCTTTCTAACTCTCTCTCTCTCTCCCTTCCTCTCTGTAAAAAATCAATAAAATATATATAAAAAAAAAACTATGTGTGCAGAGCAATGCATCATTCTGTTCATGGTATGACAGCATTTGAGTCCTACCCTTCTAAATTTCATTGGCAAGCCCGGCCAGTGTGGCTCAGTGGTTGAGTGTTGACCTTTGAACCAGGAGGTCACAGTTCGATTCCTGGTCAGGGCACAGGCCCCGGTTTCGGGCTCCATCCCCTCTGTGGGGCGTGCAGGACGCAGTCGATCCATGATTCTCTCTCATTATGGATGTTTCTGTCTCTCTCTCCCTCTTCCTTCTCTCTGAAATCAGTAAAAGTATTTTTAAAAAACTTTTAAAAATGTAATTGACAAGACCAAGGTACATAGAACTGGAGAAAATAGGAACACTACTGAATAAAGGCCAGAATAGATCACTATGTCAGATCTCCTTGGAGATTTAGACAGAATTCTCTCTTTCACCAGAGAACAGCTCTACATAGTTATTACTCTGAGGGGCATTGAAGAGAGTACATTTGAATGGAGTATTTATAACACGTAGAGAAAATGCATGTATATTCTGCTAGGTTGCCAGCGGCTAAAAGGACTGAGAAGCCTCTATGACATCAGTAGAGACAAAAACGATCGCAGTGCGAAGTTGACCCCTGTGCTCTCTCTTAACAAAGATGTGGAAGACTTGCCGTGCATTAATGAACATATGATTACACAGCACCATCTGTCTTAAAACACAAGCTAAAGGTGGTCTTTCATCATGGTTTCTGCAACAAAAAGCTCCCTTGGCCCAGCTTCCTGGGGTTCCAGCGATAGTTAAAGGCTTTTTGCATTTTCTGCTTTAGCCTTGGGTGTGCGCAGAGCCGCTAGCCAATACTCTTGCTCTTTGGCGGGTGGTTTTCAGCTAAGGGATGTGGGGGATGGTAAGAGACAGCCCAGCCAGTCACAAGATTTCAAGGACTAAGGATAGTTGTAAGCTTGTTTGTATTTCTTTCCCTGATGAATTTATTACTTAAGTGGCAGGGGGTTGAACATAACAAAAAGCCTTTCTGCAACTTTTTTTTTTTTAATATGTTTTGTTCTTTTTATTGATTTCAGAGAGAGGGAGGGAGGGAGGGAGAGGGAGAGAGAGAACCACAGATCGGCTGCCTCCTGCATGCCACACACTGGGGATCGAGCCCACAACCCGGGCATGTGCCCTGGCCGGGAATGGAACCGTGACCTCCTGGTTCATAGGTGGACGCTCAACCACTGAGCCACGCTGGCTGGGCTGCAACTTTCTTTGAAACTACAGAAATGTCAGTTTACCCCACTGTTTGACTTTGAAGCCTTTTACCTTTTTCTGTCTTTCTGTAGGTGATTAAGTGTCGTAACGATATCATGCACTCTTCAGAGATGAAGGTATCTTCTATGTGGCTTCGAGATTTCCAGATGAAGATCCAAAATTTTCTGAATGAATTCCATAATGTCCCAGAGATTGTGGAGGCGTACTCCAGAATAGAAGAGGTAAAGATTAGGTTGAACACTTCTGGCATAAAGAACTAAAGGGAGCCCTAGCTGGTTTGGCTTACTGTATAGAGCATTGGCCTGGGGACTGAAGGGTCCCAGGTTCGATTCCAGTCAAGGGCATGTACCTTGGTTGCAGGCTCATTCCCAGTAAGGGGTGTGCAGAAGGCAGCTGATCAATGCTTCTCTCTCATCGATGTTTCTAACTCTCTATCCCTCTCCCTCTCTGTAAAAAATCAATATATATATTTTTAAAAAAAAGAACTAAGGGGAGCCCTAGCTGGTTTGGCCCAGTGGATAAGGCGTCGGCCTGTGGACTGAAGGGTCCCGGGTTCGATTCCGGTCAAGGGCACATGCCCGGGTTGTGAGCTCGATCCCCAGTAGGGGGTGTTCAGGAGGCAGCCGATCAATGTTTCCATTTCTCCCTCTCCCTTCCTCTCTGAAATCAATAAAAAAAAAATTTTTTTTAAAGAACTAAGGGGGAAAAGTAGCCACAGTCACTCATTTAGAATTTGAAGTTTATTAGGTTTAAGTGAAATTTTAGCGTATCAACAGGGTAAAACATGTTGATATGAAATCTAGAATTGTACTGGGCTAGGAAGCTTTTCTGTGGTCACAGGATGTTATTAAAATGGGTCCAGTCAGTGATAATTCATTATAAATGCTTCAAGTCATCCAGTGGAACATCTTTTTCATGCAATCAGTTCATACGTTTGTTCGGGATTCCAACAGCTGCTGACATCTGACTGGGCTGTCCTCATCCCCGAGGAAGATCATCGAGACGGGTGTGAATATGAAGCAGGCATTTACCTGAGTGAGAGCCAAGTCCATGAAATCGAAACGGAATTTCTAAAGGAAAAACTTCAAGAGATTTATCTTCAAGCAAAAGAGCAAGAGGTGTTGCCAGAAGAGGTAAACAAAAATAAAAATTACTGTATCCTCTGTGTGAGTGAACAAAACGGAGACAGCAGGGAGGAAGAGTAGCTCCTCGTAAGGTATTCCCAGCCACGTTTCTGATTTATAAGACAAGTAATTTCCAGAAATGAATCCCCTTTGGGCACAGATGAATATTACCTTTAAACAGTTCTTTTCACTTCGTCAGCACACATTTCAGTGCCTGATATGTGCCATAGAGTGGAACCACATGGTAAGGCTGCCACAGAACTCTGAACAGCGGCTCTAGAGAGTCTCTATAGGTGGGGGTGGGGTTGTGAAAAAAGGGCTTTGCTGAGAAGGTGCTGTTGAGCTGGGACTCACAGAATCAGCTCAGAGTTTGACAAATGGGCAAGAGAAGAAGGGCGTTCTCGTCAGAAGGAACAGCACCTGTCAAGGCATGAAAGCAGCTTGGGCCCGGCCGGCGTGGCTCAGTTGCTGAGTGTCGACCTATGAACCAGGAGGTCACAGTTCAATTGCCAGTCAGGGCATGTGCCCGTGTTGTGGGCCTGATCCCCAGTAGGGGGCATGCAGGTGGCAGCCGATCCATCATTTTCTCTCATCATGGATGTTTCTCTGTCTTTCCCTCTCCCTTCCTCTCTCTGAAATCAATATTTTTTAAAAAGAAAGAATAGCTTGGGCCTGCACAGTGACAAAGTGAGCCTGGGAGGAGGCATGATCAGATGTGAGGTGGTCAGGTAGGTTGAAGCCATATTTTGAAAGATTTTCTGTGCTTCACCCAGGGGTTGGACCTTATTCCCAGGAAGTGGTAGGGAGCCGACAGGTGTTCTTTGTTGTTTTTTTAAATCCTCACCTGAGGATCCGTTTATTGATTGTAGGAAGAGTGAGTGGTGCCCTCCCTGGCACACCATAGGTGTTTAAAGTGATGAATACGACTGTTAAGTCTTCTGTGTTCTAAGTCCATGGGCTTCATCTTGCTTTATTTTAAAAGGCATAGAGCCAGCCCCGCTTCCCTTCCTGCTGCTGCTTCCAGAGGCCACCCGAGTCCCCTCTTCCCTCTTGAGGGAGCTGCAGTTCTTTCCCGTTTGTGTAACAAAGAGCAAAACACACCAGCAGCACCACACTCAAGCCAGGAGTCCGTGTGAGCTGCGCGCTGGAAGGGAACCTGCCCTCACTTTATCACAGCCCCCAGGAGCGGGCTCTGTGGGGTGGAAGGCTGCCGGCGTGGGTGCCCTCGCTCTGGGCCTGTGCCTCTCATGCCTCGCTGCATCTTGTATCACTGCAGAGCTGGCGACGGGACATTTCGAACCCTCATTATCTCTGTTTTCCAGGAGCAAATTGGGGTTAATTGGCTTGTTCTCTGGGTCCCAAGTCTCTAGATAGGGTTGATAAGTTCTCATTTCGCATGCTTTTGTTCAGTAGACCATGGCATTTCTCTTGCTGTTTCCATTGATCAAAATGTAAATTCAGATTGATTGGCATGTTATCTCTAAGAAGTTGAAGGTTGGCTTTCCACGATGTGTGGAACTTGACCTTGTTTGGCAGTTCAGTCCCAGATATGGTTATCCGTGTTCTCCAGGGTCAGTCTCCAAAGGCAGATGATGCGATAGCCCGCATTTCAGTGGCTCTAAGATGCCATCCATTGTAAGACACAACATGGATTCCGTTACTTCTAAGACAGAAAAAAAATGCTGCCAATTTATTGTAAGACACTCAGTGGTAAGATGCATTCTCATTTGAGATGTTAAAATAGGAAAAAACAGCAACACATGCATCCAGGAATGAAGGAATACGGTGATTATATTATGAGCACAGGACTTTTTCTGTAAGTATTTAACAAGACCTGTTTCTGGTATTCGGTAAGAGAGTGGGAGTCGGTGGAAAGCCAAGTTGAGGAAGAATGGCTCATGGTGGTAATTTAGTGTGACGGTTCCCAGAATGCCTCATGGAGCTCATGGCAGAGAGCTCGTCATGTCCGTTCTTTCCTGTTCGATCAACGAGCCGAAATGATATCTAACGTTATCAAAGGGGCCCCCCTGGAATACACTGTGTGTGTGTGACCGTGCTTATAAGTTGCGCTCTGCTTCAGAGCCGCGGGGAGCAGCAGCCGGCCAGCTCCCTGGGGACGTGTGTGGCGTGTGGCCACCAAGGGCCAGCTGCCACCCCAGCGCCCCTCGCCTAGCCCCGCTGGCCCTCCCTGCTCTGTTCAGACCTGGGAGTTTAAAATGCAGCTGAAGAACATTGAGCGCAGTAAGTGGCTAAAAAAACAGGGGCAGAACTTGCGTGTTCTCGAAATTCATCACTGATCTCAACAACCCCGGCGAGGGCCCCGCTCCGCAGAGCGTGTGTGGCGCACAGACCCAGCCAGCGTGTCCCCGGCTCTGCAGGAAGGGCCCCAGGGGGCGGGGGGGGGGGGCTTCCAGAGCACCAGGCACCGGCAGTGAGCGCTCGCGGTGCGGTGCCCACGGCGTCCTGTGTGCTGGGGAAGGGGAACTGGTGTGATCCTCATTTTCCGTGTTTATGGTTTCCAGATTGATCCTTTAAAGCCCAGGTGTCCTTCAGGAGCTGCGGGCTTGTTTCCAGCCGGGTCATAAACAGCTCCAGCTGCAGGGCGTCCCCACGTGCTTCCTAACCTCCTCCCCGGCCCTCCCTGCCCGCTGTGCATCTGGGCGACAAGCCACAGCCCTGACTTCTGTCCCCGGCGGACATCATCCCGCGTCTCTGGCTGTTTTATTCGCTGGCATCACAGTCACCTGAGTGCTTGCTGAGTGCCCCCACCCCCCAGACCTGCATGGGAATCAATCATGTGCATCCTAAACTTTAAGGACCACCTTCCTACTAGGGGTAGGGCACTCCACCACGTTTCTTCATTAGATTTAGATCTCCCTGACTTAGCTTGGGGTTGGAGTTCCCCATTTAAAAAACTTCATCAGCCCTGACTGGTTTGGCTCAGTGGATAGAGCATCGGCCTACGGACTCAAGGGTCCCAGGTTCGATTCCGGTCAAGGTCATGTACCTTGGTTGTGGGCACATCCCCAGTAGGGGGTGTGCAGGAGGCAGCTGGTCGATGTTTCTCTCTCATCGATGTTTCTAACTCTCTATCCCTCTCCCTTCCTCTCTGTAAAAAATCAATTAAAAATATTTTTTTAAAAAAATAAAAATAAAAAACTTCATCAGCCCTGGCCGGTTTGGCTCAGTGGATAGAGTGTCAGCCTGTGGACCGAAGGGTCCCGGGTTCAATTCCGATCAAGAGCACATACTTTGGTTGCAGGCTCCTCCCCGGCCCGCGCCCTGGTCGGGGCTAGTGCAGGAGGCAACCAATCGGTGTGTCTCTCTCACATCAGTATTTCTCTCTGTCTTTCCCTCTCTCTTCCACTCTCACTAAAAATCAATGGAAGAATATTCTCCAATGGGGATTAACAACAACAAAACTTCATCATACCCCAAAATACAAGTCACTCTCACCTTTCTCACAAGCACAGTGACCAGCGAGGGGGTCCTGGAATAAGCCCTTGGTACACTTCCAGGCTGCTGTTCTGCGAGTGCTGGTATTAGTTTGTCTGGAAGTGTGTTGCTGGTGGGAGTTTAAATTGGTACAACCTCAGTAGATGGAAGTTTTGGCAAAAGGTATGAATAAAACAGAAAACCCCATCAGAATTAAAACTGCATTATTGGCACATATACAGCATTATTGGTCTTAACAGAAGGTGTGAAATAAAACATTAAAATGTGAAACATCAAAAACTGAAATAATATTCAGCCATTAAAAAATATAACGGGGGCACTCTTTCTAATCTGAGGTAGGAAAGATCCGTTGAAGAACAGTGTCTAGTCCGCTACCATTTGTATGTTTTTAAATGTGTGTACAATATGTGCACGTGCCCACGCGGAAATGCAGAGAATATCTCTGGAAGACGCTTCACTGTGGTCACTGGGGAGGAACGAGGTGACTGAGCACAGAGGTTTGGGAGGGGACCCATCATTTACCTTGTACCCTGTGCTCATCTTGAAGTTTTTACCTGCGCATGTATTCCTATTAAATATACATGCACAGACACATACACATACATAGGGCGTCCCAAAAAATGTACACACACTGAATAATTATAGAGGCAGTGTTTATTAAAATCCATTTCGCTTTCAACATTGAGCTGTTCAAGTGTGTATACATTTTTGGGACACCCTGTATATCTCTATATGTATGGATGTATATATTTAACAGTAATACACGTATAGGTACAGGATGCTTTGTTTTAAAGGGTTTGGTTTGGTTTGTCTGTGGGCAGGTGGCTGTAGCCAAGGTTTCTGTCTCTCGGTGGACACGTGAGCAGGAGCCCGACTTGGAGCTGGGACATTTCACTTGAATCCCGAGCCCATCAGATTCTCTGACTGTCCATTGTGTGGTTTCTTTCTGCAGATCTTAAATCGCCTGGAAGCGGTAAGAGAATTTCTAAGAAGCAATGAGGATCTTAGGAGCGGTCTTTCAGAGGATCTGCAGAAGCTGGCCAGCCTGTGTCCACAGCATCAAACACTGGATTCAAAGGAGCCTGGGGTACAGGCAGCCGCAGGGGAGGCCTGAGGTGAGCTTAGGATCTGATGTTAAATAAGCATAGAACAACCTCACCTCCTTGATGTCGGTTCTCTAAGTCGGGTCACGGTGGACACACACAGTCTCTGAGGTTTCGCTGTCCTCATTGGAGAGAAGGGACCCTGGGCTTGGTGCTCTTTCCAGTTGAGGGTTCTCACGTGTGAGGGAAATCAGCATAAACTCCCTGCCAGCCTCGTGTAGCCGAATGTGCCTGAAGTCGCTGGTCTCATCTTAAGTGAGTCAACTTTATCACATAAGCAAAGCATGGCAGCCCTAAGTGATGCCCACGGTGCCAGCTCTCAGCTGTGGCATTCATAGCAACTTGTTCATTTCCATAAGAAAATCGTACTGTTCAGTATTTTAGTTTCTTCCCCTCAAATAAAATTCAATCTCTTCTTTTATTTTAGGTTGCCCTTGGGCCAAACCAGACCTGTTCTTTGAAAGTCAGCACGACTTCACCCTCAGCCGTGCTTTTCTGTGCGAAAGGGGAGACTCCCAGAGCACTCTGCCCGCCCAGAGGGATGCTGTGTCCCTGAACTTCCCTGTCTCCTTTGGGGGTATCGCTTTATACTCCTAAGCGTGGTGTTGTTAGATACTGTTATGCCAAAACTGTTACCCAGGGGTCTTTGGTGTTTTTGCTTTTGTTTTGTTTTATTTTGTTACTATTTAAAAGGTGATGTTCTTTTCTGGTCCTAAACTCTGGCTGCTAAGCGCAGTCCCGTCCTGCCCCCCCGCCCCCTCCTTCCTGAAAGTCTCATTCATGAGGAGGCCCAAGGCGCGAGCTGTGTGTCAGAGTTGAGATATAAATCCTTCCTTTCTGGAAGAAGGCAAGAAAAAAAATGTCCCAGAAGGCCATTTTCTAGCCATTTCCAATTAGTTACAGAAC
>NW_005370552.1:1787524-1790606 GCF_000412655.1 Myotis brandtii | reverse complement strand
TGGTGTTGGGAAAAGGCCCCCAGTTGCTGGCACTTCGGAGAAGTGACCTGCCTCGGCAGTCACAGCTCTTGCTGCTCACTGAGACCCTGAGTGCTGAGCACCGGCCTGGCCCTCCTGCGCTCGGTGAATGTTCTTTGACTGAAGGGTCCACCAGCTGGCACGTGCACGTCAGGTACACTGCTACCTAAGCCCCGTCCCTCTTTAGGAGATTTAAGAATTAAATTGCAACATTCTCATGGAAATTCAAAGACATCATTTTCTTTGCAACAGATTCACAAGTTCATTCATACTTCCTCTGTTCCTTTTACCCAAAATGTCTTCCCCTTTCGGACTTTGTTCTGCTGTGGTGCTTGGCTAGCCGTGGTGCCTCTGAACCTTCAGGGACAGAATTGCCACAGTCCCCGCTGCCCAGGTCCCAGCCGCCTGGAGGAGTGGCCCAAGCGAAGCTGACCTCTTGCTTCCTTGGCTGCCCATCCAGGATGTGACCTGGCCCTGGCTGGTGTTGCCCAATGGATAGAGCATCGGCCTGCAGACCAATGGGTCTGGATTCGATTCTGGTCAAGGGCACGTGCCTTGATTGCAGGCTCCTCCCTGGCCTGGGCCCTGGTCAGGGCGCCAGCAGGAGGCAACCAATCGATGTGTTTCTCTCACATCGATGTTGCGCTCTGTCTCTCCCTTTCTCTTCCACTCTCCCTAAAAAAAAAAAAAAAAAAAATGCAAAATATCCTCGAGTGAGGATTAACAAACAAAACAAAAAAAATTTTTTTAAAAAAGGAAAAAATTTAAAAATGGATGTGATCTGTAGAGATGGGGGCGGGTGTTCAGTGTAAATATTTTTACATTAAAAGGCACTTGATGTAATTTTATAAAACCTAGATATATGCAGATGTGCCTGTAACTTCCTGTTTGAATCTTTCTTGTTACTCTTTTTTTTTGGGGGGGGGGTTGTTTTGTTTTGTTTTTTTTAGTGCCAAAACCTGGGAACGAACCATGCTCTTTGGTCTTTAATCTTACATTTTCTCTCTCCCTTCATTTTATGGAATTCCTTGAGATGACTTCAGTAGTAAAGAAACAAGAATTTTCATTCATCTTACAACTCCCCCCAAATTAAGAAACCTTGCAGTATTTTCTAGCTTCTAGATAAAAGATACAAAATTTGGCATCAAATTAAATCTTGATTCACTAACCAATTTTAGACCTCATTTCCAACTTTAGGGACTTTGGGGTTATTACACTTTATTTTTAAACCTCTCACATCTAGTTAGCTTTTCCTTATCTATTCAACAAACATTTATCAATGTCAACCACGTGCCAGGCATCGAATACATGCAGATGTGAGGATTTTAAAGGTACAGACGATGGTCTATGTCTATGAGCTTTCATCTTACTGGATTTAATGTCCGCTCTGGTAAATTAAGATACTCTTTCGAAAACTATACTGGCAGCATTTGATTACATTGAAATTGAAACGAAGGAAGACATTCCCTGAGAAGGCTTAAAGCAAATGTGACGTATACAGGGACATCCCCTGTGGGCCTCCTATAGACCTGTGCTCGTGGGAACAGTATGCACCGAAGGGTCGTCACAGAATTGGCAGCCAGCCATCAGGAGGGGACTGTGCTGCAGAGTATTATGCAATCGGTAAAAAGGAGAGAATGAGGCAGTGCTATGGAATACTCTGAGACATATTAAGTAGAAAAGCAGAATGTTAGCAATGCTATAAAACTATTTGTATTTTAAAATAACAGCTCTGGAAAGCTGTGTGTTTTTCCCAAGCTTTTTGGCTGTTACCTCTGCGAAAGGAATTGGGGTTGAGAGGGGTGGTTCGAAGAAATTGGGCTTTTCTACTTTGTATGCTCCCATGTGAAATTTTTACAACATACACTCGTGTCTTTTGTAATTTTTTTAAAAAAATTTTATATTTCAGAATAAAGAGACATGAACAATATGAATTCAAACTGTGAGTCATGTGTCACATTTCCTGTAATCTGTCGTAGTCTCCATTTTTGTGGGGGTCAGCTCCGCCTTGGGGTGTTCCTGAGCTGTCAAGGTCAGAAGCAGCCCCGGAAGTGACTCAGTCTCTCCCTGGGACACAATGAGGTGGTTCGTGGTTTTGAAAGAATTAGAGGAGCCTGGCCAACGTGGCTCAGGGTTGAGCCTCAACCTATGAACCAGGAGGTCAGGGTTCAATGCCCGGTCTGGGCACAGGCCCGGGTTCTGGGCTCATCCCCAGTGTGGGGCGTGCAGGAGGCAGCTGATCCATGATTGTCTCTCATGAATGTTTCTCTCTCTCCCTCTGAAATCAATAAAAATATATTTTAAAAAAAGAATTCGAGGAGAAAAATGGTTTTAGCATCATAGTTGCAGAGATATGGCAATTCTTTGGATTTTAGCCTGCGCTTTGCTTTGCCGGGAAGCTCAGAGGACTTCAGGAAGAACTCGGGACTTCTTAAACTCAGTGTAAAACACAAAATCTTGGAAATAACAAGCATGTGTCAGTAACAGAAACTTCAGGAAAAATAACTGCCAATTCGGAAAATGTTATTGGCCTCATAAAGTCGTTGTAGGGATCTGTAGACAGTTTCAGTTAAATTGCAAAGGCCAGAAAGGATATGTTTGAGAGTTTGGGGACATTATGAAATTATTATACCCCAATGATGTGAAAGGTTCGTTTTTATTAAAGTACTAGAGGCCCAGTGCGCAAAATTCGTGCCCGGACGGGGGGGTGGGGGGTGTCCCTCAGCCCAGCCTGTACCCTCTTCAATCTGGGACCCCTTGAGGGATGTCTGCCCGTTTAGGCCCGATCCCACTGGGACTGCTGGCTCCCAACCGCTTGCCTGCCTGCCTGCCTGATTGCCCCTAACCACTTCTGTCTGCCAGCCTGATCACCCACTAACCACTCCCCTGCCAGCCTGATCGATGCCTAACTGCTCCCCTGCCGGCCTGATTGCCCCTAACTGCCCTCCCCTGATGGCCTGGTCACCCCTAACTGCCCTCCCCTGCTGGCTTGGTCACCCCTAACTGTCCTCCCCTGCAGGCCTGGTCCCCCCCAACTACCCTCCTCTGCTGGCCCGGTCACCCC
>NW_005370552.1:1785875-1787099 GCF_000412655.1 Myotis brandtii | reverse complement strand
CTTTCAGGCCTGGTCCCCCCCAGCTGCCCTCCCCTGCTGACCTGATTGCCCCCAACTGCCCTCCCCTGCAGGCCTGTTCCCCCCCAACTGCCCTCCTCTGCCAGCCTGGTCACCCCCAACTGCCCTCCCCTGCAGGCCTAGTCGCCCCCAACTGCCCTCCCCTGCTGATCTGATCGCCCCCAACTGCCCTCCCCTGCAGGCCATCTTGTGGCGGCCATCTTATGTGTTGGGAGTGATGGTCAATTTGCATATTACTCTTTATTATATAGGATTAGTCATGTGTATGGCTTTCAGCATGAATATCCCAGGTGACAAAGGGTTAGATCTCTTAGTTGGGTGGGCATAGTATGAATTGGATCCTGTGAGTAGAGACTGCATTAGAGTAGAGGTGTCATCTTTTGGGTGTTTTCCCTAATGAATTTGCCCTCTAGATTATAAATGTAGAGTGATAGGAAATTCTCAGCAGGCAGTACCCGCCTTTTCTCTTACCAGGTTAATTAGAAACCTGCCTGCTCTGGAATGTGTTCAATAGACAGTGGCCTTTTATTGAAATCTAATACTCAACTTACAAAATACATTCTGTAAGACAGATCTAAAAATATTAATCTCTACTCATATCATAGCAAAGGGGACAATCCTTCAAAGTTTTAATAAAAATCTTGATACAAGGTTATGATTCATTTCAGAACTGGAAGAACAGCTTTTTATTACTGCATGGGCATTTTTATGTCAGAGTCGCGTGTGGGGGAGCCAGCCTAGGATGGCCTCCAATGATGGCCACCTCCTGGTATTTCCACCCTTGTATCATCCTCTCACGGTGGACCATGTGGCCGATGGAACCCAGGTGAGGTGATGGAACATCACTTCCCAGATTAAGCTTGGAGAAACCAGAGCTTCCTCCTCGGGCTTCCTCTCTCTTGGAACACCTGCTGTGGGGAAGCATGTGGGAAGCAGCGCTGTGGCCCACCAGGCACAGAACTGAAGCCTTCTGCAAATTGTGAGTTTGAAAGTGGGGTTCTCTAGCCCCAGGCAAGTCTCCAGAGACTGCAGTCCTGGTGGACACCTAAGAGACCCTGAGCCAGTGCAAGCACCCAGCTAAGCCCCTCCCATTCCTGACTCTCAGAAATTGTGAGATAATAAATAATTTTTTATTGTTTTTATTTTTATTTTTTAAATTAAATCTTTATTGTTCAGATTATTACAGTTGTTCCTCTTTTTTTTCCC
>NW_005370552.1:1780852-1783710 GCF_000412655.1 Myotis brandtii | reverse complement strand
GCCTCCGTACCTCTGCACTTTACTTCCGCAGCTCCTCTGAGTCTCAGTGTGCTTTTCTCTTTCCTTCTAGTTGTAGAATTTCCACTCAGCCAGCCTTCCTGTGGTTCTGGATGATGTCCGTTTTGTCTTTTAGTTGTATTTTTGAAGTGGTTGTGCGAGGCAGCAATTTCCGGTGTTTACCTATGCCGCCATCTTGGTTTCTCAATAAATAATTTTTTAAATATATTTTTATTGATTTCACAGAGGAAGGGAGAGAGAGAAACATCTATGATGGCAGAGAACCATTGATCGGCTGCCTCCTGCACACCTCACACCAGGGATCAAGCCTGCAACCCGGGCATGTGCCCTGACTGGGAATCGAACCAGGACCTCCTGGTTCATAGGTCAACGCTCAACCACTGAGCCACCACTGGTTGGGCTATTTAATTTTAAATCTTTGCTTAAAGCTAAGTTTGGGGGTGATTTGTTCCACAGCAATAGATAATACACTATAGATTTCCAGAGTTTGACACCCCCACCATGTAGAATGTGAAATGCAGAAACTGCCTACGAAGAGGATTCTGCTTAGATGCCACAGAAGATAAAGGAGTATCTTCCAGAGTTCCACTAATGTGCCTGTCTTATCCCAAACCTGACAATTTCAGAAACTTAAAGACAGTTGTTTTTTAATGGATTTTTATTGATTGATTTTTAGAGAGAAACAAACATCAATTTGTTGTTCCGCTTATTTATGCATTCATTGGTTGGTTCTTTTATAAAAATTTTTATTGATTTCAGAGAGGCAGGGAGAGGGGGAGAGAGATAGAAACATCAATTATGAGAGAATCATTTATTGGCTGCCTCCTGAACTCCCCCTACTGAGGATGGAGTCCGCAACCTGGGCATGTGCCCTGACCAGGAAATGAACTGTGACCTCCTGGTTCATAGGCTGATGCTCAACCACTGAGCCACAGTGCTAGGCCATTGGTTGATTCTTGTATGTGCCCTGACTGGGGATGGAACTGGAAACCTTGGTGCATCAAGTTGACACTCTAACCCAGTGGTCGGCAAACTCATTAGTCAACAGAGCCAAATATCAACAGTACGACGATTGAAATTTCTTTTGAGAGCCAAATTTTTTAAACTTAAACTATATAGGTAGGTACATTGTTATTAACTTCATTAGGGTACTCCTAAGGCTTAGGAAGAGCCACACTCAAGGGGCCAAAAAGCCACATGTGGCTCACGAGCCGCAGTTTGCCGACCACTGGGTCTTTATTTTACTATGGTTGCAAATATCGAAAAATTTCTATATGTGATACGGCAGCATAGTTAAGTTAGGGTTTTTCAAAATGCTGACACGCGGAGCTCAAAAGGTTCCCCATCACTGCCCTATATAATTACATATTGTTTTTGTGATTAATCAGTATGCTTTAATTATGTTCAATTTGTAACAATGAAATTGGGGGTCACCACAACATGAGGAACTGTATTAAAGGGTCATGGCATTAGGAAGGTTGAGAACCACTGATTTAATAGAAGCAGGGTTTCAGCAATGTTAAACACATACATTGGGATTCCCCAGTAGAGATAGGGAGAGATTTTGGGTCAAATCCTAAAGGGTAGCCTCTGCTGTGGCCTCACACCCCCAGCCCCACTGCTCTCTTTTTCCCTTCTCCCCTGCTCCCTGGTTTAAGAAAAATCTGTAACACCTATGAGATCCCTAGGGGTATAATCTGGGCTAATACTGTTGACCACAGACCCTCACCCCCAGCAGAGCTAGTGTTCAACCCAGGGTGATAGGTTAACCAGTTTTACAAATTGCATTTGCCCTATTTTTAGGCATGAGGAGAGGAGGAAACGATTAGGATTTTGTCATTTTTATTTTCTAGTTTAGGTATCTAGACTCCAGGGTTGATAACAATTGACCTCAGAGTTGTTTATCCTGTTTCCATGGAAGATTCTAGAATTGCTCTGTCACCAAGAGATTGTAGATTCTCTTAGTAAGTACTCCTTAAAGGTCTAAACTGTATTTCACTGAGTTCATTTAAGCTCACTTCCAAGTATTTCCAACAGTAGAAATAGCCTCAGACTTTTTTGGTGTGAAGAGATTTGTGGCTCTACCAAGTTTTTAAAAAGCCATGTGTGCTAAGCATCCTTATTTGGCCCCTGGACACCCAAAACAAGTAACAAAAACAGAGAAATTTAAGAAAATAAAAGAAGCAATGAGTTAGCTTAGCTGGTTTGGCTCAGTGGATAGAGTGAAGGTCTGTGGACTGAAGGGTTCGATTCCTGGTCAGGGCACGGCCGGGTTGCAGGCTTGATCCCCAGTGTGGGGCGTGCAGGAGGCAGCCGATCCATAATTCTCTCTCATCATGGATGTTTCTCTCTCTCTCCCTCTCCCTTCCTCTCTGACATCAATACAAATGTTTTTTAAAAAGAAAGAAGCAATGAGTTAGATACATAATTTGAAATACCTTTCATTCAATCTTTCTTCCCCATACAAAACTAACCCTCGAGTTGCAGGTCCCATGAAAACAACCAATCTACAAAATTCTTTATGTCCAGATGAAGAAAGAGGCGACACTCGGTGTCAGTTGAGCTACTTTCTATTTTTTATTAACCAAACTGCAGGTTTCAACGAGATTTGCACTGTTTTACAATCAAAACCGAACTTTTCCTTCATCTTTAGGAAGAATAGTCCAGTCCTTGCAAGCTGCGAAGATTCGATAGGGTCATGTCAGCCATCACGAACCTCACCCCGGGGCCTGCAGGTTGGGGCTGGCGGCCACCTAATCGAAGCTGATATAAATCCAGCACTCAGGGGCGGCGCTGGTGGTGGTGGCCTCGGTGCAGGTGTTGGTGCCGGCGTCGGTGGG
>NW_005370552.1:1775398-1780506 GCF_000412655.1 Myotis brandtii | reverse complement strand
ACAGGAGCCAGGCCAGCTCACAATCACGTGGGCATGGAGACCGCGCCTCAGCCGGGCTGCCGTAAAGTGCAACACACAGCACAGGCCGCTGTCGAGTGCGCGCCTCTGGGGGCGGGATAGTGGCCTCGCTTTCGCGCCTCCAGCGACTGCCGTAAAGCAAGGCAGACAGCATGTGCCGCTGTACGGGCGTGCAGTGCCCGGCAGGGGCGCGGCGTCGCCCTCCGTAATGCGACTGCCGTAAAGCACGTCGAACAGCATGTGCTGCTGCTGTGTGTGTGTGCCTGACGGAGCCCGAGAGCGAGAGCGCGGCCGGGGCCTTGTGGTGCCTGCCTTCACGTGACCACGGAGGTGTGCAGAAGGCGCGTGGGTGCGCGTCTGTGTGTGCCCCTCGAGCAAAGGTGGAACCAGAGCCTGTCGCTAGCCCCCACCGAGCTGTGGCCGCTTAAAACTCTCAAGGCTCCACTTAGCCCCAGGAAGGTGACAATGTGGCTGCCCATGTCGCCTCAGCCATACAGACGAAACTTGGCTCGTTCAGTTTGTGGAGAGCGTTGACCGGAAGCTGATACGAAATTCTTCAACCAGGTAAACATTGTAGTCCGTACACAATTTGCCGGAGTGTTGGTGTCAGACATAGTTACAGGTCACCCCGAAATATCCCAGATCTGGCTCCTAACAAGGACATTCTCCTAACTTAACCATAATACAATAATCCCGTCAGACGCTTAACATTTAGTATAGTACTTTACTGTGCAGTGCATATTGAACTCTCACCGTTTTATGGCTGTTTTTAAATTTTATTTATTTTTAATGATTTTATTGATTTCAGAGAGGAAGGGAAAGAGAGAGAGAAAGAGAGAGATAGAAGCATCGATGATGAGAGAGAATCATGGATCGGCTGCCTCCTGCACGCCCCACACTGGGGATCCAGCCCATAACCCAGGCCTGTGCCCTGAGCGGGAATCAAACCCTGACCTGGTTCATAGGTTGATACTCAGCCACTGAGCCACACCTGCCAGGCTATGGCTGTTGTTTTTTTTCTTGTTGGAGAGGGGGGAGATCTAGGATCTAAGCAAGATTCACATTTTGTTATTAGATTAATCTTTTAATCTTCCTTAATCTAGAATAGGTCTACAGTGTTCTTTGTCTTTAGTAACATTGGCATTTTATTTTATTGATTTGAGAGAGAGAGAGAGAGAGAGAAGCATCAATTTGTTGTTCCACTCATTTATGTATTCACTAGAGGCCTAGTGCACGAAAATTCATGCACTTGGGGGGGGGTCCCTCAGCCCAGCCTGCACCCTCTTGCAGTCTGGGAGCCCTCAGGGGATGTCAGACTGACAGCTTAGGCCCACTCTCCACTAAGCCTCAGTGTGGCCTCCCTCTGCAGGAGGCGATCAGTAGGTCTGCCCACTGGCACAGGCCTTGGCTGGCCTGGCGCTGCCTGCTCGCCAGCCTTGCCCCCCACCCTACCAGTCATTCCACCGTTCAGTCAATTTGCATATTATGGTTTTATTATATAGGATAGGTTGATTCTTGTATGTGCCCTGACCGGGGATCAAACCCACAACCTTGGCATATCAGGATGACACTCTAACCAACTTGAGCTATCCGGCCAGGGCCCATTGATGAACATTCTTAATGACAAAACTGATTATTATTTTCCAGTGTTTTCTACCTTTTCCAATAAAAATAATACTTGTTGAAAAATAAGTATACATGAAATACTAATACTTTAGTGATTTATAAATGAGCCCATTGTACCTTTAAAACTTACTACATTCATTCTGTTCATTTACATCCCAAACATTTCATATATATATATATACCTTAAAAATATATAATATAGCCATTGCTCAAAAGGAGAGCAGCATAATTTTTAGATAACCCTTCGAAAAGGCTAGGCTTCCAAACATGGATGAGTGGTATAAATCAGTTGATTATTAGTTTGAATTAATAAATCAGCAGCATGAACTGAATGACAGTGTAGGCCTATACTGCCACATGCTCCAATGTCCTAAAAGATCAGCTCACTTGGGTTATTACTTGCTTTCAGTGACCTATTGCTGCATAACAAGTCACTCCAAAACTTAAGCTTAGAACAACAGTCCTTTTTTTTTACTCACAAATTTGCAGTTTGGGCTGGACTCCTGGTTCACAGGTCCATGCTCATGTGCTCCAGGGACTGCCAGCTGTGGCAGCTCAGCTGGAGGCTGGAAGAGTCATTTTCAGGGTGGCTCGCAACATGGCTGGCCTGTTGATACTGGTTGTTGGCTAGGAGCTCAACTGGGACTGTTGGGGGGCAGGTCTCAGTTCCTCTCCACAAGCTGCTTGTGCTTCCTCACTAAACTCCAAGAACAAGACAAACGAGAATCAAAAAGAAGCAGCCAGCCGGCGTGGTTGAGCGTCAACCAGAAGGTCACGGTTCGATTCCCGGTGAGGGCACATACCCGGGTTGTGGGCTCGATCCCCAGTGGGGGGCATGCAGGAGGCAGCCGATCCATGATTCTCTCTCATCATGGATGTTTCTCTCCCTGTTGCCCAGCCAGCGGCTCAATGGTTGACCATTGATCTATGAACCAGGGTTGGGGTTAGGGTTAGGGGTAGGGTTAGGGTTAGGGTTAGGGTTAGGATTAGGGCTAGGGCTTAGGGCTTAGGGCTAGGGCTAGGGGTTAGGGTTAGGGGCTAGGGGCTAGGGGCTAGGGGTTAGGTTCAGGGCTGGAGGTCACAGTTTGATTCCCAGTTAGGACACATGCCCGGGTTGCAGGTTCGATCCCCAGTGGGGAGCATGCATCTCATCATTGATGTTTCTCTCCCTCTCCCTTCCTCTCTGAAATCAATAAAAATCTATTTTAAAAATAATAAATAAAATTAAAAAAATAGTTATCATTAGATTAAGACAGTAGTTCTCAACCGTGGCTGCACATTAGAATCACCTGGGAATCTTTTTAAAATCCTGATTTCTGGGCCCCATACTCCGGAAATTCTGTTTCTTTGTTATGGGGTGGGGCCACAACATTAGTAACAAAGAAACAGAATTTCCAGAGGGATGAGGCCCGGAAATCAGGATTTTAAAAAGATTCCCAGGTGATTCTAATGTGCAGCCACGGTTGAGAACTACTGTCTTAATCTAATGATAACTATTTATTTGGTTTTTACTCTATTATTAATATTTTTTCATCCTCACCCGAGGATATTTTTTCATTGGTGTTTAGAGAGAATGGAAGGGAGGGAGGGAGAGAGTGAGGAAAGGGAGAAGAGAGAAAAGTTGATGTGAGAGACAGAAGGACTGGCTGCTTCCTGCATGAGCCTTGACAGTGGCCAGGGATGAAAAGAGTAACTCAGGTACATGTCCTTGGCTGGGAATGGAACCCTTGATCCTTCGGTGTCCGAGCTGACACTCTAACCCAGTGATGGCGAACCTATGACACGCATGTCAGAGGTGACACGCGAACTCATTTTTTTGGTTGATTTTTCTTTGTCAAATGGCATTTAAATATATAAAATAAATATCAAAAATATAAATCTTTGTTTTACTATGGTTGCAAAGATAAAAAAATTTCTATATGTGACACGGCACCAGAGTTAAGTTAGGGTTTTTCAAAATGCTGACACGCTGAGCTCAAAAGGTTTGCCATCACTGCCCTAGACACTGAGAAACAGCAGCCAGGGCATTACTTTATCTTTTAATTAATTTATTTTTTTATTTTTCAATTACTTTACATTCAATATTATTTTATATTAATTTCAGGTATACAGCATAATAGACAATCATATACTTTATAAAGTGTTCCCTCCAATATTTCAGTAACCCCCTGGCAGTGTACGGAGTTATTACAATATTATTGACTATATTCCCTAGCCAACATTTTATTTTTTAAATTATTTTCTGTCTTGTGGTGTGAAAGTCAGACATGTATTTTATTAAAGTTGCCCTGGAATGCTGGCCAACATTTACAAAGCATAAGACTTCCTGAATGATGGCTGTGAAAACCGAACATTTAGGATTTAGGTATTTTATGAATTTTTTCGCCACATCCTATGCTGATTTCTTTGGAATATTTGCTCTTAAATTCTACCAAAGGGAATAAATAGCATAGTGTCTCAAGAGAAGCTGGATGAATAAAACAATAGGTGGATATATTGACTCTGCTATTTTCAGTCACTGCTGAAAGTAATTTTAGAGCCATCTGTGGCTCTGATTCTAATCTGCCTTCTTACACTGTTTTTCCCCTCATGTGAATAGAATGGCCGAAGGCTGGATAGTTACCCAGTTTCTTCCAGTAGCTACCAGAATGTCAGTGAAATGTGTTGTAGCTCATTTTCTCTAGCAATCAGGTAGCAGGAAGGGATCGGTTGGGTCCAATCCCCAGTGACCTGTTGCTCCCTCCCAATCTTTCCTTTCTGACTTGTTTTATTGCAGTGCTCTGGAACTGAATTCGCAATATCTCCAAGGTATATACACACACAGCTACACATGACTATTTATTTTTATTTATTTTTTAAAAAGTTTTCATTGATTTCAGAGAGAGGAAGAGAGAGAGAGATAGAAACATCGATTGGCTATCTCCTGCACACCCCACCCTGGGGATTGAGTCCACACCCAGGCATGTGCCCTGACTGGGAATCGAACCGGGACCACCTGGTGCATGGGATGACACTCAACCACTGAGCCACACCGACCAGGGCACATTACTATTTATTTTATCTGAACCATTTGAGAGTAGGTTGCAGACATTTTTCTACTTTACTCCTTAATACTTCAGTGCATATTTTCCTAGAACAGAGATATTCTCTGATGTAACCATAGTACAGTTATTAGAGATGTACCATTGTATATAATACTTTTTGTAATTACTAGAGGCCTAGTGCACAAAATTTGTGCACAGGTAGGGTCCCTAGGCCTGGCCAGTGATCAAGGCTGATTAGGGCCTTCCGGCTGCCAGCTGGGGCCTCCCTTTCCCGGCTGCTGGCTGGGGCCTCCCTTTCCCGGCTGCCGGCTGGGGCCTCCCTTCGTTCTGTGCCACGCCTGGTGGTCAGTGCACGTCATAGCAAGCGATCGAACTCCCAGTCTCCCAGTCTAACTCCCGAGGGGACACTTGGCATATTAT
>NW_005370552.1:1756129-1775267 GCF_000412655.1 Myotis brandtii | reverse complement strand
TATATATATAGATAGTCCATATTTTAGTTTTGTCAATTATCTCAATAATGTCCTTTATAGCATTTTTTCCCTGCAGTACAGGCTCCAGTCCAGTATTATTTCAGAGTCCCCTTTCACCTGGAACAGTTTCTCAGCTTTCCTTTGTTTTTCATGACTTTAACATTTTTTTAAGAGTATAGGCCAGTTATTGTATACAATGTTCCTCAATTGGAGCTTGCCTGATGTGTCCTCATAGATTCAGGTTATAGCTTCTCATCCAAAATACTAGTACTTGTATGGTTTCTTTCTCTCTTTAAAATTTAGATCTCGCCCTGGCCGGGTAGCTCAGTTGGTTAGAGCATCCTCCCAATACATCAAGGTTGTGGGTTTGGTCCCTGGTCAGGGCACATACAAGAAGCAACCAATGAATGCATAAATAAATGGAACAACAAATCAATCTCTCTCTCTCTCTCTCAAATCAATCAATAAATTTTTTTTAAAAATTTAGATCTCTCATCCATTTGGAGTTTATTCTTGTGTGTGCTGGAAGATGTGGATCTAGTTTTATCTTTTCCAAAATGGGTGTCCTGTTGCTCCCACGTTATATCTCTGGACTTTCAACTCTATTCCATTGGCATGTCTGTATTTTAATCTGTCAGTATCATACTGTTTTATATCAGAGAGGCTTTTTAATATCAGACAGGGCGAGTTCACCTCTGTAACTTTCCTTTTTCAGTGTTTTCTTAGTTTTCAGTTTTGTACATATAAACTTTAGGATCAACTTGTCTAGCTCCATAAAAACATTTTTATTTTCATTGGGATCGCATTAAATTTGTTAACCTAGGGAGAACTGACATTCTTATGATGTGGGTTGAATTTTGTCCACCAAAAAGCTATGTTGAAGCTCTAACCCCTGGTACCCAGAATGTGAGCTTATTTGGGAATAGGGCTGTTGTAGATGTAATTATGTAGTTAGGATAAAGTCACACTGGAATAGGGTGGGCCCTTAATCCAATATGACTGTTCTTATAAGAAGGAATTCTACCTCAAGACTGTAACAGAAATACTGCCTGAGTTCCAGCTTGCTGGTCTGCCCCCACAGCCCCATGAACCAATTCCTTAAAATAAATGTGTGTGTGTGTGTGTGTGTGTGTGTGTGTGTGTGTATACATATGTATATTTCATATATTCTCTGGAACACATTGACTGATATTCTGCTGTTTTCCTATTCAAAAAGCTGTCTTTTCATTTGTCAAGCCTATTTTTGTGTGTTTTGAGAGTTTTAAAGTTGAAACGTGTTTTCTATATACATGATTTCTTAAATGACAGCTAGGCTAGATATAAAATTCTTGGCTTGCATTTTCTTTTCTTGGGTTTCTCGAAAATGCTGTTCCCGTCTTGCAATACTTTGTGTGTTATTCTTGAGGTCTGATTCCAGGTAAATTTTTTCTTATATCAGTAACTAGAGGCCCGGTGCATGAATTCGTGCATGGGTGGGGTCCCTCAGCCTAGCCGGCAATCGGGGCTGATCGGGGCCATCTCTCCCAGTCCCAATCGGGCCTAATGGGGGCCGGCCAGCCAGGGAGGGACCATGAGAGGGCTCCAGGGCATATCCAGCCCATCTCACCCAGTCCTGATCGCCGGACCCCAGCAGCAAGCTAACATACCAGTTGGAGCGTCTGCCCTTTGGTGGTCAGTGCACATCATAGTGACCGGTCGGACACTTAGCATATTAGGCTTTTATATATATACTAGAGGCCTGTTGCATGAAGAGATTTTTGCAATAGGCCTTCCCTTTCCCTGGCTGCCAGCACCAGTTTTCCTCTGGCACCCGGGACCCCGGCTTTTGCTGCTCCGGCAGGAGCCTTCAGTCTTCGCTCCGCCGCTGCTTCGTGCCTAAGTATGCAAATTAACCGCCATCTTTGTTGGGTTAATTTGCATACTCTCCTGATTGGCTGGTGAGCATAGCGGAGGGATGGTCAATTTACATGTTTGTCTATTATTAGGTAAGATAGATTTGACCTTTTGCCTGGAAGCCCTTAAGATCTTTCTTTTGTCGCTAAAGTATAAAATTGTATTAAGATACATCTGAGTTGATAGACTCAGGTCAGTTTTCCCAGGTATGTGGTGGGCCTTTTCAATATGTAGACTTTTCTTATTTATGGAGTTTTCTTGAATTAGTTTTGAAAAATTAGCTCTCTTCCATTGTTTTTTTTTTTTTTCTTGTATATTTTCTATTTCAACTACTTTTTTTTCTGACCCTTTTTTCTTATTTACCTGGTTTTCCATCTTTATGCTGTATCCTTTATTAGATTTTCATTTGAATCTATTCTCCTTTGGGTTCCTTGTAATTTATTCATTTGAAATGGTTGTCTTTTACTTTGACTTCAATTTCTTTCCCAAGTTCAATCAACTCTCTCGCATTTATTTCTACCTGTCTGTCCTTTTCCATTCTTAGTTTTTACATTTCTGATTTTAGGATTTTTTATATTGAAAAACATGTGTTTAAGTATATTTAGTTTGGATTTTTCATGGTTGGCTTTTATGGGGAGAATTTTTGTTAGCTGATTTTTTTCTGTTTTTGTCTTACAGTAGTTTTGCATTGAATTAATTATTTTTTTCTACTCCCAGGCATTTTGTGGACAGAGTTCCTAGCTGGATAGCACCTTCTTCTTCCTCTGAAAGAACAAACAGGGTTTTGCCACACAGGGTGGGAGTGGGGTGAAGACAAGCAGGGGCTCCCCTGGGGCCCTCCGTCTGTGCTGTGGGAAAGGACCAGCTTTAAATTTTTAATTTTAAATCCATTGTGGCCCAGTACTCTTGTAAAATACAATGCAAATGACATTTGTAATGAGAAAAAATACAAGCGTAATTGTTTTATATTCAACAGATAAAATTGCATTTTTTAAAATGACTTTTTATTGCCCTAGATGTGTGGCTCAGTGTATAGAGTGTCAGCCTGCAGACTGAAAGGTCCCGGGTTTGATTCCTGGTCAGGGCACAAGCCTAGGTTGCAGGCTCGATCCCCAGTGGGGGGGCATGCAGGAGGCAGCCGATCCATGATTCTCTCTCATCATGGATGTTTCTATCTCTCTCCCTCTCCCTTCCTCTCTGAAATCAATAAAAATATATTTTAAAAAATAAAAGGATATTTTATTGATTTTTTTTAGAGAGAGGAAGGAAGGGAGAGAGAAACATCATTGTGAGAGCAAAACATTTATCGGCTGCCTCCTGCATGCTCCCTACTGAGGATCAAGCCCAAAACCTGGGCATGTGCTCTGACTGGGAATCAAACCAGCAACCTTTCTGTTCATGGGACAGTGCCCAACTAACTGAGCCACACCGGCCAGGGAAAAATTGCATTTTAAATCAATATAATCAGAAAAATTTATAAAAACTGTGCATTCATTGAAAGTGAATATATATAGGCAGTTAATCACTATTTACTAGTATATTCATAACTTTATCATTACACAGTTGTAACTAAATAAAAAGTTACGAGTCAAAGCAGTTCTCCCACATTAACTACCTATATGCACACCTTAAAACCCATGAATAATAATATTTTAAAGTTTTGTTTTTTAAAATATTTTTTTTTATTGATTTCAGAGAGGAAGGGTGAGGGAGAAAGAGATAGAAACATCAATGATGAGAGAGAATCATGGGTTGACTGCTTCCATGCCCCACACTGGGGATCGAGCCTGCAACCTGTGCATGTGCCTGGACCGTGAATCGAACAATGACCTCCTGGTTCATAGGTTAATGCTCAACGACTGAGCCACGGGGGCCGGGGATTATTTAAAAACTTTAAATGTGCCCTAACCGGTTTGGCTCAGTGGATAGAGCGTTGGCCTGCGGTCTTAAGGGTCCCAGGTTCGATTCTAGTCAAGGGCATGTACCTTGGTTGCGGGCACATCCCCAGTAGGTAGTGTGCAGGAGGAAGCTGATCGATGCTTCTCTCTCATCGATGTTTCTAACTCTCTATCCCTCTCCCTTCCTCTCTGTAAAAAATCAATAAAATATATTTTAAAAAATTTTTTTAAATGTGACAAATAAGCGTGGTTGCTTGTTAGCCTATCTCATTGAGGTTGGATTGTTGGCAGTGCTTATGTAGGGATGATATATAGCTGAACTGTTTCTTTCTTTGGTCTTAACATTTATAGTAGAGAAACTAGTCTCACAGAGCTGTTGACAGGAAAGGAAGAAGATATTTTAAAGTAATTCAGAAAGTTCAGGATATTCATTTTTAATTCTCATCCAAAATAAAAGCAAGCGATGATTTATTCCCAAAATGTCTTCAAATCTTCATCCAGCTCTAACAATTTATGATGTAAAAGTTAAATATAAATTCTGAATGTGATATACTTGTGGGTAACAGTTGGCAAACTAACCTTAGCCTATCTTCCATTACAGCATGGTTTGTGGTGCATGACTAGGACAGCCTGCTCTCTGTGACTCACCATACTTTCCAGTATCCAAACTGGTCTGTGCCTCATTCACTGAGATGAGTCTGTTGATCATGTGTTTGGCTATCATAACATCAAATTGCTATAAAAATTTCTCAACACTTATCGCATCGCAAACTGCTAACAGCCCAGACCTGCACCAGTCTATGGCCCCCGGGCCCACTGGCTAGTTACCATAGACTCCTTGGATCTTCCAAGGGTAGCCGAAGGTAGAGGGAATATTGATAGAGGAGATAAAAAACTCACAAAAACCACCCAAAACCTTGTTATCTTTTGAGGTGGCAAGAACATCTACCCCCTGATTCCTTCCTCATTCTCTCATGTGTTATGCTTATATGTTCTAAAGGATATCCCTTTTTCTTTCCTTCCTTGTCCCACCCATCTTTCTCTCCATCACATAAAGGTATCACATAGAGGTGGTTTACTTGATATTTAGTAACAAGTGCTCAGAAAATAATGAGGACATGTCAAAAGGACACAGGCGCCAAAGAAAGGGGCTCCCATTGGCTAAATCTGGGACAATTGAGTGACAAAATAAATGATTATAATCCAGTAATGGGTTATAACACAGAGACTAAGACAAATATCCACGAGTTCAGGTAATCTATATATATATATATAAAAGGCTAATATGCAAAGTGTCCCCTTGGAAGTTTGACCGGGAGATCGGGAGTTCGCTCGCTTGCTATAATGTGCGCTGACCACCAGGGGGTGGTGTGGAAAGAAGGGGAAGGAAGGCCCCAATCAGCCCTGATCACCAGCCAGACCTAGGGACACTACCCATGCATGAATTTCGTGCACCGGGCCTCTAGTATAAATAGAATAGGCAAATTAATGGGAGAGAAGGGAAAGCTCTTTACAGAATTCCAATTAGTAAGTATATTAGGAATAATTGAGAAAATCATTATTTGGCTAACACCACAGTAATAATTATTTCAGGCAAGAATCATTAATGGATGCTAAAATGAATGGGTAAAAGTAGGATGAAAAATGGGATATAAACATAGTCTTAAAGTGTCTAAGTATAGCCTGGCCAGTGTGGCTCGGTGGTTGAGTGTCAACTTATGAACCAGGAGGTCGCAGTTTGATTCCTGGTTGGGCCTGGGTTGCAGGCTCCATCCCCAGTGTGGCGTGTGCAGGAGGCAGCTGATCAATGATTCTCTCTCATCATTGATGTTTCTTCCTCTCCCTCTCCCTTCCTCTCTGAAATCAATAAAAAAAAATATTTTTTAGAAAGACATAGCAAAAGAAAATAAAAATCGATTCAATATTATTCCTAATAGAATTAGGCTATAAGCAGTATCTACCACATGTAAAATCTCAGATGTTTTATAAACCCAGAATATTCTACCAATTAGATATGAAGTGATTGGGTTTTTCTCTTTCAATGCCAGTGGAATATCAGCCATGAGTCTGGCTTTCCTGCCTCTCACACCCTGTGATTTATGTTCCTGAACAAATGAGACTTAATTTAAGAGCAAATCATCAGCAACAGGTATAATAATCTTGGCAGAACATTTATTTTAATTAATTGCTTTCTGTCTAACACAGATAGAAGGGTGCTGATGCCATTTACCCTATAAGGATTAGTGCTGTCATGTAATTAATTTTTTTCTTCCCCTAGAACTTAAAAGTCATCAGTTTTAAATTACAAAGGCATTGGTTTACTTCATTGTTAATCATAACAATCTAACTTTTATGCACTGTTTATAGAAGAAACTTGTGGAAGAAAAATGAATTTTAATCACTGCAGCATTCCAGATTCCTGCTTCCCAAACACAGGCCCTTAGGGGTCCCATGGGGGTCAGTATTTGGGGCTAGGCAACTGAACAACCCTCACCCCATAAACTTGGCAGTGGGTAGCGGTGGAGAATACTTGAGTGATTTTAGAACAGTGTAGTTTGTCTTCCCTGTGGAGTTGACTCTCAGCTTCATTATTATTTATAGTTTAATGGGAGGCAAAAAGAAAACAAATATTTCCTCCACGCTGTGGATGCTTAACACTGCGGCAGTAAGTGGTAGAAAACACAATCAAATAGACTCCGTTTTCTCAAATCTGCCGACCCTCAATGTTACTTAGAAATGATTTGATGGCCTTTCCAAAGAGGCAGCAACAGCTGATACTAAACCCACGTAGGGTACCCAGGGGCAGGGCAGCATAACTCTCATAAAATAATTTACATCATCGTGAAATTTTAAATTCTAATATGTAAGTCATTTAAGAAAATTATAACCTTTAAGCCTCTGCTTTGGATAGTCCTTCATATTCTAACCAGTTAGTTGCTTATTCGTCTTTGAAAATGCTATACTATAGGGAAATTTAAGCCTTTCCTTCCTAAAGTCTAGTGTGAATTGACAGAGGAGTGGTGATCAAAGTGTCAAGCTTCTATCTGGTACAACCTCAGGAGGCAATGAGAATAAACAAATGTTAAAAAGAAGCATGAAACTGTGTAACAAAATAGCCAATTCCGATGAAATAAAATCCTGTTTAGTTAGGGTTTTACCATATAAAATAGATTCAGTATTGAAATGACACAGATTTGGAATCATTAACTTTATTTGTCACTCTTCACAGACATTGGTCCACTTCCACATCAAAAGTAGGAACATCTACACTTAGTCTTTGATAACGACATTGTACCACGAACCATAGTAACTTACACAGAGAAAAGTTACTGAAATAAAGAGATTTTTATATTCATGACCCTAGACATCCCTCAAATATTTGTCCTATCTGTATAATTATGAGGATTTATAACTCCACAAAGCTATTTCTTCTTAGCTTTAATATTTTTAATATCCACACTAGACCATCGGATCAGCAAACTTTCAAGAGGTTGAAAAACAGATGCAGTTCCAAATCTGAGTGACTGTATATGCACATGCATAGTCTAGAGCTGCTCTAAAGTTAAAAATCTTCTCTTGTTTCAGAGATACTTACATCAAATTAAGACATTTATAATAGCTCATAGTACATAACAACCCAAATAGCATTTTCACCTATCCTGTAAGGAAGTTAAGCATTCATAATCTTAATAAATTCAGTGCATTTTGTCAACATAAATAACACAAGCTATTCTAAATGTTTTACATTTATTTCAGTGCATTATTTTCAAATACTAAATGGAATGAAATTATAATTACTGGTTATATCATAATTGAGCATATTACGGAATCTGTTACACAAACAATTCACATCAATACTATAATTCATTCTAAAACAACCTCACAGGCACACACAAAATAGAGAACAAAATTTGCTTTTAAAAACATTTAAAGTGTACTGTCTACTGTACCCTGAAAGATTTATTTTCACAAAACAGCCAATTTCCAAACCCCTTTTCTAAGTTTGACTTAAGGAAAGTTCAATCCATTCGAATCTTCTGGTTTGTCATCCTGTAAATGATGCTATCATATCCAGGATCCATGTTCCAAATATTGTAAGAGGTGATAATCACAGCCAAGGCCAAGCCGATCATTATCCAAAGTACCATGTTGAAAATCACTGAATACTCAAAATTATACTTATAAGCAAGATTATAGGGACTTGATGGGTTCTTCTACAATGAAGAAAGAAAATCAAGAGGGAAGAATTTTAAGATAGGAAATTACCCCAATGCAGTAGCTCTGATTCATCTCTCTAACAAGCATTTATTCCTAAGTGGCATAAGAGCTTATACGAGGAGGAACCAAGAAGGGAGCTTTCAAGGAGATGATAACACACGCTGTTGATTAAGTATAAACGGGTTCAACTGCCATAGGTGACTTGAGATTTAGTGGGTTTTTTAAAGTCAATGTCGCAGTTTTAAAGCAGGATCTCAAAATGTGCTCACCTCTTGTTTTGCCTGAAGGATAGTCCTGGTCTTCCTCACAAGGGATGTGTCGAACGATCTGACAGTCACCAGCTCTACCACTGCATTCCCACCATAGAGACCATACATGTCATCTGCAAACTGAGGAGTTAGTGACATTACATCAATCTTAACTACATGCTTATTTGAGTTCTTTGTGAAGCTTCTATGCATCTACAAGAACAACATACCTACCTACTGGCTCATGAAATACAAGCTTAGAACAGGCAAGTCTCAACATACATTCAAATGTTCCAAATAACTTTAAGGGCCTGGATTTTTGGCATATAAGCTGGGAGAAGGGAAGTAGGGAAGGGAAATAAAAGAATCTTTCTAAATGGTCTCTGGTTAATCACAAACATCTACAAAGATTTACTGTGAAACCTCATTAAAGAGTTACAGGCGAGTAACTTCAAGAGCAAGAGAAATGAGCATTTATTACATTATCTACTAAATGTCTGCTACTGGCTTGGTGCTCCCCTTTGGTTATTTCATAGTGTTTAATGGGGACAGAGTTTCAGTTGGGGAAGATGAAAGTTCTAGTAATGGATGGCAGTGGTGGTTGCACAACAACTTGAATGTACTTACTGTGACAGAACTCTATGCTTAAAAATGATTAAAGTGGTAAGTTTTATGTGACGTATATTTTAGCACGATGAGAAGAAAAAGGTATTGTGCTGGATGGAGTTATCCATCATTTCCTACGCTGCCTCTGCCAGCGTTCCAGATGTCCCAGTATACATATACGTCTTTGCTCTACTCCATCCTTGGCCACTAAAATTAGAAGTTCTCCAAAGAGCGGAAGAGTTCAAGCAACATTAAGTATTTCACCTAAAGAGACTTTTCCATTAAGAGGCTAAAAGTGAGATGGTCATACTGTGACCTCTTATACCCCACTGATAATTTACCTTTTGTAGAGCATCAACAAGGATCTTAGAAGCATCTCTGAATTGTTCAGAATCTTCTCCGTAATGTTTCCCAATTTCATCCAAACCTGCCAGCTCCAGTGAATATAAGTCAGGAGAATGGTCCTTGGCTAGATGCTTATGTCGAGACAACTGAGGAGAACAAACAAAAGGAAGTGGATGAAATGTCAAACACAGCCAAGTGAAGTTTTATGCCCAACTAAACTAGGCTGAACAGAACCAGCCCATGTGCCACAACACACAAATAGTCTAAAAAATGGCGGCAAATGGAGCTGGTTTAAATGGGAGTTTCCAATAAATCCAACATAAATCTCATTTTTAAGAGCAGTTCCAGGACTACATGAATATTTAATAAAAGCTCTTTTTAAATTTTCTTCTAAAAACTTCAGATATGAAAGAACAGATGGTTGGACCAGTCTCATCCCAGAACATGAGCCATCAATGCTCAGAGCAGACACTTCCCACACGCCCTCCTGGACCCCCCGGTGGCCTCCCGGACTGGGCTTCCAGCTCCCGGAACCAGCCCTGCTGAAAAAGTTTGGGCAACGACTTCAGTAGACAGCAAACAGGTACATTTTTCTGTTTCAATCACGGGAGGATTTTTGTGAAAAAATAATTCACCAAAAATACCCTTTCGGCAGATTTATTCCCTTCCTGACTTGGTGGACAGCTTTGTTAGTCCAAACTGTTGTTTCTATTTTAGATACAGGATTTAAGTCTTAATGTCTGACAAGAAATCAATAGCCAAGTCAGGGCTGCAGCTAGGGCGGCCCACTCAAGTCCTGTGTTCTTGGAGGATATACTTACTATCTCCTAAGAGTAGAAATCCAAAATAATTTGATTAACAAGAGATGGATGAGTTCAAAATTCCCACCACCACCACCAATTCCTCAACTTCCATGGCATCATAAATAAATCCAGGGCATACTTGATCCACCTTTTCTATTGGTTTCATTATCATGCAAAGATTCTCTAGAAGTGTCTTCTGGCACCAAAATAAATGGGACTGAAAAAATCAGAGCAGCCTACTCACCAAACTTGAAATATCATGTAGAACTTGCAGTTCAGAAAGAAAGAGCAGATCGACCTGCAGAGCCGAAAGAAATGTGCAGTGTCTTAAATATGCATCGCTGGTCTGTGTTTGCCATTTATCAAGTAAGGCGCAGGGTAGTACAAATGTTAAGCACATAAGTGAGCTTATGCAACAGTTGTCCTCCATTTGGTAGGTTCATGTCAATGGAAAATACATATAAGACATCATTTCCCAACAGAAAGGGGATGGTCATTCCCAGCACAGTGACCACTACTCAGTAGCTGCATTTCTTTCTTTTTTTAAAATGTTTTTATTGATTTTTTAGAGAGAGGGGGAGGCGGGGTAAGGGGTGGAGGGAGAATGAGAGAGAGAGAGGGAGAGAAAGAGACAGACAGACAGACATCGATTGGTTGCCTCCTGCACACCCCCTGCTAGGGAATTTAACCCACAACCTGGGCATGTGTCCTGACAGGGAATTGAACCGGTGACCTGTTGGTACGGAATGACACTTAACCAACTGAGCCCTCCCAGCCAGGGCTCAATAGCCATATTTCTGATAAAGCTATAGATAAAGCATCTAAACTCTACACTTTTCCCTCAGGGCGTCAGAATGTTCTGGCACACTGCAGCGAGGTCCTGCCAGTGGCCCAGTTTGCTCACATCCCTTGAGCATGTTCTACATTGGAGAATAAAAGGCGGTGGTCCTGGTCAACCATAGGAGGAGGGGAGGGTGCCAGAAAGGTGGCGTGCCATGTGGTTAAGAGGGTGCATGAGCGGGTGGTGAAACTGACAGACCTGAGTCATCAGTAAGGGTGGCTCCCTCCACTGCACTGTCAAGAATAAACTAGAGCCCTAGCCAGTTTGGCTAGGTGGATAGCGTGTCGGCCTGAGGACTGAAGGGTCCCGGCTTCTATTCCGGCCAAGGCTCAATCCCTGGTCAGAGTATGTGCAGGAGGCAACCAATCGATGCCTCTCTCTCACGTTGATGTTTCTCTCTGTCTCTCCCCCTGCCTTCTACTCTCTAAAATTCACTAGAAAAATATCCTCAGGTGAGGATTAGCAAAAAAAAAAAAAAAAAGAAAGAAAGAAAGAAAGAAGAATGAACTAGAAAAATGAGGTAACACATCAGAAGTGGCAGTGAATGATGGCACCCACACTGCCAGATTGGCCCAGCTCCATCAGCCGCCAAGTAAATCCCATGATTTCTGGTTTGTCCAGATTAATTGGTGACAACCCTCATGCGAGAATGTAATACTATTTACTACTACAGTTCAACTCGCCAAAGGAGTTTACTCATGTAGTTCATGAGCAAACTACACTAGAGGAAAGAGGAATCTACTCCAGCCATAAATTTGCAAAAGTCAGGAGCATAAGAAAGGGGAAAGCAGTAATGAAATTAACTTGTTCATTCGGTAACTATACTTACTTCATTGTTCCTGCTCAGGGAATTGAGGGGAAGGGAGTTGAGAACAGAGTTTTCTTGAAACAGGCGACTGCGGAGCTGTCGTAACGTTACTGAAAGATCTTCAAAAGCTGAATTTGCCTTCCCCACCATGTACACTCTCTGCAAGAAGAATCCAGAAGTTTAAGCTGTGTTCTCCAGAGTAAGCCCAATGTACAGAGGTCTGGCGGCATTGTTCCTAAAACTGCTTTTAAGTTTTTATTAACTAATGAGAGCTAATTTCTTAAAGCATCGTAAATAAAAAGTATATCACTTACTTCTTCGCTGGGAGCCAACTGTAAAACTACTGGAGTTTCTTCAGAAAATAAGGAGTGAATGGAATTTGCAACACTGTCAAGGTTAAAAGGAACCGCCTGAAATTTAAGAGGAAGACCTGGATTATTATCTCAACCAAAGTGGGAAGAAAAATCATTCAGATGGTATTTAAAAAGGAGCCTCAAAAAAAAAAAAAAGGCATCAGCATTTTCTAGGGAAATTCAAAAGACCCAAATCACATCCAAACAGAGCCCTTTGAGGATACGGAAGGTCAGACAGCCTCCCAGTGGGCCAATGAGCCTTTCCCCCAATGTGCCCAAACAGGAAATAACCTCCAAACCCCATGGACGCAATGCTACCTGCATAAACATCCTTTTCTAATGGTCATGTGTGTATTTCAAACAGCAGTGCCTTTGGTCTCAATATTAATTAAACATGCGACAAAGAATGGATATTCTACCATAACGTATTAACTCTCATTCAAGAGGTCAGAATACACCTGAAACCCATACGATGCCACTAACCAATGTCACCCCAATACATTTAATAAAACAAAGCAGGTCAGAAGATTTTGAATTTAATTGAAAGAGAACAGACCTCATTTTTCATTTCAAAATTTTAAAAATGTTTAAAAAGACTTAGGGTTTGTCTTCAGATATACTGAAGACTCTTAGACAAGGCATGAAGTATGTCACAGAATTTCATAGGTCTTTTATCGTAGGAGCACATGGTATTAAATTGAAATAACCACTTGGGGTAAAATCGTTTTTTTCCTTGAACTTTTTTTATTAAAGTGTAACATACATGCAATACAGTGCACAAATCTTGGGGTAACAGCTCAAGGAATGTTTACAATGGATACACTCATATAATCCCCCCAGATCAAGACCGAACATTATCAGCACCCTAGAAGCCTCCCCACTCACCCCCAAAAATAACCAAAAGTTTGACTTCTAGCCTCACCGATCTCTTTTTGCCCTACATTAGTTTTAACAATAAGTTGCAGTAATTTTCCCCTCAAAATAATTATTTTATTCTTAATATTGTGGTATTAAAACAAGCAGTATAGCCTGGCTGCTGTGCTCAGTGGTTGAGCGTCGACCTATGAACCAGGAGGTCATGGTTGATTCCCAATCAGGTCACAAGCCCAGGTTGCAGGCTCGATCCCCAGTGTGGGGCGTGCAGGAGGCAGCCGATCCATGATTCTCTCATCATGGATGTTTCTATCTCTCTCTCCCTCTCCCTTCCTCTCTGAAATCAATAAAAATATATACTTAAAAAAAACAAAAAGCAGTATAGCAGTAATGGTTTTGCTTTAATGGAGATTTCTTATAGTAATGCCTTTTACTATTAAAAGGTTCATGTTTATAAGCAGCAAAGTAATGCTAACATGGTACAGGCAGAAATTACTGTGATTATATAAATCTTACTGATCAAATCCCACCATTCATGATACTGTGAAACAAAATCATTGAGTTAATGAGCAACTGAAGAAGAGAGGAGAACGTTCAAGCTTGCAGAAGCATCCTGAGTCAGCCACAGAGCTCTGCTTTGCAACCAGCCAGTTCCCTGCCTCCGACTCGGGGGGGGGGGGGGGGCGGGGGGGACACGAGGACATGTACCCAGTCCTCCGGCCTCACTGCGCCTAGTGAGGGGGCACGCGTGGCAGGAAAGCTGAAGACGGAAGGTAACACGTCCCTAACCATCACGCTGGAGAAGCTAATGAGCCAGAGGACTGCCTGATGTGAAGGAAAAGGAAACATTACAGGGACCGCTCCTTGTGTTCGGTGGCTTCTCGGTACTTGTAGTGGAAGGAGGGTCCCTCACGACAGCTGTCAGCCTCCAGTCTCCTTACAGGACAACGAGGTGAAATTCTGAAGGGAGAGTGACAAGATAACGCCCGAGACGGTGTCGGCGGGAGACACCGCAACTACTTCCAGCTTTTCGAGCCTCTGACTCTGCCGAGGGGGGCATCTGTGCCTTTTATCTCAGACAGACTCCCAGGCTCAGGGAACGACACGTCTCCGTACATTTACAGCCACCACGTCATTTTTTGTAACAGAAGTTGTTTTACTTATCAATCAGCGCATCCAAAAAAAGACAAGTGTGCTTAGAACGCAGTTCATAGTGACAGCTGACAAGACGGAATGAAAAACGCACCCTGGTGATCGGTGCAATACTCACATTCTCCAGCGGGTAGGAAATGACGCTGCCTGCGGGCAGCGCGAGCCTGTCCACCCCCTTCACCAGCACCATCACGGTGGCCTGAGGACGATGGAATAGGTTTCCCACGGCAAGGCCCGGCCAAGAAAGGTCCTAAACGTGGAAAAGCGGGAAACGGTGCTGAGTTAGCAACTCGGGAAAGCATGCCGGGAGCCTGCAGTGAAGAGAGCTCAGGGCTTCTGCGGACACTGGCGGTGAGCGTCACAGGAGAGCAGACGTTTTAGTCCAGGTAGTAGTTGCAACCGCCTGAGCAAGGATGCGCATTTCTACCTCCATTTGCTTAAAAACTTCTACGCATTTCAGCAATAACGTTCAATAGCAAGTCACCGCAAATCTCTGATGGAAAACCGCAGGCAAGTGAACAAAACATAGGTACTTTGCAAATTCCAGATGACAGAATGTCCTTGTCTTCTTACAACCATGGCATCTCCCCCCTCACTGCTTGTCCTTACCTACATCACTGTTCTCTGTCACTCAGTCTCATTAGCCCTGGCCGGGTGGCTCAGTTCATTGGAGCATCGTCCCATGCACCAAGTTTGTGGGTTCAATTCCCGGTCATGACACGTAACCAGGTTTCGGGTTCAATCCCTGGTCGGAGAGTGTACAGGAGGCAATTGATCGATGTTTCTCTCTCACATAGATTCTCAAAAAATTTTTTTCATTAGACTAAGCTCTTTATAAATAAAACAAAATTCCTGCTGAAAGTAACTCATATTAGTTCACTAATAATTATTTCTAAAGGTTACCTTAATTGCCATTTGTAATCAAATTTAAGTCTGTAAAGAACAAAGTACAGATCCCATCCTTAAATGTAACCGCCAGTCCTGCTCATGCTAGGAGCTCAGGAGCCCCTCCCAGGCATTGCTTCTGGTTTCAAGGGCAGCCAGGACCTCGGAGGACAGCTCCTCTGAGTGATGGATGATATCTGGAGGCCACATCAAAAGCACCAAACTTATAAAATGGGAGATGACAGGAAGACGGAGCAAACGGAATCCCTTTTCTTCTGGGGCACAGCTGGGCATTCCTCATACTCACTGGGTCCCGGCCGCCTCTGCTACATCACATGATCGCTCAGTTACTATGTGTTGCAGCTTAATTGTTGGATGACACGCCAATCAACTGAGCTACCCGCCGGGGCCCAAATATATATATTTAAATACACATACTTCTTTCACAGAGAAGCCCATGGATAATGCAGCCACATCTGGGATTCGCTCTCCTGGTATAGGCCAATTTCCATCGCGGAACACAACGGACCCCGGGGATCTTAATATACTAAACTCGTTCCCCAAAACACCTGAGAAGAAAACAGATTAGTAAATGAATGATGAGCATCATAAATCTTTTGCATCCATGTTGAAAATTATGAAGTATGTTTCCCCATTCCCAGTGAGTTAGCATATCAAATCATGGTGGGACAAAACACTGAATCCTAAATAAACATCAACGAATTCTTTTTCAAGGTATCACTCTAAGAATTAAGTGCACACATTCTGCTGTAACAAAGATACAACTACGAAACCAGATTCCCCTAATGATCTAGATGACTTCCTACAAGTGGCCCTTAAACAGGGGCATGTGGCAATTTGTCAAGTATTAGAAATCAGTGGCACGTCTCCAGAATTTAAGAAACAAAAAACAAAACTCTAGCACAGACTAACAAGGAAGAGTGAAACTTAAAAACTCGAAATTATTTCTACCATCGACCCTCTCTTCAAAATGCAAATTCATCAAATTTCCTAGCATTTCACCCTAAAACTTTAGTAGGTTAGTATCTTCGGAAAGATCTTTCCTTTCACCCCACAGGCCGACCTAGTGAAATGAGGACTGTCATGTGGGGGTACATGTTACCAGTCAGGACACAAAACACTTCAGACCATAGAAACAAAACCCAGGAAATAGTATTTCCAATGGACATACGAAGAAGGTGAGAACAGGTATTCTGTAATAAGGTCAACTAGTCTAGGGATATGAGGCCTTGGACTAAAAGATGAAGGAGAAGCCCGGCCGGTGTGGCCCAGTAGTTGAGCGCTGACCATGTTTGGTGTTGCAGTGTTGATAGTAAATAAAAGGCCTCTGGTGGTGCTGATAAAATGAGTTGCAATTCAGTGCAGCCACCAGAGCAGAAATTTCCAGATTGTTCTAGCCGGAGGTAGACCAAAAAAAAATTAGCAGAATGGAATGGCCCTTTGCAATGGATACACATCTTGGTTCACTAAAGTAGTTTTGCAAACGCTAAGGAAAATGGGGCAGCAAGACACCCTTATTTTCAAAGCACCACACGCATTTGAAAAACCAAATTTGGATCTGGAGATAGCCCTGTTTTGAGATGTGGCCCTACTCACTCAACCCAGCAAAATTATACTCAATTCCTTTGCCTTGACTTTATTATTTTTTTAAATGTTTTTATTGATTTTTTAGAGAGAGAGACAGAAACATCCATGATGAGAGAGAATCATGGATCGGCTGCCTCCTGCACGCCCCACACTGGGAATTGAGCCCACAACCCGGGCACGTGCCCTTGACCAGAATCGAACCACCAGATCTGTATTTTGAGATGATAGGAAGGCGGGTCACCTCAAAATACAGATCTGTTCACTCATCCTTCAGTTTAACCACCTTCACTCCCTGCCCAGAGCCTTTGAGACCAAACGCAAGGGCACCTCACTAACATTCCTTCTGGGGTCTCTCAACGGAACCCCTAAACACTCAGACCTGTACTGTCGAGCCTCTCCTTCCCACCCCAACCGTTCACATCTGTCCTGTGCGCCTCCCAGACTGAGCTGGAGGCTGAGTCCAACCCTTCGGGAACTGCCCCCATACTGTGCTGTGGTCTGTGAGTGGCAGATGGAATCAGTCAGTGAAAAAACTAAGCAGGTCCTACTTTTTAGCTCCGGGCATCAGTGACCAAATCAAATCCCTCTTCAACAGGATATCCTGCAGATTCCCTGTGTTTTTGACCTGCGCCTTTCCTCTCCAGGCTAAACATGAATTTTTCCCATACTCCTTGTGACGTGGTATTCATAACCCTAATTCCCCTTTTCTAGTCTCTCTCTTACTTGGTAACAAGCATTTGAAAGAACTTATGTTTTTTTCTCTAATAGAGAAGTCTGATCCCTTAACGATGTCTTCCATTAAATCACATTTAGTCATTGTGGAAAAAACTAATTTAACCTCAGCTGACAAGACCAAGCAGTGCAAATGCTGACAGGATCGGATTCTTGGTCTGCATGAACTAGACCCGTGGTCGGCAAACTGTGGCTCGCGAGCCACATGCGGCTCTTTGGCCCCTTGAGTGTGGCTCTTCCTAAGCCTTAGGAGTACCCTAATGAAGTTAATAACAATGTACCTACCTATAGAGTTTAAGTTTAAAAAATTTGGCTCTCAAAAGAAATTCCAATCGTTGTACTGTTGATATTTGGCTCTGTTGACTAATGAGTTTGCCGACCACTGAACTAGACTATTCTAGTTAGGAAAGCATGTTCAAACCATAGACCAAACCAAAAACAAACAAATAAAACGCCCTACACGTCCCTGAATCAAAATATCACTCATAACACTAAACGTGGAATTAGCAGATGTTCAGATAAATCATAGTATGAAAGGGAAGATTTTTAAAGTTCAAAAACGAAATTTAAAAAATTAAAATAGTCCTGGCCAGTTTTGCTGAGTGGATAGAGTGTCGGCCTACTGGACGGGACCAAAGGGTCCCGGGTTCAATTCCGGTCAAGGGCATGTACCTCGGTTGCAGGCTCCTCCCCAATCCCGGACCTGGTTGGGGGGCTTGTGCAGGAGGCAACCAATGGATGTGTTTCTCTCACATCAATGTTTCGCTCTGTCTTTCCCTCTCTCTTCCACTCTCTAAAAATCAATGGAAAAATATCCTCGGGTGAGGGTTTAAAAAAAAATTAAAATAAAAAGTTCCCCCCAAGTAATTTACTAGATAGATCAGAATGACTTTCCAGAGCCAGACACAAAACGAACAAAACAGCCCTAAAATTTAGGGGGCAGGAAAAAGAAGTATCACTGTCATCAACACAACACCGTGCAATCCGATGTCAAGAACATCAGTGGTCTACACCCCCCCGCCCCCGCAGAATTCAGCCCCAATTCAAAAGGGGTGTCCCAGCACCTCACTCAGCAGAAGCAAGGCCTCCTATAGATTCTAACCTATCGGTTTTAAAGCCATACACTGGGGAACGGAACCCAATTCCTCCCAATAGTTTTCAAAGTGGCCTCTTGTTGGCCACAGTCTGCGTCATTCCCAGCCCTCGTGGTTCCCACGGTCTCACACAGGGGTAGCCTTCCCACTGCCTGGGCCACAGCACCTGCAATGGAAAGGCCCACGCTCTGGCGAGGGGTGATCTGGGTTCAAGTCCAGCCTTGCTACCGGCTGCCTATGTGGTGTTGGGTAATGTCCTTAGGCGTCATCACTCTAAAACGAGGAGGATCTCCTCGTGTAAGGGTTGCTGTGAAATTAAATGAATTACGTGATACACCAGAGGCCAAATCCTAGCTGACTGCACGCCCCTTGCTGGATGTCAGGGAACCCTCAGGAAGCTACCATGATCTGACATGTGACCCTAAGAAAACGTGACTCACATCTCAGTTCCCACATCCTTAAAATCGCTAACTGTGACAGGCAACTGAGAGGGGCTCTGAGTTCGCCTTTAGAAACGACCATGCAAAGACCATGACTCCACCTCCAACTTCTGTCTCCCGAAACAATCACTGATGCCAACCGCTAAGAATGGAGACACCAGAAAAATGCGAAGAAATGCAGCAGCCGATGGCAGCTCGGAAGTCCCTTCCCTTCTCCGCAAGCGGCTGCGGTTCAGCATTCAATTGAGAAATGCCTTCCCGGCGTCCGGAGCCGGAAGAGGCCGGGAGGACGCGAGGCAAGACGGGCGGACGCGCCTTCCTGGAGGAGGAGGAAGGTGCGG
>NW_005370552.1:1753047-1755772 GCF_000412655.1 Myotis brandtii | reverse complement strand
CTTGCGGGGGAGGCGTGGCCCGCGCACGTCGGTCTACTGGGCGGGTCTAACGTAATGATGGGCGGGTCTAACGTGATGGGCGGGCAGCCCTTCTAATGGGAGACAGCGATCGCAGAGCCGGGCAGCCCCGCCCCCTCGCCCGTGACAACTGGTCACGAGTTAGAGGGTCGTGCGGGCGATCCCAGATGCGGGGAGAAGACGGAGCCTTCCTCCCGCGTGGGGACCCCCTGGCCACTCCCGGGTGACGGTTTCCAACCGGCTGTCCGTCTTTCCCGGTCGCGTGGCTCTGCCCTGCTGCGGGTGGAGCCGCGGAAGCTGCGTGGCTGGTTTGGTTTCGCTCTATTGCCCAGATGCTGAGCTCCAGCTGGGAGGAAGCTGGGAGCCCCTGGGAGCCCTGCCCTCCACGTAGGGCACAACGAATAATTTTTAGGATAAATATGTCGTGAATATTTCATGGGACGTACTTAGACTAAAAAAAGAAATGGGTTGTTTGTCTGAAATTCAAATATACCTGGGCGGCCTGTGTGTTGATTTGCTAAGTCAGGTAACCCTACCGCCTAAGATTGTCTGACTTCCTGATCGGCCAGGAGTGACGTGACAGAAACATCAATTACTTTCTTCATCCATTCACTCCGGGTGACGTGAGAGCTACACATATTAATTAGACCAGGATCCGCCCTCCCCACAGCTCATAATTCTTTGCCGGTGAAATGAGGAAAGAATTAACACAATGTAGCATCTGTAGTTAGAAGATGATTGCCCAACTGATGACCTTGAAAGATGGATGCGTTCCCAACGGCGAGGATAGGTGATGGGGGGTGGGGGGTTCTACCAGGTAGGAAACTAAGTTGTGGGGGAGGCAGCACACGGTGGAGTCATTTCTCTTCACATCCACTAACATTTCCGTCTTTGTCCACCTCGCTGTATAGCCTAGAACCGGTTCTAGACCAAAGGCCTTGAAAGAGCTTGTCTAAATGAACCTTACTTAGGGGCATAGTCAGCTCAAAGTGGAACAGAGCACCTGCGCTCTCATCCAACCTAAAGGAACAGGGAAAGGAGTGGATTGTTCTGTTCTTAAAAGAGTTCCAGAACATTCTTCTGTCTTTTAATTTGAAGATGACCAAAAATATCGTAAATAGACTGGAATAAAATAAATCCTTCCTCTTCCCCCTCCCCCAAGAAAACGGCAAAATCTCACAATCTTTCGTGCTCTACCTATGTCTTGAGAAATAACATCCCTTGGTGAATCTCTTACCCTTTCAATCTAAGCCCCTTTTCCTCTGAGGTCTTAAAGGGGCAATGCTGCTTCTTATAGCCTTAGAACCCAGTAAGATAAACGCTGTAGGAAGCCTTCTGGTTTCGTACATTGAGATTGAAACCTGGGGGAGGGCATATGTACTCAGGGTCCCGTTCTGAACCATCCGTAGTTCTGCTTTATGAATGCAGCCCTTTGGGTTCAACCTTTAGCGCTTCATAAGGAACTGGTGATGTGTGGTTAACTTTCCCTTGAAGCATTTAGAAGTGGATATGTGAGCGGCAGGATGCTAGTTGAAGGTATGACACTGTAATGTTTGCCTAAAAGAAGCCTCCTCCCTCATCACACCTCTCCTCCCAGGCCATTGCCCTGAGGGGAGGACTCGCAGAAGCATCAGAAAACAAAAACTTCAAGCTCTTGGCTCTTGAGTTGCAGAAGGAGAGGTCCACATATACTATTTGAAAGAATATGTACATAATTCAGTTTGCTTTCCTAACTCTTCCCCCCCCCCCCCCCCCCCACCAAAATATGTCACCCCATTAATTCCAGCAGTAAATTCTGAGTGATCCCAGATAGAGCATGGTGAGGTGGTCTGGTCCCCGCAAATCAGCCATTGGGGAGCCCTGTGGAGGCCAAGGTCGTGGCATGCCCCAAGACCAGGCAGCCCCCACTCAATTAAAAATTAAGAATTCCTTTTCGAAAGATAGCAGATACAATTCTGTAGAATGAAAAAGTGAGAGGGAGGGCGGGAGTAACCTCACAGTGGAGAAACCTGACAAAAGACCTCAGCTAGGTGATCAAGGTCCACATCAGCAATGCCACTCCAGGTAGGAGGTGATGAAATGGCACTTAGCCCGGCCGGTGTGGCTCAGAGGTTGAGCGTCAACCTATGAACCAGGTGGTCCTAGATTCGATTTCCGGTCAGAGCACATGCCTGGGTTACGGGTTCGACACCCAGGAGGGGGCGTGTAGGAGGCAGCTGATCCATGATTCTCTTTCATCATTGATGTTTCTATCTTTCTCTCCCTCTCCTTTCTTCTCTGAAATCAATAAAAATATATTTAAATAAATAAATAAATAAATTTTAAAAATTGATTTCACAATGAGGAAAAGGGAGAGGGAGAGAGAGATAAAAAGATCAATAAAGCCCAGACGGTGTGGCTCCTATGAACCAGGAGGTCAGGGTTCAATTCCCGGTCAGGGCACATGCCTGGGTTTCGGGCTCCATCCCCAGTGGGGGGTGTGCAGGAGGCAGCCCATACATGATTTTTTCTCATCATGGATGCTTCTCTCTCTCCCTTCCTTTCTTTTTTTTAAACAAAGATATTCATAATATCTTATTTTTTAAATATATTTTTATTGATTTCAGAAAGGAAGGGAGAGGGAGAAAGAGATAGAAACATCAATGATGAGAGAGAATCATTGATTGGCTGCCTCCTGCACGTCCCCCCACTGGGGATCAAGCCCACA
>NW_005370552.1:1743953-1752854 GCF_000412655.1 Myotis brandtii | reverse complement strand
CTCTCCCTTCCTTTCTGAAATCAATAAAAATATATTTTTAAAAAAAGATCAATAATGAGAATCATTGATGGACTGCCTCCTGCATGCCTCACACTGGGGATTGAGCCTGCAACCCGGGGATGTGCCCTGACCAGGAATCGAACCATGACCTCCTGGTTCATAGGTCGATGCTCAACCACTGAGCCACACTGGGTGGGCTATTTTACTTTTTAATAAAAATAAATCACTTTACATATTCTTGCTTCTTTTACTTTAAAATGGCTCAGCTATCTTGCCATGGCAGGTGGTAGAGTATTGTTGTCTGTCTGCTTATGTCTGTAATTAAAGACGGGCGGTGAGTTAGAAATGTGTATGTTATTAAGCTACACTTTCGGTCCAGTCAGCTACCCTTTACAGAAAGTCACACTCCAGGAGCTGTCAGCTTCTCCAAGTGCTCTATCTACTTTTATCTTCAATCAACATCATATGTTTTGCTAATTAGCATGATTGTTCAAGTGAACCTACACAATGATATTAGAAATGGGCTTTTATTGTTGAATTGAGAAGTATTCAAAGTATGTATGGATTGGCTGAACTGTTTTAATTTTTTTAATGTATTTTTATTGATTTCAGAGAGAGAGACAGAAACATCCATGATGAGAGAGAATCATGGATTGGCTACCTCCTGCACGCCCCGTGCTGAGGATTGAGTGCGCAACCTGGGGCACGTGTCCTGACTGGCAATTGAACCGGTGACCTCCTGGTTCACAGGTTGACACCCAACCACTGAGCAACACTGGCTGAGCTTGGCCGAACTATTTTGGAGATGTTCCTCACACTTGTACAAACAGGATGGTTGATACTAGACACACAAGTAACCTGGACTCAGTGGCACCTTCGGCTAGATCTCTAGTGGGGCCTTTGTCCAGCCATAAATGTGGACCTTCTGGTCGCCTGATGCCGCCTGCCTGATGCCTCCTACAGGGCTGCCGGGGTCCTGCATTTAGGGTGCTGTACCTGCATCTCAAGTGAACCGCGCATGCAGGGATGGAGTGCAGGCTCGGCGTGCACAGAAGATGTGCCACGGTTGCTAGGTCTGCTTATTTATATCCACCTGGCTGACTCGGACCTGGGACCAGCTCCCATTATACCTCGGCAGCAAGGTGGGAATAACTAGGCCCCACCCACCTGGGAGCAAATAAACTGGCCTCACCCAGCCGGCGTGGCTCAGTGGTTGAGCGTAGACCCATGAACCAGGAGGTCACGGTTCGATTCCCAGTCAGAGCCAGGCCCAGGTTGGGGGTTTGATCCCCAGTGTGGGGCGTGCAGGAGGCAGGCGATCCATGTTTCTCTCTCATCATGGATGTTTCTATCCCTCTCTCCCTCTCCCTTCTTCTCTCTGGAATCAATAAAAAAAATTTTTTTTTTTTAAAAAAAGGACTCGGCTATAAAAAAAATAAAATAAACTGGCCTCGGTCAGTTCGCAGCATTATCAAACTTTAATTGACCAAACCTGTTTCAACAGACATCTAATGTTTTGCTTTTACATGAAATGCTGCAGTACCCATCCATTTCACAGAATGTTTGCATATATATTTTTAATAACTGCATAATATGTCATTGTGTAGATGCACCCTAATTTATTAGTCTAATCCCCTATTTTTGTATTTTGTGTGTTGACAGAATCTAGATTTGCACCCAGGTCTGGTTAAGGCCAACGCCCACATCATTCCTAATACTTCTAGAATTTTCGGCAAAATTGAAACTGGGAGTCGAAGTGCCAGGAGCTGATTGTGGCTGTTGCTCTTTCCCCAGTTCCTGTTTGGCTGGGGTTCCATACCGGGCCTCAATTGACTTGTCCTCCCTCTGGGTCACCTTGAAAGGGTTCTCCACCCTTGTCACAGGTATGGTTTTCTGCCCAAACATAAGAAATGCTGCTGTTACCATCTAATTTTCAAACCTGGGAAGGTGGCAAGATCAGATTGTCAGTATATGAAGTTAAATCTAACCTCATGCACCAAGCAATATATTTAACATCCTAATTAATAATTCAGAGCACCAAGCGCGGCGTGGAAAAGTACTATGTCTGCCCTGCCTGCTTGTGGGAAAATTTGCTACCTTCACTGCGCTACACTCACCTTTCACCCACCCACCCAAGAAGTGGCGACCGTATATTAATAACAAAGGACAGGAAGAGGATTATTCTAATTTTCTAATGATGATGCCACTGAATAAACTTCTTTCCGTTTCATCTTCTGAGACAATGGAGATTTTGATGTAGATTTTTGCCTTCATTATAGTGTTTTATAGTCTATGTTCCTAAGAACTGGGTCAGACTTTGCATTATGGCTGTAATTTATTTTGGAGTGCCTGATATTTACATTCCTAGGCGAGCAGTATATATATAATGCCATATTAACACTGGAGCTTTAAGTTAGAGGAGTTGTTTTTTTTAATTGAAATAACAACTCAGCCCCATTCTATACATAGTCCAATGTAACTTCATTTTTTCTAAATGAATTCATCTGTGATTTCCCTCCTGCAGACTTAGTCTTTCCCACCCACACACCTCCTCCCCGGCGCCCAGCCAGCCAAAGGTCAGTTCTAGCGTTTCTGATCCTCCAGAATATCTTATCATTCTTTATCTTATACAGCAGGGTGCCTCCTAAGTTGGGATTTTAATTTGTTTCTAGGCAAGAGAAGTTGCATGTTGAAATCTGTCTGGGTCTTGTTTATAGGTTTATCTGGTGCAGTGTTATTTGTAATTGGAAATGATTGCAAACAACTGTTACCAGAAAGGGGCCTGGGCCTGGAGCAGGTCTGCCTCCGGCCAGGCGGTGGTGTGTGGGTTCTTCGTGCAGGAAAGATTTCACAAACGAGTCCCGTGGTGGTGAGTGTGTTTGTCACAGCTGGGGGCTGGGAGCCCAGGAAGGGCCAGGAGAGAGGAAGCAGCAGGGGCGCCTGGCGGGGCTGCTCTGGCTCCCTGGGAAGCCAGAGAACAGACGCCTTGGGGCAGGTTCCGGGGGTTAGTCCCGGAGCAGCTTCCGCTGCCCATTGCTCCCCCAGATGCAAGTCTTGTGGGGTCCCTTAGAGGTTAGGGGGTGCATGGCTGTGGGGATGAAGTGGGGGGAGGGAAAGGCAGGAAGAGAGAGGGAGAGAGAGGTAGAAACATCAATGACGAGAGAGAGAAGCACTGATGGGCTGCCTCCTGCATGCCCCCTACTGGGGATCAAGTCCACAACCTGGGCCTATGCCTCCACTGGGAATCAAACCGTGACCTCCCGGTTCATAGGTCGATGCTCAACCACTGAGCCATGCTGGTTGGGCAGGTGTGTCCTTTAGAAACCAGGCAACCAATGGATCTGGTTTCAAACCGTCAAGATGAAGGACCGAGCATGCGCCCTGGAGCAGGCCCGCACCTTTCCCTCCCCCCACTTCATCCCCACAGCCATGCATCTCCTAACCTCTAAGGCAGTGGTTCTCAACCTTCCTAATGCCACGATCCTTTAATACAGTTCCTCATGTGGTGACCCCCAACCATACAATTATTTTCGTTGCTACTTCATAACTGTAATTTTTCTACTGTTATGAATCGTCATGTCAATATCTGATATGCAGGATGTATTTTCATTGTTACAAATTGAACATAATTAAAGCAAAGTGAATAATCACAAAAACAATATGTAATTATATATGTGTTTTCCGATGGTCTTAGGCGACCCCTATTAAAGAGTCGTTAGACCCCAAAGGGGTCTCGACCCACAGGTTGAGAACTGCTCTAAGGGAACCCACAAGACTTGCATCTGGGGGAGCAATGGGCCGTGGCAACTGGTCCGGGGCTAACCCCCTTGAGCCAATTAAGCAGAGCAGGGTTGAACCATATATGAGCGTTTATTCCAATCCTGCCGGCAGCATGAGAAAGCAGCAGGTCATCCACAAAAACCTGCTCTGCACCCCTCCCCCCATAAGCCAGCTGCTTACTATATGGGGTACAAGGACGAAGATTACATGGGGAAGTGGGTGACAGAAATAAGACTGGGTGTGCAAAAATAAAAATGGGTATTACAGGCATGGGGAAGTAGGCAAAAGGAATAAAAAGGGGTATAATTGTTAGGCAATGCTGGCTGGGGGGTTGCAAAGGGCGCAACAGGGTTGTTAATGTTTCCATGATAATAGGCAGTTCCGAGGTTAACTCCCAGGTCTCAAGGCATACAATTCCCAGCCAGATCAGAATATGCTTTATTTTTAAATTTTTTTTATTTTATTTTGTTTTTTCATGGGGAGGAAGGGGAGGAGAGAAAGGAGAGAGATTGAGAAAAGGAAGGGGAAGGGGAGAGGTAGAAGAGGAAGTAGAGGGAGAGGAAGTAGGAGGAGGGAGAGGAAGGGAAGAAGAGGGAGCAAGCCCAGAATATGCCTTCTTTAACCAGAACAAAGCAATCATGGTTAACAGAGCATGACTATCCTATATAATAAAAGCATAATATGCTAAGTGTCTGACCAATTGGTCGACTGCTTGACCAGTCACTATGATGCACACTGACCACCAGGGGGCAGACGTTCCGACCAGTAGGTTAGCTTGCTGCTGGGGTCTGGCCAATCGGGACTGGGCGAGAGGGCTGGCCATGCCCTGGAGCCCTCCCTCCCCGGCCGGCCAGCACCCATTGGCCCCAATCAGGACTGGGCAATACAGACCCGATTGGCCTGATCACTGGCCAGGCAGAGGGACCCTACCGGTGCACGAATTCATGCACTGGGCCTCTAGTATTTCTTATAATTATAGTTGGTCCCCACTATTCTATTTCTGCCCATAATATCCCTCTCTGATGGGCTGAAAGGGTCCTGGTGAGTGTCTGCTGGCCAGAGAGGGCACATGGGAACCCTTGGGTAAATGAGCCAATAAGGAAGAAGCTTAGCTCCACACCTTGGTGTTGACTGTTAAGAATGGTGAATTCTGGCCAAGGCAGGGCTGGGCCTGCAAACCCCCAGGTGTGTTGTGGAAACAAGGGCTGTTTCAAGGCAAAGTTGAGCCATACACTTGGGATCCAACTTGTGGCACCTTATTCCAGGGCTCTTAGGAGGAGAGGGCAGGAGCTGGATTAGGGGTGAATTCGGGTTGCCAGACTGAACACGACCATGGCTACTCATCAGCAAAACTTGGGGGCAGCCATGGCAGCAAAAAAAGAGGGTGCCTGTTGGGGGACTGCTCAGATTACCTAGTTCTTTCTTTCCCTTGAAAGCAGGACTGGGATGGAATTGGACTGTGTCCTGGATAATTTACCTGGAGAGGGGCCCCAAGAGAGAATCTGGGCTTTTTATATGAACCCTCAAGCAGTTCATTTGAATATGAGACTTGAAGGGGAGCAGAATCTGCCACCCCAAAATAAGGACTCTTGTAGGCTGGTTGTGTTTAAGAAACAGCAGACACAGGGGAAGCTCTGAACATGGAGCGGAAGTTACCCTTTGGCAAGAGACATTTGCATCAGGGAATCGCCATGGGGGGTCTCCCCCCTCTCTGGCCCAGGAAGAGGGGGGACTCCAAGCCTCTAGACCAGCGGTTCTCAACCTTCCTCATGCCGTGACCCTTTAATACAGTTTCTCATGTTGTGGTGACCCCCAATTTCATTGTTACAAATTGAACATAATTAAAGCATAGTGATTCATCACAAAAACAATATGTAATGATATATGTGTTTTCGGATGGTCTTAGGCGACCCCCGTGAAAGGGTCGTTCGACCCCCAAAGGGGTCGCAACCCACAGGTTGAGAACCGCTGCTCTAGAGACGCTGATCCATGGAGAAGGCCCAGCTTTAAACCTGCACAGCAGCCTCCCCCTTGCTTACTGGGCCTTCCTGGTAGCTTCCCCGAACCGCCTCCCCGCCCCCAGCATCTTCTTTTGTCTTTACCTGCAGATGGTATTTAAGGTGGTGGCGTCAGCCATTGGGGAAGTTACGCAGTTTTCCTGGGTGTCTCCCAGGTGTACAGGAGGTACACATGTTATTAAACTTCTTTTGTTTTGTCCTGTTATTATCTCTCTTATTACCGTGTGTGTGTGTGTGTGTGTGTGTGTGTGTGTGTGTGTGTGTCTCTCAGCCAAGAACCTAGAAGGGTAGAGAGAAAATTATTTTTCCTTCCCTACAGAACAAGTGATATTAAGGTATCATTGTTAATTATTTTGGGGGGCGATATTGGTATTGTGGTTATGTTTACAAGGATTCCTTCTCTTTAAAAGATACATAGTGAAGTATTTGTGGGTAAAAGAATATGATGGCTGGTATTTCTTTAAAAAAATCAATAGGGCCCTAACTGGTTTGGCTCAGTGGATAAAGCATCGGCCTACGTACTCAAGGGTCCCAGGTTCAATTCCGGTTAAGGCCATGTACCTTGGTTGTGGGCATATACCCAGTAGGGGGTGTGCAGGAGGCAGCTGATCGATGTTTCTCTCTCATCGATATTTCTATCTCTCTATCCCTTTCCCTTCCTCTCTGTAAAAAATCAATTATGCCCAGGTGTGAGCTCCAGGCAAGGTATCTAGTGCTCTGCCTTCCAACCACTATCCTCTGCTGCCTCCGTGTGCCCGCAAGAAACTCAAGCTGAGACAGTTGTGAAGATGAGCTCTTGCTTCACTTAGGGAGTTGACGCAAGCACTGAAGAGATCAACAGAGCCCAGGAACAAATAGCATACGCAGGGAGGGGCAAGAGTAGGGTTACAGTATGAATTCGAAAAACACACTGTATTCTTATGTATTAGCTAGAGGCCCGGTGCATGGATTTGTGCACCAGTGGGGTCCCTTGGCCTGTCCTGCAGGGATCAGGCCAAAACTAGCTCTCTGACATCCCTTGAGGGGTCCTGGATTGTGAGAGGGCGCAGGCCAGGCCAAGGGACCCCATCAGTGCACAATCAGGGCCGGGGAGGGACCGCGGGAGGGCTCCAGGGTGTGTCCAGCCCGTCTCGCCCAGTCCCTCTCTATCTCTCTCCCTCTCTCCCTTTCTCTCTGAAATCAATAAAAACATATTTTTAAAACAAAATAAAACAGGCCACATGTGCTTACTAGTATTTAACCCCAAACTGGTAAAATTTGTTCTACCAGGATGTACAGGGTGGGGCAAAAGTAGGTTTACAGTTGTTAGTATGGAAAGAAACACAATAGTCCTATATAATAAAAGCCTAATATGCTAAGTGTCTGACCGTTTGTTCGACCGGTCGACCAGTCGCTATGGCGCGCACTGACACCAGGGGGTAGACGCTCCGACCAGTAGGTTAGCTTGTTGCTGGGGTGCTGATCGGGTGATCGGGACTGGGCGAGACGGGCTGGACACACCCTGGAGCCCTCCCGCAGTCCCTCCCCGGCCCCGATTGTGCACTGATGGGGTCCCTTGGCCTGGCCTGCGCCCTCTCACAATCCAGGACCCCTCAAGGGATGTCAGAGAGCTAGTTTTGGCCTGATCCCTGCAGGACAGGCCAAGGGACCCCACTGGTGCACAAATCCATGCACCGGGCCTCTAGCTAATACATAAGAATACAGTGTGTTTTTCGAATTCATACTGTAACCCTACTCTTGCCCCTCCCTGCGTATGCTATTTGTTCCTGGGCTCTGTTGATCTCTTCAGTGCTTGCGTCAACTCCCTAAGTGAAGCAAGAGCTCATCTTCACAACTGTCTCAGCTTGAGTTTCTTGCGGGCACACGGAGGCAGCAGAGGATAGTGGTTGGAAGGCAGAGCACTAGATACCTTGCCTGGAGCTCACACCTGGGCATAGCGACTTAGTCACTGGGCTAGTCGCTCAGCTTCTCTCTGCCTCAGTTTCCTCATCTGTGCTACAGCAGTAAAGCAAATAATATACCCTAAATGCTGTTAAAAGGATTAGACAAGATGATATAATATAGCACCTGATGTATGAAAAGGCTCAAAAATGCTTATTAATAGTAGGCACTCAAAGAGTATTTATAGAATATGAATGCCTGGATAAGTAAATGTGTGTGAGGGACAGTATTATTACAAAATATACAATTTTGTAATTTGTCTTATTTTTAAAATGTATTCAAAAGTTTCTAATGTCCCAAGTTTTCTAAGAAAACTTTGAAATTAGTTAAAATTCACCACATTTTCTGTGATTTAACTTATGTTTAATTTGGGGTCTCCTTTGCAATAATAATGGGCATCTACAAGAATTTATTCTGAAAATTTATTATTTAGCATATATTTTTTTGGTATTTTATAGTCTCAAACTTCAAAGATTTCTTCGTGAGAGATGTGAAGTTTATACTTTTGGCTGATTTATTTCTGAGGAGATTAGATGCTCCTTAAACATAAAATGGGGATATATTTTCCTCCCATGCTTTGTTAATTAAAAAATTAATTGAGACTCAATCTTGTGGGGAGGGGGCAATGGTAAGTTGCAAGATAGAGAAATTCCAGAGATCTTCTGCCTGTATATAATAATACTGATTTGAACACTTAAAAATTTGTTAAGAGGGTGTATCTCATATTGTGTTCTTATCACTTTCTTTTTAGACTCAACTTTAAAGCTTCCAAACAGAAGTCTGTTCTTAAGTTTGTTTGTTTTTGTATTTTTTAAATACACACACACACACACACACACACACACACATATACTAGAGGCTTGGTGCACGAAATTTGTGCACGGAGGGGTGTCCCTCAGCCCGGCCTGCACCCTCTGCAATCCAGGACCACTGGCTCCTAACCACTTGTCTACCTGCCTGCCTGATTGCCCCTAACTGCCTCTGCCTGCCAGCCTGATGCCCCTAACAGCTCCCCTGCTGGCCTGATCACCCCCTAACTGCTCCCCTGCCAGCCTGATTGCCCCCTAACTGAGCCTTGGGCCGCTGGGCAGCTGCCATTGCGGCTTGCCTGAGCTTCAGGCCGGCCCTGGGCGGCTGGGCAGCCGCCATCCCCGGCTTGCCT
>NW_005370552.1:1742103-1743130 GCF_000412655.1 Myotis brandtii | reverse complement strand
AACATCAATGATGAGAGAGAATCATGGATTGGCTGCCTCCTGCATGCCCCCTACTGGGGATTGAGCCCACAACCCAGGCATGTGTCCTGACTGGGAATCGAACCATGACCTCTGGGTTCATAGGTTGATGCTCATTGAGCCACACTGGCTGAGCTGAAGTTATTTTTGACCAGAAATTTTGGCCACACGTGAGCTCTGTAGCTGCAGAGAGCTGGGCAATTCCTCTCACTCCCACTACGGAAACCACTATATCATCTTCTCAGCATGCTTGAGGTTGCAAAAAGAGCCCACGTTGACATTTAGAGTTGCTATGTCAATGCTTCTATAACTTTAAGGGGTGGTCATGGGACCCCGACATTATACCTAATTTTTTAGTCTTCTCACTTAAGTCTGCAAGCCCCACCCAGGCTGAGTAAGCCAATTGATTCATTTTTTTCTCACTTTGCAACATTTTATTTTAGCCATTAAAAAAACAATTATTAGGGTTATATTGCTTAATTACATCACATAGATTTCAGGGGTACAACTTTGTCATATTACATCTGCATACTCCACTGTGTGCTCACCACCGCAAGCCCCTTCTCCTTTGGACAATTGAGTCTTTGTTTCTTTGACTCTTAAAAGGTATTTACATATCTTCCTGCCTACGTCTAAAGACCTTTGAACTTTACAGGAATTCTGCATTTTTTCATGTCTTAGGGCAACTCGATACTTCCATATATTAAAATGGTTTTGTCTGCTTTGTGATCCTAGTACCCGAGGTCCATCTACTGGTGTTAAATGCCATTGGATTTCGTGGGAAATGTTTTCAGAAAGGTGGGTGAATAAGTCTGTGATCAATTAGAGTAGATTTAGTGTTCCCTCATCAACAAGGAAGAAAACAGGAAGAGAGGGAGGAAGGGATGGGGAGAGAGTGTGGCAGACACGTGGTTTATGCCTGACAGGGTCTCACCACCCAGGAATGGAAGCAGGACCCTGGGCAGCTTGGAGAAGGGAGAGATGCCCGTCTCCTTACAGCTATGTGGGT
>NW_005370552.1:1741626-1742056 GCF_000412655.1 Myotis brandtii | reverse complement strand
GGGCTGCTGATGGATGTGTTTCTCTTCCCTCCCAGGAGATGTGGGTGTTGCTAGCTGGTCTTTGGCAGGCTTCCCCTGTGGGCCCGCAGAGACGCTCACCCAGGGGGGCTGCCTGGCTGCCTGGCTGCTGTGGCTGCAGGATGAGGCTGCTTCTTTAGGGTGACAGATGGATGCTGCTGCTGCTGAAATGCTCCTCTTGCATCTCGATGTCCTTCCTTCTCCCGGAAGTGCATCCCTTCAGGAGTTCCTTACGTGGGGGTTTACGTGGGGGTGGGTCAGTTGCTGGTAAAACCGCTCAGTGCTTGTTTTCTGAAAATGTCACATTTTTACCCTTTTCCCTGAAACGCAGTTTATCTTGGCATAAAATTCTAAGTTGGTGGTTATTTTCTCTCGGCACTTTAAAGACAGCATTTGGTGCCAACACAATTCA
>NW_005370552.1:1741345-1741569 GCF_000412655.1 Myotis brandtii | reverse complement strand
TATACCAACATGCAAAAAATGAAGTTGGACTCCTCCCTTCTACCACATACAAAAATTCATCAAAACTAAAAGTTCTTTTGGTTCAAAGAATACCATTAATGAAGTGAAAAGACAACACATGGAATGAGATAAAACATTTGAGAAGCATACCTGATAAGGGTCTAGCAGCCGTGGGCAAACTATGGCCCGCGGGCCGGATCCAGCCCGTTTGAAATGAATAAAAC
>NW_005370552.1:1737719-1741082 GCF_000412655.1 Myotis brandtii | reverse complement strand
ACCTTGGTTGCGGGCACATCCCCAGTAGGGAGTGTGCAGGAGGCAGCTGATCGATTTCTCTCTCATTGATGTTTCTAACTCTCTATCCCTCTCCCTTCCTTTCTGTAAAAAAATCAATAAAATATATATTTTTTAAAAGACAACCCAATTAAAAACGGGCAAAGGATTTGGATAGACATTTCTCCAAAGAACATATACAAATGGCCAATAATCCCATGTTCAACCTCATTAGCCGTCAGGGAAAGGCAAGTGAAAGCCACATGAGATGTTACTTTACACTCACTAGAATGGCTACAGTAAAAAAGATAATAATAAGTGTTGACAAGGATATGGAGAAATTGGAACCCTTATTCAGTGCTGGTAGGAATGTAAAGTGGTGCACCTGCTCTGGATAACAGTTTGGCAGTTCCTCAAAATGGCAAACACAGAGTTACCATCTGACCCAGCCATTCCACTCCTAGGTGTACACCCAAGAGAAATAAAAACATGTCCACACAGAAAAACTTGCACATGAATCTTTATAGCAGCTTTTTTCATAATAGCCTCAAGATAGAAACAACCCAAATGCCCACCAACTGACAAACAGAGAAGTAAAATGTAGTCTATCCACGTAATGCAATATCATTTGGCCATAAAAAGGAATGAAGTACAGACACATGATGCCAAGTGAAAGAAGCCAGGCACACAGGACCACGTATTGTATGATTCCATTTACATGACATGTTCAGAAGGGGCAGATCTATAGGGTTAGGGAGTAGGTTAGTGCTTGCTAGGGGGAGAGGGGCAGTCTTTTGGGGTGATGAAAATGTTTCAGAGTGAGATGGTGGTGATGTTGCAGAACTTTGTGAATATATGAAAAACCACTTAGTTGCACACTTTAGAAGAATGGATTGCATGATATGTGAATTATTATGATTTTTTAGAAAAAGAGCATTTAGCTGTCTTCTGGTTTCTCCTGTTGCCGTTGGAAACTATGTTGACATCCTAATTGTCATTCTTTTCTGGGTAATTGCTTTAGAGTCTGTTGTTTCTTTGGTTTCTACAGTTTCACTGTGATGTGTCTCAATGTGGGTTGCTTTTTCTCCTGTTTGAACTTGTTGGACTCTGGATCTGAAGATTCATGCATTTCAATAATTTTGGAAAATTGTCAGCCATTATCTCTTCAAATATTGCCTTTCTTCCATTTTTTTTCCTTCTCAGATGCCAATCAAACACTTAATTAGACTGTGTTGTTCTATCCTCCATATCTATGAACCCCTCTTTTATATTTTTCATCTCTCTTTCTTTGCTGCATTCCGGATCCTGTCTTGGAACTTTATGTTAATATATTCAGCCACTTTCTCCGTTTTTCCGCCTACATGCCTAATAGCTCATCAACATCCAACACTAAACTCCTACCTCCCCCGTGTGCTCCTCCCCCAGGCTTCCCGTCTCAGCCCCAAAGCCTTCACATGCTACATTCAATTTACCAGCAAATTCTGTAACCTCTACCCTTATATCTTGAAGGTAGGAGAGAAAATGTATCCATCTGTTCCAGAAGGAAGGAGGTCAGCCAAAATGTGCAATTGAGACCTAATTCCTTAGCAACAGCGTCAGAGAGAAAAGCAGCCCATGCTTTTGACTAGACATTTCTCTCTGGGTCTTGAACATGGGCCTTTGGTTTGCTCAGGACATTCTTCCAGGACCGTCGATCTCCTTCACAGACCAGATTATCGAGCAGAAAACTGTTTTTTAAGTAGAGAATTAGAATAAACAAAGTCTCATCAAGCTACAGAGGCCTAATAGACTGGCGGTCTGCACTCTAGGCGTCTGTCTGAAGAACTGAGGCCAATCACCCAGAACTAGGCATCCTCAGGCCCCCCTCCCCTTTCACCCCAGAACTTCTGCTCCAATCTGGTCTCTGGTCTCCATCCTCACCCCGGTGCCTTGGTTTGAGCCTCATGGTCCCTTTCCGGACTCATACGGCGGCCCTCTATCTGGGCCACCTCTGATCTTTCCCTCCCACTGCAGGCTTTCTCCTAAAAAGACCGTCTCCCCTCACACTCCTCTGCTACAAAACCTCCTTTGCTCGCCCAGGTTTCATCATCAAATCAAAACGCTTCAGCTTGGCATTCGCACACGCTACGCTCCAGCCCCTCTGACCGGCTCCACGACCGCTACATCTGGTGTCCTCGGAGGTGTGGCTTCCTCTTCATGGAAGCCCTTCTGCCTCCTGTCTGCTTGGTAACCACTTACTTGCCCTTTAAGAGCCAGCTCAGCCCTGGCCTGCGTGGCTCAGTGGTTGAGTGTGGACCTATGAACCAGGAGGTCAGGGTTCGATTCCCGGTCAAGGGCACAGGCCTGGGTTGCGGGCTCCATCCCAGTGTGGGGGGTGCAGGAGGCAGCCGATCCATGATTCTCTCTCATCATGGATGTTTCTCTCTCTCCCTCTCCCTTCCTCTCTGACATCAATACAAATATATTTAAAAATAAAAGAGCTAGCTCAATGTCATCTCCTCCAGACTCCCCCAGGCGGTGCTCCCTCCCCTGCAGAAATGAACACAGTACATGGCGATGTTTGCTTGCACCCACCTCCCCTGGGGCATATAGAGCACCTTGACCCTGACTGTTCAGATTCTAATCTCCGGAGCCCAGCTCAATGCTGGGCTCAGGCAAGGTGCTCAGAAAGGTGTGATGAATGAATGGGTGCCTGGAAGAAACAGTGACGTTTGACCGCTGTGGTGGACTGGCGATGCCTAACGAACCTCACCCCTAATGAGTCATGCCCTTGGGTGGTCCCTCCCACCTGGACTGTGCACTGGAGAGTGACACCTGTCATTTCATCTCACAACTCAGGGCAGAACTGGTCACATGGCCTTGCCCTCAGCTCTCCTACCCTTCAGGGTCCGCCACTGAGTGATGGCTGCAGGGATATGAAAATCTGACCATCCACCCTGGCCGGTTTCCTCAGTGGACAGAGTATCGGCCAGTGGACCGAAGGGTCCTGGGTTAGATTCTGGTCAAGGGCACGTGCCCGGGTTGCGGGCTCGGTCCCCAGTAGGGGGCGTGCAGGAGGCAGCCGATCCATGATTCTCTCTCATCATTGCTTCTTCTCTCTCCTCTCTCTCTCTCTCTCTCTCTCTCTCCCTCCCTCCCTCCCTCTCTTCCTCTCTGAAATCAACAAAAAGTATTTTTTAAAAATGAAAAGCAAAAGAAAATCCGGTCATCCAGGTGCGACTTAGGACAAGCCTGCAGGGTCACCCTCGCTCCAGAGCCGCTCGGGGTGGCTGAGGCTGGGCCTGGGCCTGCATCCTGGCTGACTGAGGGTGTCTTCCCTCCCCTGCCTCCCTCTCCTCCTCTCCCAGGGGCCTTAGTAAGCAGCCC
>NW_005370552.1:1736410-1737377 GCF_000412655.1 Myotis brandtii | reverse complement strand
TTCTGGGGCCCAGCAGGCCTGGGCGCTCTGTAAGCAGGAGACAGTCCCCAAGGCCGCTTGAGCCTTTAGATGAGGTGGCCAGAGCTGCACCTGTGCTTGAAGCGGGGCTCTCCGCTTCCCCTTTTTGTTTCTTCATTCATTTTCATGTTATTGTTGTTCATCCTCACCCGAGGGTATTTTCCCATCGGTTTTTAGAAAGAGTGGGAGGGAGGGGGAGAGACAGAGAGAGAGAAACATCAATGTGAGAGAGATATTGATTGGTTGCCTCCCTCACACACCCAGACCAGGGCCAGGGATGGAACCCGCAACCGAGGTACGTGCCTTTGACCGGAATCGAGCCCCGGACCCTTCGGTCCCAGGGCCGATGCTCTATCCACTGAGCAACACCAGCCAGGGCCATTCCCCCCTTTTAGGAGCCGCAACTCTTGTGGCTTGGGCAAGTCACCTCATGGTGGGCTAGTGCTGGCTTTCAAAAGTTATTATTTCTCTTTATTTAAAAAAAATATGTTCTTATTGATTTCAGAGAGGAAGGGAGAGAGAGATAGAAACATCAATGATGAGAGAGAGTCATGGATCGGCTGCCTCCTGCCCGCCCCACACTGGGGGTCGAGCCCACAGCCCAGGCATGTGCCCTGACTGGGAATCGAATCGTGACCTCCTGGTTCATAGGTCAATGCTCAACCACTGAACCACACTGGCCGGGGTCATACTTCATTCTTTCTATGCACTTGTCAGTTTGCAGCGGAGTCACACCATGCGGCCCTTTAAAGAATGTTGACTGAACCATGTACACCTCACAAGACACAGCAATTTAAATAAATAACGAGTGAATCTGTCCGTGAGCTGACTCAGAGTGAGCACGAGATGGACGTCACACCCCCACATCAGTTCCAGGCACATCTTTTCACACAATGTGACCCCTCCGTGCAGGCGACCCACTCCTCAGGGGCTCCCCTCAGAAACAGCG
>NW_005370552.1:1733629-1736290 GCF_000412655.1 Myotis brandtii | reverse complement strand
CCCACACGCTGCTGGCCGCGCGGCCTCCACGGGCTGTGACTGCTGAGTCCTCAGTTGCCTGCTGGTGGGAGCCGCCCCTCCAGAGGGTGCCCTCTCCCTGCACAGCTGCCGTCAGCACGCAGGTGCTGCCAGTGCTCCAGGAGGAATGAGGCTCCTGGACGGCTCACGTCTGTAGGAGCGATGTCTAGGCGCAGACGTGCTGGAGAATTTTCTGTGTCACTGGACTGGACTCTGGGGTGCCCAGATACTTGGTTAAACGTGATTGCTTTTTTGTTTTTTTAATATACTTTTATTGATTTCAGAGAGGAAGGGAGAGAGAGAGATAGAGATGCATCAATGATGAGAGAGAACCATAGATTGGCTGCCTCCTGCATGCCCCACACTGGGGATCAAGCCCACAACCCGGGCATGTGCCCTGACCGGGAATTGAACCGTGACCTCCTGATTCATAGGTCAAGGCTCAACCACTGAGCCACCCGGCTAGGCTGCACGTGATTTCTGACTGAGTCTGTGAGTCTGTTCCCAGGTGAGGTCAGCATGTGAGCATCTGGGCTGGAAAGCAGATTGCCCGGGCCCCAGGCGGTGTGGGTGGGCCGCACCCATTCCGTGGGGGGCCCGAGTGGGACCAATGCGGGAAGAGAAGAACTTGCTCTGGGCCTGCCTGTCGGGCTGACCCCCCCTTTCTGCCCTCGGACTGGGACCTGGCCCAGCGGCCGCCCGAGCGCCGGGTTTGCAGAGAGCAGCTCTCGAGCCTTCGCCTCCAGAGCAGGCCAGTCCCTTACACTAAACCTCCCCGACTGGACCGCCTGTGCTCATCTCCCCGTCTCCAGCTCTAGCTTTGAAGACACACAGAATTAGCCCACACGCAGGTCCCCCTCCTCCCCTGCTGGCTGGTTGTTTAACCCCCCAAGCCGCGGTCCCCCTGTGGTCCATGGATCCACCACGCTCCCCACCTTGAGGCTTCTGGGAAGATTGAAAGCAACTAGCACGGCGCTGACATAGCAAAGACACATCGAAATGTAATCTGAAGGAATGTTCTCCTATTGGTCCTGTTTCTCTGGAGAAGCCTGACTGATACAATAGAGGGGGCCCCCGCCCCCCAAGAACAGTGCTGTGGGCACACACCCCCAGCCAGTGCGGCGGGTGCCTCATTTTCTTGTGCTTGCCCAGGCTGAGTATCACCACTCAAAAATGCCAGGGTATGTGGTCTTCTTCTTCTTCTATTTTTATTGATTTCAAAGAGGAAGGGACAGGGAGAAATAGAAACATCCATGATGAGAGAGAATCATGGATCGGCTGCCTCCTGCATGCCCCCTGCTGGGGATGGAGTCTGCAACCCAGGCATGTGCCCTGACCAGGAAGCGAAAGGCTCACCTACTGAGCCACCCAGACCGGGCCAGCTGGGGGTGGGGGAGGTGCCCTGCTGTCCTTGGGCCAGAGATCCCCGGAGCCCCGGAGCCTCAGCCCTGACCCCAGGCTGCTCCTTTAAAACAAGATAACTTGCGAACCCACATTGTCCCAGGGCCACTGATTGCTCGCCCGAGGCTCAGGTGTGGCAGGAAGGGGCGTGGTTTCTGCCTCTCCTTGGGAGGGTTTGTCAGGCCAAGTCCACAGCCAGGAAGGCCCGAGCCGGTTTGGTCCGGGAATATGAGGTGAGCTGCATGCCAAGATCAGTGAGATGGAAAACACATGATTTTGATTGTAACTGCCAGTGCTTTGTAGGTGATAGTTTGTCCTAGAAAATTCAGGTTATTGCCCTGGCCGGTGGTTAGAGCGTTGGCCCGTGCACCAAAGGGCCTCAGGTTCAATTCCTGGTCAAGCGCACGCACCTGGGTTGCGGGTTCCCTCCCAGGCCCCGTTGATGTGTCTCTCACACATTGATGTTTCTCTTCTCTCTCCCCCACTCCCATCCAGATGGCTCAGAGACAAAAAAAAAAAAAAAAAAAAAAGGAAGGGAGAGGGAGAAAGAGAGAGAGACATCAATGATGAGAGAAAATCATGGATCGGTTGCCCCCTGTATACCCCAACCTGGGCTCGTGCCCTGACCGGGAATGGCACCGTGACCTCCTGATTCATAGGTGGACACTCAACCACTGAGGTCACGGTTTGACTCCCAGTCGGGGCACATGCCCGGGTTGGGGGCTGGATCCCCAGCAGGGGGCATGCAGGAGGCAGCCGATCCATGATTCTCTCTCATCATTGATGTTTCTCTCTCTCTCCCTGTCCCTTTCTCTCTGAAATCAATCAGGCTATCGATTTTCCCCTGCATATATACAAATCCACTTATAATCTTACTATTGAAGAAAACTGAAAGAAGAAAGAAAGAAAGAAAGAAAGGAAGGAAGAAAGAAAGAAAGAAAGAAAGAAAGAAAGAAAGAAAGAAAGAAAGAAAGAAAGAAAGAAAGAAAGAAAGAAAGAGGGAGAGAGAGAGAGGGAGGGAGAGAGAGACAGAGAATTGGCTCCCAGGGAAAAGATACGGGGAAGCAGAGCGTGGGAGGAGCCCGAGCCCCAGGCTGAGGCGGGGCAGGCTTGGAGAGTTACCGCAGGAGAGACTGGCAAGGAAACATCGATTGAAACCATCTGCTTCTAGAAGAGGGCCAGGTGCCACCCTGACAGATGGGCACGGAGGCGAGCCTGGCCCGGGGCCAGCTGAGGCTCGGC
>NW_005370552.1:1731061-1733476 GCF_000412655.1 Myotis brandtii | reverse complement strand
CCTGGTCCCGGCGGAGCCCCGGGGCCGAGACCTCTGCTCTTTCTGCTTCCAGGGCGCATCCCGCACCGCCTGGGGCTGTAAGTGCGGGTTACCCTGTGGAGACGGGCAGGAGGGTGCGGGGGGCTCCTCTCCTGTGTGTTGTTCATAAAGCGCTCCACTTGACAAGCATCCTGGCCGGGCTGGTGTGGCTCAGTGGTTGAGTGTCCACCTATGAACCAGGAGTCAGGGTTCAATTCCTGGTCAGGGCACGAGCCCAGTGTGGGGCGTGCAGGGGGCAGCCGATCCATGATTCTCTCTCATCACTGATGTCTCTATCTCTTTCTCCCTCTCCCTGCCTCTCTGAAATCAATTATATATAAAATTGCCCATTAGCACAGCGCTTAGTCAAAAATTTCCCATGACCTTTGGCCTAGGCCAGTGATGGCGAACCTTTTGAGCTCTGCGTGTCAGCATTTTGAAAAACCCTAACTTAACTCTGGTGCCGTGTCACATATAGAAATTTTTTTATCTTTGCAACCATAGTAAAACAAAGACTTATATTTTTGATATTTATTTTATATATTTAAATGCCATTTAACAAAGAAAAATCAACCAAAAAAATGAGTTCACGTGTCACCTCTGACACGCGTGTCATAGGTTCACCATCACTGGCCTAGGAACTGCTCCAAGAGGTGAGGCTAGAAGTGGGTTGACATTCATTTGGGTCTCCAGTTGAAAAGCCTTTCTCTCCGTCAAAATGGATGCATACATGGCTGACATTGATTGTTTTTGCCTTTCCTTTCCTTTTCAAGAAAATTATTCTCCCCAGCCTCACCTGCGGTCGCTCACACAGATGGCCGAAATTCTTGCCCTCTAATCCCCTGGCCATGTGACTGCAGTGCCTTCCACCTGACTTGCTCTGGTCACTAGTAAGGATGACACGGAGGCTGGAGGTGGCTCATGCATCGGAGCTTGCTCGCTCTTGGGCTTCTGCCGTCTCCATGACAGTAGCCAGGCTGGTCCCCGGACCATGGACACGTGTGAAGCGGAGCAGAGCTGGGCCAGACACCAGGCAGCCATGAGTGAGCTCAGCTGCCATCAGCAGAGCCACCTCGCCAACCATCTGATGCGTCAGTACGTACTGCTGTACGTCACCGAGCTTCTTTTATACACAGTTTAAAAACCAAAAACGTTTGTATTGATTTCAGAGAGGAAGCGAGAGGGAGAGATACATCAATGATGAGAGAGAATCATGGATTGGCTGCCTCCTGCACACCCTCTGTTGGGGATCCAGCCCACAACCCGGGTACGTGCCCTTGACCGGAATTGAACGTGGGACCCTTCAGTCCGCAGGCCGACGCTTTATCCACTGAGCCACACTGGCTAGGATGTGCCACTGAGCTTTGACTTAGTTGTTAGGCAGCACTGTCGCTGCAGAAGCTGACTGGCACAGCCACAAGGCTGGGGGCCTGGATTTGCCCTCGGTGTGTGGGGGGAGAGAAATCCATTTTTCACGTGCTCCCCAGCCAGTGCTGCCCACTGGTAATATTCTAGGACAGTGGTCGGCAAACCCTTGAGTGTGGCTCTTCCACAAAATACCACGTGCGGGCGCGCACGTACAGTGCGATTGAAACTTCGTGGCCACACTCAAGGGGCCAAAGAGCCGCATGTGGCTCGCGAGCCGCGGTTTGCCGACCAGGGTTCTAGGAGAATTGGTGCAAATCTGTCTCCAGTTGCAGCTGCCCCCACAGCAGAGTCCCGGGAGAGTTCACTGACCCAGGGCGCTCGTAAATTAAGCCGTATTGGAACCGGGGATGGTTTTAGAATACGATCGCCCATAAAACCTTAAGCGTTCCCTTAGAAGAATGTTCAAGAATCACGTGTGGACAAAAGCTCCGTCTGTGTAGCCGGAGGCAGCTCATGTTTGTTTTAGAAACTTCCCCCTTTCCTGACGTGCAGTGGGCCCGCACGCGGCGGGGTAATGGCTCTGGTGTCTGCATTAATGTCCTGCGCCCGCACCGAGCCTCCTACATCCCCGCGGAAGGTAATGCCAGTAGTTCTCTCCGCAGGGTCGTAATTCTTAAATACTTAAAATATTATGTATGTTGTCCCTCCTGATGAATAGAACATTTTTTTCATCTCGCTGTTAACAAAGTTAGATTCTCTCGAGTGATTGAAAAGCACTCTGCCAGCCTAAAGTTCTATAAAAACTCGAAGTAATAGCAACAATAAAACCTTATTAGCCATTTCGGGCTCTGAATCAAGAGTTTCAATCCTTGGCATCTAATTAAACGTTTTACATTCCCCGGGAACACGGAGCATTTACCTCTCCAAATGCTTGCCTGCCTGGGATGAGCAAATCGGTCAGGACTTGGTACGAGGCGCACATGCAAGTGGCAATGACGATGTCTTCGGTGCCGCTTCCAAACGCTATGG
>NW_005370552.1:1730433-1731005 GCF_000412655.1 Myotis brandtii | reverse complement strand
CATTGTTTTTGAAAAACCTACAGGCATCTTGGGCGCTTTGGGGATGTTATCTCGTTATAGTCTTACACCGCATTATGAGACAGGCACAGCGTTATGCCTACATGATGCGGAAACGAGAGGGGAGGGCCAGCAAAAACCTTTGAGTTCAGGCTTCGAAATCAGCTTCAGAACCCCAGATTCCCAGATTATTTCTTCTTCTTCTTCTTCTTCTTCTTCTTCTTCTTCTTCTTCTTAAAAATATATATTTGTTTGCCAGCCAGCATGGCTCAGTGGTTGAGCACCGATCTATGAACCAGGAGGTCACGGTTTGAATCCTGGTCAGGGCACATATCCAGGTTGTGGGCTGGATCCCCAGTGTGGGGTGTGCAGGAGGCAGCCGATCCATGATTCTCTCTCATCATGGATGCTTCTATCTCTCTCTCCCTCTCCCTTCCTCTCTGACATCAATAAAAATATTAAAAAACAAAACCGCACCCACTGTCCCATGGGATACGTCCGTCCCCTAAGACAGACACTGTCGCCTGGACTGCTGGAGAGGCGGGATCCCTTCGCCTTCTCATTGTTTCCTGCAA
>NW_005370552.1:1723497-1730344 GCF_000412655.1 Myotis brandtii | reverse complement strand
ACAAGGCCCTCAGTGATGGTGGAGCTCGCAGAAGAGGTGAGGAAGGCAGCCAGCCGCTGCCCTGCACTTTCTGTGCCAAGTGTTCTGAGCTGATGGTGTTGGCCTGATGGGCGGAGCCAGCCAGATCCCTTCGGGGAAAGAGGCTGACAGTGTCCAATGTCAGCTTGGAACATGGAGGGTTGGATCCAGGAAACTCAACTCTATTTTTTTTTAATATATTTTGATTGCCCTACCCAGTTTGGCTTAGTGGATAGCGAGTCGGCCTGCAGACTGAAGGGTCCTGGGTTCGATTCTGGTCAGGCCTTGGTCAGGGCACACACAGGAGGCAACCAATCGGTGTGTTTGTCTCACATCGATATTTCTCTCTGTTTTTCCCTGCCTCTAAAAAAAATCAATGGAAAAATATCCTCTGGTGAGGATTAAAAAATAAATAAACACATCTATTTAAAAAAAATGATTTCAGAGAGGAAGGGAGAGAGAGAGAGAAACATCAATGATGAGAGAGACTCACTGATCAGCTGCCTCCTGTGCGCCCCCCACTGGGTATCGAGCCCGCACCCCAGGCATGTGCCCTGACCGGGAATCAAACCATCACCTCCTGGTTCATAGGTCAACGCTCAACCACTGAGCCATGCCAGCTGGGCTCAACGCTATTTTGATCGTTGTCTTTCTTAGGCTAGTCACTCCTATGTCTTATGGTTACTATAGTAACTCAGCCTTCACGAGGCCCTGGTAAAGCTAGAGGGCCCCATATCTCCCTCGGACAGACAGGCATGGGGCTGGTGTCAGATAGCGCTCCGTGCAGAGCCCCGACGGGGCGGGCGCGGAGAAATGCCCACGGAATAGCAGCCGGTAATGAAGGCACCAAGCACCGCAGCCCATGAGCCGGCAATTACTGAGCTGAGGCTTTACTTTTAAGTCCCGAGACTTCCGAGTCAGAAAATTCTCCTAACAGCAGTTAATAAGAACATAATCCTTCCCGGGGAGAAGCAGGGCGCTACAGCTGAGCTAACAAACAAAAATGCAGGTTTGTGACAACTTTAACCACAAAGACTGGAACAATAGTGAGCGCACTGAGGCTTGGCAAGGGGGGAGGCAGCGGCAGGAAGCAGAAAAACCCACTTTACCTGATTAGCTCTTAATGAGTTTTTGGCTGAATGCAGGGACCACTCTTCTACCTCCATCTTGTGGTCAAACACAGAACTGGAGCCCACTCTGGTCCCCGCCCCCCCAGGCCTTTTTCTGTTTTTGTTTTTTTTTCCACTTTTATAAATTTATAAATTTATTTGACAACCAGCAGTTAGTTCTCATCCATATTAACTGTTTCTATGTATGTATGTATGTATGTATTTTTTTAAATCCTCGCCCGAGGATATTTTTCCATTGATTTTTAGGGAGAGAGGAAGGGAGAGGGAAAGACAGAGAGAAACATCCATGTGAGAGAGACACATGGATTGGTTGCCTCCTGCACGAACCCAACCAGGGCCCAGGCCAGGGAGGAGCCTGCAACCAAGGTACATGCCCTTGACCAGAATCGAACCCGGGACCCTCCGGTCTGCAGGCCGACACTCTATCCACTGAGCGACACCGGCTAGGGCTGTTTGCATTTTTTAAAATATATTTTTATTGATGTCAGAGAGGAAGGGAGAGGGAGAGAGATCGAAACATCAATGATGAGAGCGAATCATGGACCGGCTGCCTCCTGCACGCCCCGCACTGGGGATGGAGCCCACAACCCGGGCGTGTGCCCTGACCGGGAATCGAACCATGACCTCCTGGTTCCTAGGTCTACGCTCAACCACTGAGCCTCACCGGCCGGGCCACATTAACTGTTTCTTAGATTTTTGGAAGTGGTGACAGGTCTGTAGGTGACCAACGTGTAGAGCGTGTTGAGTGAATCTTCATCCTCATCTGATGCTTTAAGGTTGAATTTCAGCTGGGAGAACCCATAGCCATTTATGCTCCTGACCTCTGATACAGGAGCAGATCTCCAGGTCTCTCCGAGCCTGAGCGCACGCTTCTTGGAACCCGCTCCATGGGTGCGCTTGCGAATGTCCATGAGCTGCTCTCTGGTCACCACCCCGTCGATGGCGGAACGGCCCTTGTCTGCGGGAGCCGTTGTGCCTGCCCCGCGTGGGAAAGGGAGCTCCCCTTCTTTTCCTGTGCTCAGTCTCCAATGTGTCAGCTGGTTGGATCTGCCCCGCCTGTTCACAGCTATGGTTTCCAAGTCCCTGCGCTAGGACACAACAGAGCCGTGGCCTTTTTCTTCCTTTGCCAAGAGCCACCTCCCAGCATGCCCGGCCAAGGACATGTGTGTGGAGTGCGGTGGGGACCAGAACAGCAGTGATGATGACATGCACATGCCGGGGTCATGGGTGAAAGCAGAGCATGGTCAAGGCATTGTAAGGCCTGAAACTAACACCTTTTTGAGGTCCCTCTTTTTAAAAAATTATTTTAAAAATATTTTTTTTATTGATTTCAGAGAGGAAGGGAGAGAGATAGAACATCAATGATGAGAGAGAATCATGGATCGGCTGCCTCCTGCACGCCCCCTACTGGGGATCAAGCCCGCAACCCGGGCCTGGCCCTGACCAGGAATTGAATCGTGACCTCCTGGTTCACAGCTCGACGCTCAACCACTGAGCCACGCCAGCCGGGCTGAGGGCCTTCTTTAAGGAAAAGTACATAAGATTACAGGTCCAACATTTGGTGTGATGCAAAATCACAAGAAATTCTGAATTTTGAAGAGTTGATAGATGCCTAAACCTCGCAAAATCCAGACAAGGCAACATAATATATTTTTAAACTGCCTAACACCCCTCCATGGTACTTTTTATCTGACAACTTTTGGCTGCATACTCAATATCGATTTTTGGTTTGATCAATAATTCCAAAAAAAAAAAATAAAGTTAATCTGAAATTAGGGCATACAAGAGCAATTCAAATGCCTTCTTAAATTGCCACTACACGGTATTGGGCTACGTAATTATGTAATCGAATTACTCTTATGGGATAAAAATTGACTCATTGATAAATATGTTTCTTCAGGGTATTTTGCTGTGTCAGTGGCAATTTTCCCTCCCGTTTCGTCTGGAGCTGCCAGACTTCATCAGAGCAAGAGGCGTCAGACACTGCGCCGCGGCCACTTCCCCGAGGGCTAGGACACGTGACTGCACAGACAGACCTGCTCGCTGCTGGTGCTGCTGCCAGAGGTTTGTGGCCTACAAACCAGGAATTCTGATAAATTCTACTCCCCACAGCCCGGCCGGCGTGGCTCAGGGGTTGAGCATCTACCTATGAGCCAGGAGGTCAGGGTTCGCTCCCAGTCAGGGCACAGGCCCGGGTTACAGGCTCCATCCCCAGTGGGGCGTGCAGGAGGCAGCCGATCAGTGATTCTCTCTCATCCTGGATGTTTCTCTCTCTCCCTCTCCCTTCCTCTCTCTAAAATCAATACAAACATGTTTAAAAAATTCTACTTCACATACATTCCATGCAAAAGGAAAGAGAAGTATATGGCGCGTTCACAATCACACACATTGTGTTGCTGAACAGACTCCCGGCAGCAGAGTTCCCTTTGCCTCGGGGTGAATAAGAACTAACCCCTGCTTAGAAGTTTCCATGTGTGATGATTGGAGGAGTGTTCCTCCGAGTGGCTTCTGACGCCATCCCCTTCACACCGGTTCCCCTCCCCCTGAGCTCCCGATGCAGAGAAGGGGGAGAGAGGATGCTGGAACGCAGCAAGGACACTGGGTCAAGGAAGGGCTTTTCATTTTCTTTTTTAAGCTGTGGCAAACTTCAACATGCTTATGTGCTGGGGTAACTCTTTATCTTTGCAACACATTAGCACAAATCTGCTTGATCCCACCAACTATGCTTCCCCTTTTAAGATATTCTCAGGCAGTGGTTCTCAACCTTGGCTGCACATTAGAATCACCTGGGAATCTTTTTAAAATCCTGATTTCTGGGCCGCATCCTCCGGAAATTCTGTTGCTTTGTGATGGGGTGGGGCCACAACATGAGTAACAAGCAACAGAATTTCCGGAGGATGCGGCCCAGAAATCAGGATTTTAAAAAGATTCCCAGGTGATTCTAATGTGCAGCCAAGGTTGAGAACCACTGCCTTAAAGAGAAAGATGGCCTTGTCCATTTACACAGAAGGCCCCCAGCACAGCCCTGGGAAACCGAAGATGCCGGCCTCTACCAGGGGCCACCAAAACCTCATGTGAGCCCTGGCCGGTGTGGCTCAGTGGATAGATCATCGGCCTGCATACTGAAGGGCCCCCGGTTCGATTCTGGTCAAGGGCACGTACCTCAGTTGCAGGCTCCCAGCCCTGGTCGGGATCTTGCGGGAGGCAACCAATGGATGTGTTTCTCTCACATCGATGTTTCTCTCTGTCTCTCCCTCTCTCTTCCACTCTCCCTAAGAATCAATGGGAAATATCCCTGGGTGAGGAGTAACAACAACAACAAAGAGGTTCCGGGCTTGGAGCTGTTCCCTGACCCCGGCATGTCCCACACCAGGCTCCTTCCTCCTGCCCTTCCTCCTTGTTCTCATGAGATGAGGGCATCTTTCCCTGCCAGAGAGAGAGCTGCAGGGTTCTAGAAGGCATAGAACTTTCTAGCAAGTGAGAAAGAAAATGCCTATGTTTCTTTCTTTGGGGAAGAAAAAAATATAGTAATAAATAAACGTGAAGGCATCTGCCCGCGTCCAATCCATGGCAGAGACAAAATGGTATGCAGGTGGTGCATGTGGAAGGAGAGCGCTGGGCATCGTTCACCCCCTGGCTTGCCTGCTCCAGCCGCCGTGGCTGAGGCCTGTAAGGAAAGCCGGCTTAGCCCTGCGCTGCTTGATTCAAAATCATTTCTTGTGCTCACAGTTGGGGGGTTATTTTTTTTTAATAATTGATTTCAGAGAGGGAGGGAGAGAGAAACATCCATGATGAGAGAGAATCATGGATCTGCTGCCTCCTGCCCGCCCCACACTGGAGATTGAGCCCACAACCCGGGCCTGTGCCCTGACCGGGAATCGAACCCTGACCTCCTGGTTCATAGGTCGATGCTCAACCACTGAGCCACACCGGCTGGGTGGGAGGCTATTTTTAATAGGACAATAATGAACTTTTCATTTACAAGCTGCTTTATAACTTTCCAAGTGCGTCCACATACATGAACTGATTTGCTTTTCACATGAATGCTGCAGGCAGGAAACGAGTTATGGTTTTCGTTAAGTGTGGCAGCTGGAGCTCAGAGAGGTTGAGTGACATTCCCCAGGTCACACAGTCAGCCGGAGGCAGGGCCAATGTCAGGACGAGATGGATCCGTTGTCCATGGCTGTGTAACCGATTCCCACACATTCAGCAGCTTAAAGCACAGCCCATTTACTAGCTCATAGTTTTGTAGGTCAGAAATGGGGGTTCTCCCTGCCAGCACTATGCTAATGTATAATTTACATGCTGGAAAGAGCGGAGATCTTAAGTGGAGAGCTCGATTGCTTTTGCTGTGTGTATGTACCACGTGACCAGCACTCAAATCAAGATAGGGACCATTATCACCCCCAGAGAGCTCTCTTGCATCCCTTCCTAGTCAGTATCACCCCCCCTTAGCTTCCCAGAGGTACTGCTATGACTACTTTACTACCGTAGATTAAATTTTGCCTATTTTAAAGCTTCGTATAAATAGATGCGTGTAGTATTTACTCTTATATGTCTGGCTTATTTCACGTGGCAGAGTATCTATGTGCTTCATTCATGTCATTGTGTGTATCCATGCTTTGTTCTTTAAAAAATATTTTAATTTTTTATGGAGGTATAATTGACATATAACATATTCGTTTCAGGTGTACAACATGATGATTTGGTATTTGTATATATTGCCAAATGATCACCACATTTTAGTCTAGTTAATATCCGTCACCATAGTTATAAATTTTTTTTCTTGTGATGAGAACTTTCAAAAATATAATTTTTATTGATTTCAGAGAGGAAGGGAGAAGGAGAGAAAAACATCAACAATGAGAATCATAGAACGGCTGCCTCCTGCGCCTCACCTACTGGGGATCGAGCCCGAAACCCGGGCATGTGACTGGGAATCGAACCTTGACCTCCTGGGTCATGGGTCCACACTCAGCCATTGAGCCAAATGTGCGGGGGGTGAGGAACTTCTGAGATCCACTCTCCTGCTCTGTCCTCCTGTATCCCGTTGTATGAGCGTCCATTCCATCGAGGGAGGACATGTGGGCTGTTGGAAGCCTGGGCTCTGGGTCTGAGGTCAGTACCATCCTCTGCTGCTTGGCTCTGCGCGGACGCTGCCCGCCGAGGCTGGGAGGGTTGCTGCAGTGGATCCCTCACTAGGGACCAGGCGCGCCTTGTGCCCCGTAGGGAACGGGCCCCAGGACCCTGCTGATGAGGGCGAGAGGCGAAACCCCTGTGTCCCCCCCATCCCCCCACGACAGGACAGCCCAGGCCATCTGAGTGCTGGCTGCCCTTCAAAGGCAGCACCAGTTTTCCCCTGAGGTGAACTGTTTGCCATCTCCATGGAGACCTGAGAGCCCCCCCCTCCCCCCCGCAGCCCCCTGGGAAGTCCTTGAGCTCCCGCTGTTCAAGTAGGTAGGGCTAGGAGGCCTTGTCTGGCCTGCAGAGCCATCTGTGAAGCTAAGAAACAAACCGCAAGGCAAACCGAGTCCAGGCTGCCTCTGGGCGAACCCAGCAACAGTGTCCTTGTGGGTTTCAGGTTGGGACCCCCAGGCGCAGGCGGGGGTCTGCACAAGGGCGGCAGGTTTTACGGGCCCTGGCTGACGGCTGGCCTGCTGCACTGAACGCCCTGACAAAGGGGCCAGAGGGGAGCGGTT
>NW_005370552.1:1721665-1723390 GCF_000412655.1 Myotis brandtii | reverse complement strand
AACTTCACGAAGCTGATGGGCTCCGGGAGCTGCAGGCCAGTCTATGGTGAGCAGCTGGGGGTGACAGCTGACAGCCGGGAGGTGATGAACAGCCGGGGAAGAATCCGGGCTCTTGGCCTGGGGAGGCAGGTTAGCACCCACCGCAAAGACAGGAGGGCTCCCCCGCTGCCAGTGGTCATCGGCTCCTCTCCATCTCCCAGCAAAAGAGAGAAAGCATCCGATGACGAGGAGGCTTTACATGCCAGCGGGAGGGGTGAAGGGCTGACGAGGAAGTGAAGAGGTGGGCCGCAAAGTGACAAGTGACAGGCTGGGCCACCATGGAGGCTGCTGGGAGCTTTTCTGCGTAGCTGTGCCCACCGACCGGCAGTGCCTACAGGTCAAGAAGAGCCCGGGTGACTTCTAAGGTGGGTTCCCTGAGACCCAGAGGATGTGGGTACAAGCGGTTCACCTGGGAAGAGGCCCCAGGAAGCGTGGTGATGGACTGGGAAAGGGAGCCAATCCAAGGTGAGCGAAGCAGCTGGTGACTTCTGTGGGCAGCTGGGGCACAATCTCACTGGGGACTCTCGGGAGCCAGTGGGGAGCCTCACTGTCTTCCCAGGTGAGCAAGGACGCTTCAGAGAGGAAGAGAGAGATGGAAACATCCAGGATGAGAGAGAATCATGGATTGGCTGCCTCCTGCACGCCCCCTACTGGGGATCGAGCCAGCAACCCAGGCATATGCCCTTGACTGGACTCGAACCTGGGAACCTTCAGTCCACAGGCCGACGCTCTGCCCACTGAGCCAAACCAGCCAGGGCTAACCCTTCTCTTTCAAGTTTCCCAGAAAACAAGACTCCAGAATCCCAGATAAGCGCTTCTCAAGTAGATGAAACTCATTATAGGAAGTGAGTGAATGAAGTGGTGCAAGGGGTGGACTGTAGTAGTCACTGTTGTGTTCTACCCAGATCCCTCCTCAGGGCCGACCTCCCAGCCCCCAGCTGCTGATGGCTCACAGCTGTGGGAACTGTCCTGAGCCAGTTTCCTTGTTCAAAGCTCTGTTCCCTCCCAAGGGAGGTCTCAGGTCCAAGGACTCCTTTCCCTGCAGTCCTCAGCTTACCTCTGGTAGTTCTGTTACCAACTCTGGGAGCGAGGATGGAAGGAGGGCTGCAGCTGCACTAAAAAGAAAGCCAGTGTCAGGCTTGGAGGCCACAGGCCGAACCTATCTGTCTTGGAAAGCGTAGTAAACTCAGCAGGCAGGGCTGCTTGCATAATCTGTGGGGCTCAATGCAAAATGAAAATGCAGGGCTCCTTGTTCAAAGTGCAGGAAAGCCCGGCTGGTGTGGCTCAGTGGTTGATCCATGAACCAGGAGGTCACAGTTTGATTCCTGGCCCCAGCACATGCCCAGGTGCTGGCTTGATCCCCAGTAGGGTGGGTGCAGGAGGCAGCCGATCCATGATTCTCTCTCATCACTGATGTTTCTATCTCTCTCCCTCTCCCTTCCTCTCTCTCTAAAAATCAATAAGAATATATTTTAAAAAGCGCTAGCCGGTTTGGCTTAGTGGATAGAGCATCGGCCTGTGGACTGAAGAGTCCTGGGTTTGATTCCAGTCAAGGACACATGCCCAGGTTGCAGGCTCCATCCCCGGTGCGGGGCAGGAGGCAGCCAATCAATGATTCTCTCTCATCATTGATGTTTTTATGTCTCTCTCTCCCTTCCTCTCTGAAATCAATAAAAATATGTTTAA
>NW_005370552.1:1716891-1721598 GCF_000412655.1 Myotis brandtii | reverse complement strand
CCTTTATATATATATATATATATAAAATAAAAAAAAATATTTTTTCTCTATTTACCCAGATGTAGAATTGTTAAAAAAAAAAGAATATATTAAAAAAGCAGGGGGTAATATGCTGTTAAAGTTACTAAAGTATAAAGCTTTTTCCTTTAAAAATGTTTTACCACTTATAAAACACAATAGATAGGATTGACAGCGATACATGAGTCACAACAGAAATTTACAAATAGCAAAACAATTATTTTTGGTATTATAATTTTTATGGAATACAACAAATAATACTTTATTAATGTGATCTCTTGATTGATCATCGTTTTCTGGCTCACTTATCTACAAATTCATTTATTAGGTCATCAAAGTTTATACTTTTAGCAATTTCATTTTCAATCAATATAAATTGAGGGCGACATCAGTCACTCTGGCAAGTGCAAGACTGCACGGAACTTTGATAATGTTTAATTTGGAAAAGGCTCTTGCTGCTGACGCACTGCGCTAGAGCTGTTAAGAGTGTTTTTATAGCCATGACAACATTGTGATAAATTTCTAATAGATTCTTTATAATACTTTGAAATTAAAAATTTTTAGTATATCTGGAACTGATGATTCTCACGAAACAATTTTTTAAAAAAATTTAACTGTAAAAATCAGTTTCATGTAAGTCTGAATTTAATTTTCAATGTAAATTTATACAATGGCATTTAAATATTTTCTCTGACATTTCCTGTAACTTGTGGAGGTCATGGAAGAAATTGAAAGTGGCTTCATGATTTATATGTAATCAAAATGCCCATTTATGCATTCTATTACTGTATCTTCAATCACAAGGAAAAATCAATTTAAAAAATTGTCTTCGTTGTTAATAATTGGTTCATCTGAAGCTTCCGATGAAAATAGTGTTCTTTTCACTTGAATTTGACGAGCTTTAAATTTAATTTCTATTTCGAAGCCTGTGGGTATTTGTCAAGCGATGTTGCTGTGGTTTTCAAAACCCACGATTCTTAACTGGGAAAAGCTCTACCAACTCGCCGATAGGCTTTGTGGGGACATCCACGTGCGTGTTTGATTTTTCATAATTTACTGACGAAGTTTACTGTCTGGGCTCCCGCAGTATCTGTCCAGGTGCTCAGGCTGGGGAGTTAAAAATTGTGCAGCACGGCCCGTATGGCTCAGTGGTTGAGCATCATCAGGAGGTCCCAGTTCGATTCTGGTCAGGGCACAGGCCCGGATTGTGGGCTCCATCCCCAGTGTGGGGCGTGCAGGAGGCAGCCAGTCCATGATTCTCTCTCATCATGGATGTTTCTCTCTCTCTCTCCTTCTCCCTTCCTCTCTGACATCAATAAAGATATATTAAAGCCTTAGCCGGTGTAGCTCAGTGAATAGAACGTTGGCCTGCGGGATGGAAGGGTCTCAGGTTTGATTCTGGTCAAGGGCACGTACCTCGGTTGCAGGCTCCTCCCTGGCCCCGGGCCTGGTTGGGGCGTGTGTAGGAGGCAACCAATCGATGTTTCTCTCTCACATCGATGTGTCTCTCTCACATGGATGTTTCTCTCTGACTTTCCCTCTCTCTTCCACTCTCCCTAAGAATCAGTGGGTGCGGATGCTGCAGGGGTGGGGTGCAGGCATAGAGGGGCAAGTTGGCCTCCACTGCTGGCCAGCACTAGCCCCTGCGGAGCCGCCCTCCCTCCTCCGCAGGGCCTGCTGCTTCTGCCATCGGCACCCCAATCTGGGCTCTGGGCTGTGCCTGCCACCGGCTGGGGGTGCGCCTGCCTGCGTCGCCAGGGAACCGCTTGTGCTGTGCTGTCTGGGGAGCCCGAGTTGCCACCCGAGGTATCTGTGCTGTCACACACATGCGCCATTGTCCCACCAGATGCCACGTATGAAACACAGGTTCAAGATCAAATGATGAGGCCTGTCTGGAAGGAGACAGCAGAGCATGAAAGCAAGTTGGGGCCTTCCGCGAGCCAGCCATGCGCGGCGGCTGCTTCTTGACCAGCTCCCTGGCCTTCAGGGCCAGCGGCCTTCGGGGCTGAGTTCCCTGCACAGCAGAGGGGCCCCAGGCACGGATGTAGGTGCCACTTGTTAGTTGGGGCGGGGAAGTGAGAAAGGGAAGTGGAGACAGCCAGCTGCTGGTGGGGGGAGGACCCCGTGGACACGTGGGGTGCGATGCTGCCCCCGGGGCCTCAGAGGGGCTAGTGGAAGACACTGGCATCATCCTTCTACTGACAGGCCCGGAAGTTGGGGTTTTTATCTTTCTTTTTTTTAAAATAAAAATATACATATATGTTTATATTTTTAAAAATTTATCAACAAATATATGTATATATGTATTGTATATATATGTGTATATACATATATATTGATTTCAGAGAGGAAGGGAGAGGGACAGGGAGAGACAGAAACATCAGTGAGGAGAGAGAATCATGGATCAGCTATCTCCTGCATGACCCCTACTGGGGATCGAGCCCGCAACCTGGGAATTGAACTGTGACCACACACACCTCACACACACACATTCACACTCACACATATTCACTCACACACACACCTCACACACACACACTCACACTCACACATATTCACTCACACTCACACACACCTCACACATACACACTCACACATGCACACTCACGCACTCACACTCACATACACACACACTCACTCACACCTCACACATGCACACTCACACACACACACACTCAACACATACACTCATACTCAACACACACTCACACTCACACATACACTCGCACTCACACTCACACACACTCGCACACACACTCGCACACACACTCGCACACTCACACACACACTCATACTCAACACACACTCACACATACACTTGCATTCACACACCTCACACACACACTCACACACACTCAACACACACTCACACATACACTCGCATTCACACCCACTCACACCCACACACTCACGCACACACTCCCTCGAACTGCGTGGGCCTTCCATTCCTCCTTCACACTGTAATTAGCGCTAATTTTCTCCTTGCATTAGTACTGCAAGTGCATCCAACGCCTTTATTTCCTTCCTGTATTTATTCTGGTGAGAAGGCACTTAGGAGCACATTACGCCCGCTCCCATCTATCTCTCCACCTGTTTATCTGCGTGTTTAAGGGTGCCTATCCCCGCGTATCTGGGATTCCGACAGCCCCATTAGGTCAAATTCATTACCTGCAGCGGAGAAGGCGCCCCAAGCGCAGGGGCTCAGCCGGGAGCCCACCACCGACCCATCCTCTTGTTTCTGACTCAAGGGAAGGAGTTCCTGGCCCGGAGCCGCGCCCCTCCTAGAGGGAGCTCGCGTGGAGGTCTGCAAGCTCCTCTGGAAGATCTCTCCGAGGGTGGGAGTCAATGTGTTGGTCATTTAACATTTGAAATGATTTCAGTTCCATTGTGCTCCAAATATCAGATTGAGCCCATTTTTCAGCAACGCGGCTTCGCGCTCCGAGCAGTTTCCACGGGAGATTCTGGATATTAACTCCTTTCTCACCCTGCAGTTCCCGAGGATGCCGCGCTCCAGCAGCGCGAAGCTGCTCCGTGTGCCCAGGCCCGTGTGGCTGCTCCAGGGCCCCAGCTCTCCCCCAGCCTCTCTCTCTGCCCTCAGGCCTCCCTCTGAGTTCAGGGCCTTGTAACCCAAGGAACAGGCAGAAAGTCAGTGGTCATTGTCACACCCTCCACCCCCACCCACCACCAGTGACAGGGCAGAAGCAGAACCCTGGGGACCAGCTAGGGTTGTAAGAAATACGGGTCATGCTCTGTTGACCGTGAGTGGGTTGTTCTGGTGAAAGAGGGCACATGCTCACCTGGCAGGGAGGGGCACCTGGGCCCTGGGAGCACCTGGAAATGCGGCCCATCCTCCCATCGGGAGCTGCCTATGGTCATGGAAACATTAGCAACCCTTTGCACACCCCCAGTCCTTTTGCACATCACTGAGCCCTTTGCACACCCCCAGCCTTTGCACATCACTGTGGTCAGAGGGCTTTAAGGAGTGACGGGTATTGGGGAGCGGTGTGAGCATTGATGGATGGACCTTGGAAACCGACCATTCATGGCGAAGGGCTTTGGGCTTCGGCACCCGGTACCCTGGAAACAGAAAGGGCTCCCACGTTCAAGTCCCCACCAGCTCCGGGTGCAGCTGGGGGACAGGGGGACGCATGCACAGTGCTGTCTCCGTAAAGGAACTCTCGAAGGGGGCAGAAGCAGCTTAAGCCGCTCACTGTGGTTGGTGTCTGTGTCATCCGGCCTTGCCCCACGGACAAGAGTGGCAGCCACGACTGTCCTTCGCTGCAGCTTGGATCTCTCATGGCCTCCATGGGCCGTCCTGACCAAACACCCTGTCAACCCAGGATTTTCGGGGTCCCCGCTGTGGCATTTCCTGGGGGAGCTCACGCAGGCCCAGGTAGGAGAAGCCAAATGCCGTCCCAGGAGAGGAAAAGCGGGTGGAGACCCTTGCCTTTTAAATGACAGGATGTTACTGACATGCTAATGTTGGGGCATTGCAATCATTTTCCTCTCACCTTTCTCAGTTCTCAGGCTGCTCTAATCACGGCGACGTGAGGTATAGCAGGGGGGATGAAGTTGAATAACGTGTACCTCCTGTGTTCACAGGAGAGACTCGGGAACACCGAGCCACTTGCCAAAATGATGGAAGTCATCGCCCTAAATGCCACTTTCAGCTGAAGACCAAAGGTGGGG
>NW_005370552.1:1708024-1716837 GCF_000412655.1 Myotis brandtii | reverse complement strand
GTTCAGGAGACCAGGAAAGCACAGTAGACAGGGGTGAGACTGTTCTGCAGGGTTTTTATAAACATTTACTAGAGGCCCGATGCACGAAATTCGTGCAAGAGTAGGCCTTCCTTCCCCCGGCTGCTGGCACCCAGCTTCCCTCTGGCAGCTGGGACTCAGGCTTCTGGAAGGTTGTCGGGAAGGACGTCCGGAAGGACGTCTGGTCTAATTAGCATATTATGCTTTTATTATTATAGATATTATTATAGATTCTCTTAGAGTTCTTGTGTGTGTGTGAATCCTCACTGGAGGATATTTCTCCATTGATTTTTAGAGAGAGTAGAAGGGAGAAGCAGAGACCGAGAGAGAGAAACATCAATGTGAGAGACACATCAATTCGTAGCCTCTGCACAGGGATCCAGCCTGCAACCCAGGTACATGCCCTTGATCAGAATCGAACCCGGGACCCTTCCATCCACAGACTAAGGCTCTCTCCACTGAGCCACACCGGGTGGGGCTGGTATGCAGTCCTGAGTCCCAGCCTTGCTCGCCTGGCCCAGCGAGGGAGACAGCCTTCAGACGTCAATGTCCTTTTACAAAGGCGCCTCCCACCCGGGTCCCGAGCTGCCCCGGGTCTGCTGCTTCTCCGTTACCCGCCTGGAATAACGCCTCACACAGGCCCTGTTCGGAGCTGCAAACTGCTCCCCTTCGGTCTCGTCCAACTTTCATCTCTGCGAATACGCGTGTAAACGTATTTATTTAAACAAAATGAGGGTATGCCGTGTGAACTAATCCACAAACTGCTTCCTTCACTAACAATGGCTCCAGAGTGTTTTCCGAAATAAAAATAATCTACGTTGTTTTTAAAAATATATCTTTATTGATCTCAGAGAGAAAGGGAGAGAGAGGGAGAGATAGAAACACCCACGAAGAGAGAATCATGGATCGGCTGCCTCCTGCACGCCCCCCACTGGGGCTTGAGCCCGCCACCCGCCATCCACCATGTGCCCTCAACAGGAATCAAACCCAGGACTAACAGGTTCATGGACAACGCTTAACCACTGAGCCACCCGGCCAGTCTATGCTGAGTTTTGTTTACCAAAGGCAAGGATGGCGTCGCATTGGACTTTGTATTCCAACAGATGGAGCACAGGGACTGGTTCATAGTTGCTGCTCCAGGAATCAGCAGCGTGGACTTGACCGCTGGCCCCTGTCCGGCCTCCTGAGGTGCACACGGTGGCGGCAGCAGGAAGCTACGCCCTGACTCTCCTCACCTGACCGCCGAGGAAGCTGATGCTAAGAGAGGGCCAGTCACCTGTCCAAGGCCCACAGCCATGAATGTAGGACCAGGACATCCACCTGATGGTGACCAATCTCATGCCTGTATCCTCAATCGCATCTGAATTCCCTGGTGAGCTGGTGTCCGCTTCTCCATTTCTAGAGGCTTCTGGCTGCATCGCTCCAACCTCCAATTCTGTGGCCACGTGACCTCCTATTCCGCCCTCCCGACTGCCCCGTAGAAGGACCTTGGAGATGGCATCAGCCCAGACCATCTTGCCTCTCACGATCCTTACCAGCACCACACCCCCCAGGTTCCTTTTGGCATCTGAGGTACCACTGGCGAGTTCTGAGAATTAGGAGGGGCCGTCATCTGGTCTACTACAGCCACTGCCTCTCCTGCAAATGCTACTGGGATGGATGAACGAAGGCATGCGGGGGTGGAGCATGTGCCCTTAGCTTGGGTGCTCCCACCAGTAGGTAAGGACGTGGCGCAGGTGGTACTGCAGGGCCGTGGGGGCGTGAGACAGGAAGGGCAAAGTGAATGAAGGTGTGTAAGTGAGCTGGTTGCTCCCGTGGGAAACGGGCTGGATCCCACTGGGGACCCTCTTAGGAACTGTTTTGAATGCGTTTCAGAATCACCCCACTGGGCGGCTTACAGCAACTGGACGGATCGCCTCCCGAGTCTGGGGGCTGAAAGCCTGGCGTCCAGGTGTGTGTAGGGTGGGTTCCTCCCCGAGACTTTGAGGAGCATCCACCCCCCCCCCCCCCCCCCCCCGCCAGCCTCTGCTGTCTGTCGGCAATCCTTGCTGTTCTTTGGCTTGTAGAGACATCATTCCGATCTGTGCCTCTGTCTTCATGTCAACTCTGTGTGTTCTCCTTTTTTCTTTTTCTTTTTTTAAAAAATACATTTGTATTGATGTCAGAGAGGAAGGGAGAGGGTGAGAGAGAGAGAGAGAGAGAAGCATCAATAATGAAAGAATCATGGATCGGCTGCCTCCTGCACGCCCCCCACTGGGATGGAGCCTGCAACCCGGGCCTGTGTCCTGACTGGGAATCGATCCTCGACCTCCTGGTTCCTAGGTCGATGCTCAACCACTGAGCCACATGGGCCCGGCTCCTTTTCTCTCCTAAGGACACTTGTCATTGCATTTAGGGTCCACTTGGATAATCCAGGAGGATCTCACCTCAAGAGTGTTAACGTGATCCTGTCTAGAAAGACCATTATTCCAAACTAGAGGCCCAGTGCACAAAACTTGTGCATGGGTAGGGTCCGTAGGCCTGGCCAGTGATCATGGCTGATCTGTGGGGCGACCAGCGGGGAGATCGGGGGACCACCGCTGGCACCCGCCTTGGCTGGCATGGGGCCTGCGGGCTGGGGGAAACTCCTGTGTTGAGCATCTGTCCCCCGGTGGTCAGTGCACATCATAGCAACCAGTTGTTCCGTTGGTGGTTCCGCCGCTCAGTCAATTTGCATATTAGGCTTTTATTATATAGGATAAGGTCCCATTCATAGCTTTTTGGGGTCACCATGCAACCCACGACAGATGTAAAGTTGAAGTACTTCTCCACAGACTCTTGTCCCTCATTGGCTGGGGTGGCCCCTGGTGCTGTCAAAGCCTAGCACTGCCTGGCCAGCATGGCTCAGTGGTTGAACATTGACCTATGAACCAGGAGGTCACAGTTCGATTCCTGGTCAGGGCACATGCCCGGGTTGTGGGCTCCATCCCCAGTGGGGGGCGTGCAGGAGGCAGCCGATCCATGATTCTCTCTCATCATCGATGTTTCTCTCTCTCTCTCTCTCCCTCTCCCTTCCTCTCTGACATCAATAAAAAAATATATTTTTTAAAAGCCTAGCACCGAGCTGGCTCCTGTGCATCCCAGGAAGCCCTGGCAGAAGCCAAGGAAGCAGAGGCCTTCGCTCTATGGCAGGACCGGCCCACCAGCTGCAGGTGAACCAGAGGCGGGTTCAGGGGGCGTGGCAGGAGGCAGCGGTCACGGTTGTGTAGACTCTTCCTTGGAGAGATGGATGACAGAGAGCGTTCCTGTGTCCCGACACCCCCCTCCCCCTCGCCTGCGGTGCCCTGGCCTTGCCTCAGCCTCTGGAATAGATGAATCAGCAGGAACACCTCCCGCCTGCCAGAAAGTTCAGGCCGCGGGGTTCAGTCCCTCCCACACAGGCAGCCGGGGCTTTGGCTTCGCAGCGCAGCCTTTGATACGGCAGCCTTGGAGCAGGCCAGGCGGAAAGGGGGCGGGGTGGGCGGAGGGGGGAGAAGTAATTAGTTTGATGAATCTTCTTTTTAAGTCGTTCTCTACATGGGCCTCTCGCGGCGTTATAGGCTCAGTGATGCATTCCCTAAGTTTTATGAATCCTTAAACACGGGCCATTTTTCAAAGGAGAGAGGTGAGAGCAGTCATCCGGCGGCACCAGCCCGAGGTGTCCCCGTGGAGCAAGGACGCCTGGTCCTGGCCAGGGCTGTGCAGGGGGAGGCCAGGCTGGACTCTCCCCGCTACCCGCCTCGCGGCCTGAGGTGCTGCGTGTTCAATGCCCACCCAGGCCCTCAATAAGCCTTTAAAAAAACCCCGAAAACATTTTTACTGATTTCAGAGAGGAAGGGAGAGGGAGAGAGAGAGATCGAAACATCCATGATGAGAGAGAATCATGGATGGGGTGCCTCTTGCACGCCCCCCACTGGGGATCAAGCCCACAACCTGGGCCTGTGCCCTGACCGGGAATCAAACCCTGACCTCCTGGTTCATAGGTCAGTGCTCAACCACTGAGCCACATGGGCTGGGCTGGGCACGCCTTTTGGCCATGGCCGCCTGGCGCTGGGATCTGGGGCTGGGAGGTGGGCACGGCCTCCCCTGTATAAGCCTGCTCCCTAGGCTGGGTGGTGACAACTGCCATGCTGCCCTGGGAGTTGCAACTCACACATGTAAGGTCAGCTGAGGCTCAAGTAGAGCTTCAGCTGAAGCGGTTGCTCAGTGGTTACAGCGTCAGCCCTCGGACCGAAGGGGCACGGTTTCGATTCCCAGTCGAGGGCATGGACCTCGGTTGCAGGTTTGATCCCCACCGTAGTCGGTGTGTGCGCGGGAGGCAGCCAGTCGACGTGTCTCTCTCACATCGATGTTCCTCTCCCTCTCTCCTTCTCTCCCCCTCCCTCCCTCTCTTTCACTCTCTCTAAATATCAATGGAAAAAATATCCTCAGGTGAGGATTAAAATGACAAAACGAAGTGCTTCGATGGTGGGCTCTCCACTTGCTGTGGGGGATGACGGCGGCCCGGGGTCTCTGTGCTCACCTGACAGCCAGGCTGCCCCTTACACCTTTCCTGTGTGGGGGCGAATGTGTGCTTGTGTGCGTGTGAGCATGTGTTGTGTATGTGTGAATGTGGGGGATTTGTGTGTTGCGTGCAGACATATTTGTGTATGTACATATATGTTCACATGTGTCTGTGTTTGTGTATACCCAGTTCTGCCTCCTCTGAGGTCATTCCACTTTCTCTGACCCTATCTACAAGGGGAGGGCTGGGGGGCTGGGGGAGCAATGGAATGGCCCTTCTTCTTTAAATATGTTTTTACTAGAGGCCCGGTGCATGGATTTCACTGGTGGGGGGGTCCCTCGGCCTGGCCTGCGCCCTCTCGCAATCTTGGATCCATCGGGAGATGTTGGAGAGCCAGTTTTGGCCCAATTCCCAAAGGCCAGGCTGAGGGACCCCACTGGTGCACGAATCTGTGCACTGGGCCTCCAGTATGCATATAAGATCTTTGGTTAATCTCTTCCTCCCTCCCCCGCTTCCCTCTGAGATTCATCAGTCTGCTCCATGTTTCCATGACTATGGTTTCCACGCCTATGGTTTCCACTCCTGCATTGAGCATCTGCCCCCTGGTGGTCAGTGAGCGTCATAGCTACTGGCCAGTTGGCTGGTCAGCGGTTGGCTGATTGGCGGGTTGCTTAGGCTTTTATATATATAGATTGCTTTCAGAGAGAGGAAGGAGAGGGAGAGAGAGAGAGAGAAACATCCATGATGAGAGAGAATCATGGATCAGCTGCCTCCTGCATGCCCCACATGGGATCGAGCCCACAACATGTGCCCTGTCCGGAATTGAACCATGACTTCCTGGTTCATAGGTCAACGCCCAACCACTGAGCCACACTGGCCAGGCTCTCCTGCCCTTCTGCAAAGAGCGTGTTCCCTGTGGGCCGCAGCCCAGGGTGAGGCCGGCTGCTCTGCCAGGGAAGCTGGGGCTGGCGGGGGATGCGCGAATCCCTGTGCTCTCCCCTCCCGGCCCCGGCTGATCACAGCCCCGCGTGTTTTGACTGAAATCTCTCCCTGCCTCCTGGGATTGATGTGAAGATTAATGCCTGTTTAGCAAATTACAGCTTCCCCAGCACCTCCCGCTCCTGGGAGCGGAGCCTTAGAAACGGAAAATAAAAACAAAGCTCGCAGCTCCATGTCAGGGCTTGGCCACAGCAGAGACGGCTGGGCCCAAGTCTGCGGACGGGGCGCTTCGAAAGGCGAGGTGAGGCCCGGGCCTGCCAACGAGGCGGCTGGGGGGACGCCAAGCCCAGCCTCGGGCTCGGGGTGCGGGAGAGCATGGGAGCGGGCCTCGTGGGAAGACGGCCAAGGGCAGCTGCGGCCAGGGCCTGGCTCGTCTACACCCAATGGGGAGCGCGGCGAGGCTGTGCACACGGAGCAGCCTGTGGGGGCTGAGCCCATCCCTTTAAAAAAAATGCTTTTATTGATTTTATAGAGAGAGTGGGAGGGAGAGGGAGAGAAACATCGATGATGAGAGAGAATCATGGATCGGCTGCCTCCTGCACACCCCACACTGGGGATCCAGCCCACAACCCAGGCCTGTGCCCTGACCGGGAATCGAACTGTGACCTCCTGGCTCATAGGTCGATGCCCAACCACTGAGCCACACCGGCCAGACCCATCCCTTTCCTCCCCGCAGCCTAGAGGGAGAATCGGGGGATGATGATGACTGGTGCTCAGCTCTGGGGAAAGGGATGAGGAGACTCTGGCCCTGGGCCGCCTCTGAGGGCTTGGCGGAGGCCTGCGTGCGGCCAGCCTTGGCGGGAGGGGAGGCCACCGGGGCTAGAAGGCAGCTCCCTGCTGACCTTTCCCCAGGAAAGGTCTGAAACACCCATTCATCCTCACTGTCAGGGTCTCCACGTGCCACTCCCCAGGGGCATTTCCACTTCCACACTGTGGCCTGAGGATGGCGTGGCCTAACCAGAGGAATGCGTCGCTGATGGTGGAATCTCAGGCATCTGCCACAGGCCGGAGGGGACATGTTTTTCGGCCAAGGGACTTTCCTGCTGCAGACGGCTGGCTGTGCAGCCTAACCTGCGCCCAGAAACACCGAACTGTGGCCACCGGGGCTCTGAAAGCAGCCGGAGCAGCGGCTCAGCGGTCCCCAGCCACTGCTGAGAGCCACGCCCAGGCGGGACCCAGCGCCGAGCCGCACCGATTTAGGGCTTTATAGGGTGAAAGGGCGAGGGTACACAGCCTGGCGTGCGCCGAATTCCAGTTTGTTTGGAAGCTAAAATATTTATGTAGCGTTGGCTCCCTCAGAACAGCCTCCTTCCTTTGCCTCATTATTTGATTTCTCAGTGCTAACACTGTCTGCTAGAGACACAGAACATGTGGGGAAGGATTATGGAGTAATGACCTGATAGAGAACAGTGCTCATCAAGCAGGGGAACCCCCCGAGTCCATGGGCACACACACTCCAAGTCTCATTAGGACTTGTGTATCTTATTGTTTTGTTTTTTTGAATATGTTTTTATTGGTTTCAGAGAGGAAGGGAGAGGGAGAGAAACATCCATGATGAGAGAGAATCATGGATTGGCTGCCTCCTGCATGCCCCACACTGGGGATTGAGCCCACAACCCGGGCCTGTGCCCAACTGGGAATCGAACCCTGACCTCTTGGCTCACAGGTCGATGTTCAACCACTGAGCAACACCGGCCAGGCTCTTAGCCTGATGTCAGGATAAAGTGGGTGTGGCCAGTATATTTCAGTTTTTTAGATAAAGTTCAGAAATTTCTGCACAGAGTCCTTTTAATGTACCTCCATTTTTTAAACCAAAGCTCATTGTGTTTAGTTTCAGGGGGAGAGGTGAAGAGACCTATGGGAAGTTCTAAAAGGAGGCACCGACAGCATTATGGGTAACTTTAAGTGAGCACTTACTATATGCAGGCATGGTTCTGAGTGTTTTCCATGCATTGACTTCATTGAACTGGCATCACAGCACCCTCTCTAGCGGACAAACGAGGTTCCTGGGCCTGGAGGGATGAAGCACACAGCCCGAAGGCACAGAGCTGGGGTGGCGGAGAGATCTGAACCCAGGCGTCTGTTTCCAGCCCCAGTTAATCCGCTCAGACACTTATTGATTTGGGTCCTCACCCTCTGGCCGATACTCTGGGATCCATCCAAATCCAATCTCGGCAGCAGCTCATCTCCAGCAGGTGAGCAGCCCTGTGCCCGCTGGTGAGGACGGACAGGAAGCTGGCGGGTGCCTCTTGTTGCAAAATCCAGGACACAGGCCACCTGTGTCAGGACCTGGGGGGGGGGTGGCCTCCTCTTGCGAAGGGCTGGGGTTTGGCTGCAAGAAGTTACGGGTCTCGGTGTGGCTCAGTGCCAGCCAGGGACAGTGCGGGGAGCTGCAACCTGGGTCTCGTCCCAGCTCTGCGGTAACTTGCTGTCTTTCTCTCTCTCTGTCTGTCTCTCTTCTCTCTCTCTCTCTCTCTCTCTCTCTCTCTCTCTCTCTCTCTCTCTCGTTTCTGTTTCTTCATCTAGAAACTTGCACTATTTGATCTCCAAGGTCCCGCCAGACCTGAAATGCGATGACCTTATGATGAATCTTAACGGTGAGTCACCAAAAACTCTGAAAACCTGGGATGAGTTCAGGTTGGGGAGCGTCACCAGGCGCAGAGGGAAGACGTGGACCACACTGCAGTTTAGAAAGCAGCCGGGGATGAAGCTGTGGGACTGCCAGCCGGCGGGAGCGCTGTCCCCTGAAGGGCCTCTGCTCGGCGGGATTACGAGTGGAAATCCCTTTAATGGGGACAAATCTCTCCTTGCATAATGATTTGCATCCAGAAAGATTTCAGTGCAGATCCTCCCGGGATGCAGAATTAGTTCATGGACTTGAATTCAGACTAAGGGGTAAATAACTAACATGGCTTTCTCCCAAAGAGTAGATTTTCTTTCTTTTAAAAGAATATTTTTATTGATTTTCGAGAGGAAAAGAGAGAGAGAGAGAGAGAGAGAGAGAGAGAGAGAGAGAGAGAGAAACATAAACGATGAGAGAGAATCATGGATCGGCTGCCTCCTGCACACCCCTTACTGGGGATGGAGCCTGCAACCTGGGCCTGTGCCCTGACTGGGAATCGAACCTGGGACCCTTCAGTCCCCAGGCCAATGCTCTATCCACTGAGCCAAAGCAGCCAGGGCCCAAGAGTAGATTTTCTTAGGATGGGAGCCTGGGTCTGGGAGCCTGAAGACAGAGAAGAAAGAGGGCCCCGAAGGTCAGGGGCGATAAAAG
>NW_005370552.1:1703597-1707438 GCF_000412655.1 Myotis brandtii | reverse complement strand
TTCAGAGAGGAAGGGAGGGGGAGAGAGAGAGATAAGAACATCCATGATGAGAGAGAATCATGGATCGGCTGCTTCCTGCACGCCCCTCACTGGGGATCCAGCCCGCAACCTGGGCCTGTGCTCTACCCACTGAGCCACACCGGCCAGGGCGAACCACATTTCCCCAGTGTGGCGCGTGCAGGAGGCAGCCGATCAGTGATTCTCTCCCATCATTGATGTTTCTCTCTCTCCCTCTCCCTTCCTCTCTGAAACCAATAAAAATACATTTAAAATCAGTAATAAGTAACCATCCACACAGGCCCACCAGACTCATAGAGGGCACCTTCACTGGCAGATTCCCACGGTGCCTGTCTGATCCACAGAAGCAGCTCTCACCTCCTGTTTATGAAGACAAGAGCTCAAGTTGTTACGGAGGATGAGGCCCAGAAATCAGGATTTTAAAAAGATTCCCAGGTGATTCTAACGTGCAGCCAAGGCTGAGAACCACTGCTTTAAGGCTTTCATAGCTTTGTCTCCCAGCCTCACTTTAGTATATTCTGTTGTTAGGATTTATGCTGCTTTTACTGGCTCTTTACCCCAGCACATAAGCATGTTGAAGTTTGCCACAGCTTAAAAAAGAAAATGAAAAGCCCTTCCTTGACCCAGTGTCCTTGCTGCGTTCCAGCATCCTCTCTCCACACACAGAAACACACATGCACAATGAAATACACGCGCACAGAAACATGCACACACACAGACCCAAGCTCACAGAAATGCACATGCACACACACACACAAGAAATCAGAGACGCCCACTGACTGTAACCGTCCACCATGACCCCCAACAAAAGGCTGCTGCCCCGCAGGCAATGGGGCCACGCAGTCACTTTTATTTAATAAACTCAGATTCAGTGCTGACCATGTGCCGGGCGATGTTAGAACCCCTTCCCAAATACTGACCCTCACGACAACCAGAGGAGGAAACTGAGGCAGGGAGCTGCGCGCTGGTAGTGCGGGTTTCCAGTGAGGCCGCGGGCTCCAGAGGAGGAGCGTGAAGGACGGGCAGGAGGTGTTGAGGAGAGGGAGTCCCCAGGCGCTGAGAAGGGAGGTGATTTGCAGTGACCTCAAGACCCTGACACATCCGTCAGGCACAGGGGCCTCACGCGGATATGAAGGAAGAAAGGGTAGGGCTTTCTGTACCTGGGTGTGGCGTATAGTAAGTGCTCAATAAACAGGAACACGGTGGCATCACTACTCTGCCCAATGGTTTCAGACCACATCTCGCCTTTGAATTACAGGCCTTGGGCAAACAAGGTCAGAATTCGCCTTCATAATTCTGGGGAACAAACCTCTTTGCCACGTCTCTCTTAAGACCTGACAATTCACACCTCCAGGACTGGCATCGTTCCTGGCGTTCCTGGCGGCTGGGAGAAAATCCCTTGAGGCCAAGTGAGATCTGGGACCTCCCCAAGGTCAGGGAGGACAAACCTACCCCCAACTCTAACCCTAACCCCAGCACTAAATTTAATGCTAAACCTTAACCCTAACCTAAACCCTACCACTACCCCTAACCCTAATCCTAACCCTAACCTCCCCAAGGTCAGGGAGGGCAAACCCACCCCCAAGCCTAACCCTAACCCCAGCACTAAACCTAATGCTAACCCTAACCCTAACCTTAACCCTAAGCCTAAGCCTAACCCTAACCCTAACCCTAAGCCAGTCACCCAAGCACAGGGAGGGGGCCTCCTTGAAGCTTAGCAAAGGCTATTGTGTCCCCTTTGTCTGTGTCTGGGCTCTTTTATGGCCTCGAAGTGTCACAAATGTCACTGCTCCAACACAGATGGGCCCCAGCAGGGTTGCTGCGCGCATCCATAAGGAATGTGCTTTCTGGATTCCGGCCTTGCCCTGTCTGCCTACTTTGCAGAATTATTTTCCATTACATAAGTCTCTGCAAACGGCCTTGAGTTGCCGAGTGGCGAGGCACCACATGAAATACAAATGAACCAAAGCGTTGATATCAAAGAACGGGGGAGTCCATCTCGCCCGCGTCTCTGGAAGAGGCCCATTATCTGACGGCTCCGCTGACTCATCCCCACCTTACCTAAGGGGCGAGATCTGGAGGCTCAAAACAGCCCTGGACTGGGCCTGCAACCCTCAATAATAGTTTTCCTTTTTTTTTGAGAGAGGGAGAAAGGCAGGCAAGGGAGCAGAAACTGCTGGTTTGTCGCTAGCCTCCTCCCATTCGCCTTCTCCTGGGCTCTCCCAAATGAGTCATTAGCAGTGGTCAGTTTGTCCGTCCTAGTGCAGGGACTGACTGAGCCAAATAGTACCTAGCTCATACTTCGCAGAGATGATAAGGACAGATCTCATAAAGAGCATCAGCTACCTGCAGTTGCAGAAGGAAGCCAGGAGGCAAAGACGAGACATGCAGATGGGGTTTAGCCGTGGATCCGAGGCCAGTGTAAGAAGCCTGTGATTCCGAACGGTGGTGGGGGCAGGTGGGGGCCCAGGAAGTGGGTGAGATTGATGGGCTCCCCAATTTCCAAGCTGCTAAAGAACCCGAATATAATTCACGTGTCTACTCTCAAGAAAGGGGATCCCATCCCCAATTCAGAGGCAAATATTTTTTAAAAATATTTTTTGATTTCAGAGAGGAAGGGAGAGGAAGAGAGCAAGAGAGAAAAACATCAATGATGAGAGAGAATCATGGATCGGCTGCCTCCTGCACGCCCCCTACTGGGGCTTGAGCCTACAACCTTGGCATGTGCCCTGATCGGGAATTGAACCCTGACCTCCTGGTTCATAGGTCGATGCTCAACCACTGAGCCACGCCTGCTGGGCCAGAGGCAAATCTTTACCATTCTAACGCAATCAATGGTAATCCCCCAGAAATTGGTTTTGGGGATGGGGGTCATGTGATCCAGTGCTGGCCAGGGAGCTCTGAGCTAATTCCATTGGGAGCTTCCATCCTCCTAGGAAGCAATCCTGGAGACAGCGCTTAGCTATTAGAGGTTGTGTCTGCATGTGATACCGGAACTGCAGCAGCCTTTCTGGGACCCAGACAGGCAGAACAGAGGGTCACAGAGGAGAGAAGCCTTGAAGTGCCATCTTGGGGACCTTCCTATCTTGGGGGTTTCTGTCACTTGCAGCCAAAAGCATCCTAAGCAGCCTAGAGATTATTTGGGAACCAGAACAGTTGGATACACCCCCCACCCTCAACCGAGGGCAGCTGGAGCAGTCAGGCTCAACTCTCCCTTCCTTACTTTTAACCCCTCAGGGCTCACAGCAATGCAGCTGCTACTCCTTCCTCAGCATCACAGATCACAGCTGCTGGGGTGCAGGAGGCCTGGGAGATGGTCCTCAATGGGGAGACGGAGACTCAGAGGGGCCGAGTGACTTCCTCCAGGTCACACAGCGAGGGACTGGCAGAGACCAGCTCCTTCTGGTGCCCAATTGTTGGGAGGCAGGGGCCACAGGGCTGGCTGACAGGATGGACCCCACGAAGGATGAACGAACCCGCTAACATGGTCTGGCCTCAGGGACAAAGTGCCTCCTTGGATTTCTTTTTTAAAATCTTTATTGTTGAAAGTATTACATATATGTCCCCTTTTCCCCCATTGACCCCTTCTAGCCCGCCCCCACTCCAGGCCTTCAGCACCCTACTGTCTGTGTCCATGGGTTATGCATATCCTATATAATAAAAAGCCTGTGGTCGTGACGCCCTCACGCCGTAACGACCGATTAGCAGGAGGCTGTGTGCACAGCAGGCGCACGCGGGTGGGTGTGGCTGTGTGTGGCGAGGTGCATGTGGGTGGGCAGGGCTCGTGCGGGGCTGGATGGCGGTTGTCGCTGTGAGGGCCTGG
>NW_005370552.1:1697766-1703338 GCF_000412655.1 Myotis brandtii | reverse complement strand
GTGGGGAGCGGGCCTAAGCCATCAGTCAGACATCCCTGAGGGCTCCTGAACTGTGAGAGGGGGTAGGCCGGGCTGAGGGACCCCCCAGTGCACAAATTTTCATGCACCGGGCCTCTAGTCCTATATAATAAAAGCCTAATATGCAAATTGTCCCCTCGGGTGGTCATTCAACCAGGAGACGAAGAGTTTGACCACTTGCTATGATGTGCACTGACCACCAGGGGGTGGCACGGAACATGGTGGGCATTGGAAATGCGGTACTGGCAGAGGGCGGCAGTGGAGGCACTGCCTGCCCTGATGGACCCCAATGAGAGCGGGACCATGGTGGGATGGTAGAGCAGGTGAGTGGGTGGTGCCCGGCCAAGGTGGTTGCAAGCAGGGGCCTGATTGGCCTGTAGACGGCAACCAGCAGCAGAGGCAGGAGACAGGGCCACTGCCCAGCTCCCAGGCCCTGAGGGAGCTGGGCAGGGGGCCCAGCCCCGATCAACTGCCCCTCGGTGAGATGGTGGAGCAGGTGAGGGGGCGGCACCAGGCCAAGGCGGGGTGCCAGGCAGGGCTGTGGGGCTGCAAGACTGGGGCACGGAGCTGGGGCCCGATCTCCGCAGGCCTCCCTGAGGGGACCCCTCCCATGCACAAATTCATGCACCGGGCCTCTAGTATGCCTATAAGTGCTTTGGTTAATCTCTCCCCATCTACCTACCACCCCTGCCTTCCCTCTGACAGCTGTCAGTCTATTCCATGTATTCATGCCTCTCTATTTTGTTCATCAGTTTATGTTGTTCATGAGATTACACATATGAGTGAGATCATGTGAGACTTGTCTTTCTCTGACTGGCTTATTCACTTAGCATAATGCTCTCCAGGCCCCTCCATGCTCTCAAAGGGTAAGAGATCCTCCTTTTCCACAGCAGGCCCACGCCTTTCCCTCCCCCCACTTCATCCCCACAGCCATGCACCCCCTAACCTCTAAGGGACCCCACAAGACTTGCATCTGGGGGAGCAATGGGCAGCGGCAGCTGCTCCGGGACTAACCCCCGGAACCTGCCCCAAGGCGTCTGTTCTCTGGCTTCCCAGGGAGCCAGAGCAGCCCCGCCAGGCGCCCCTGCTGCTTCCTCTCTCCTGGCCCTTCCTGGGCTCCCAGCCCCAGCTGTGACAAACACACTCACCACCACGGGGACTCGCTTGTGAAATCTTTCCTGCACGAAGAACCCACACACCACCGCCTGGCCGGAGGCAGACCTGCTCCAGGCCCAGGCCCCTTTCCGGGAACAAAATCTTCATCTCAGGTTCTGCTTTTAAGGGGAACTCAGATTAAGATAATCTCAAGGTTCTCACTTCCCCTGACAACTGCCAACAGCACCTTCCTGTCTGCCCCACCCCCAAGCCTCAGTTTCCTCTCTCCTGGGTCTCACCTCCAGCTGACCTTACCTCCTGCCCAGACTCCAGCTCCCATCTTCCTCCTCCACTCACCCCAGTCCAGTGTGAGACATAGCTTTTCCTGTCACTCAAGGAAATGGACTTAGCCCAGCGGAAGTAAAAAGGGAACAAAATGGCAGTACTTGTGGATTGTGGGTCCCTGTCTGTCACTAACTCTATGACGTAATCTCTCTGAGCTTTAACAATTATTTTTTTCCTTTTTAAATCTCTTTTAAACTATATTTTTTATTGATTTCAGAGAGGAAGGGAGAGGGATCGACTGCTTCCTGCACACCCCACACTGGGGATGGAGCCTGCAACCCGGGCCTGTGCCCTGACCGGGAATTGAACCCTGACCTCCCGGTTCATAGGTCGACGCTCAACCACTGAGCCACGCCGGCCGGGCTACAGTTTTTTCAATTCCGGTTTACATTCAATATTATTTTGTATTATTTCAGGTGTACAGCTTAGTGGCTAGATAGACATATACTTTACATAGTGTCCCCGTCAGTATGCCAGTCCCCAACTGGCAGCTTTTGCAGCTATTAAATAGAGGTCGTACCCACTACGAGGCTCTCAGCAGAGAATCCAACAAAGAGTATGTGAACATGAGGGTGGGTCACAAGAGGCCCAGAGGCACTGTATTGGGTTTGGCAGCCAAAAAGGTCATCAAGGACTCAGGCTCTGCCCGGCTGGCGTGGCTCAGTGGTGGACATCGACCTAGGAACCAGGAGGCCACAGTTCGATGCCCGGTCGGGGCACAGGCCCGGGTTGCGGGCTCCATCCCCAGTGTGGGGCATGCAGGAGGCAGCTGATCCATGATTCTCTCTCATCATGGATGTTTTATCTCTCTCTTCCTCCCCTTCCTCTCTGAAATCAGGAAAAAATAAATAAACGAATAAATAAATAAATAAAAAGAACTCAGGCTCTTTCTACCTTTCTTTTCTGTCATCCCCTCATGGTCCCAAAGTGGCTGCTGCTGCTCCAGGATCTCACAGCCTTACAGCAGCTCAAATGCAGGAGAAGCAGCGATGGGTGATGGTGGCAGCCATGTCCCTAAACGTTTCTCTTTTTGAGGGGAAGAAAACGATTTCTGAGACCCCCCTCCCCTAGCATCCCTATTAGGTTCGATTGGCCAGGACAGGGACTTCCCTAAATGAAATCATTGAAGAGTGCTGTCTGTGCCGTGATGGCTTCGGGCCATGAGTTTGCCAGGCGTCGCTTAGGGTAACTGAATCATCTCCTGGGGCGGAGCCTACCTTCCATGAATACACTGCCATCCCTCAGAATCCACCTGGGCGTGGGCTGGCAGGGAACAAAGGAGGCGCAAGGCCCCTCCAGACACTGATGAAAAGGGCCAAAGGACCCTCAGGACCAGGGTTGGGCTCTGAGGTCTGGAGCCACCTGACCTCGGGCTGAGAGCCATCCATTCACTCTCCTCCTCAGCAGGCAGCCAGCGTCCCAGGCGGTCAGCTGTGTGGCTCTCCGCTCATCTCCTGGTCAGGGCTCTGCGCTGCTGATCTGATTGCGTGCAGGATGTGGTGTGCTTGGCGACTGCTCCTCTTGTAACTTGACCGTGGCCTTGTCCAGCCGGAACTGTAAACACGGAGCCACGAGGGACCATGTCTGTGCAGTTCCCTCCGTGCTGCCTGCCCCAGTGCGCATGTACACTGGCCCTGAATAAATGCTTCTGCTGATTGATGAATGCCAGGGGCGTCCTTACCGTGACATCTGACAAGTACTAGAAAAGCCAGGACACTTCTGAGCGCTGGTATTTGTAACTCCCCTCCCGCCCTCCCTCCCCAACACATGCGTCTCCAATTTGGGAATCCAATTCATTTTAGAAGGGTTTAAGAAAACAATACTTTTATTTTATTTTATTTTTGCTTTTTTTCATTTTTCAGTTTCCCAATGGCTGTAATTTTTTAAAAAATCTTTATTGTTGAAAGTATTACATATGTCCTCCTTTTCCCCCCATCGACCCCCTGCAGCTGTCTGTGTCCATGGCCATGCATAGATGCACACATGTTGCTTCCGTGTCTCTGGATCCACTCCGTTCATCCGTTTGTGTTGTTCATTAGATTCCACATGTGAGGGAGATCATGTGATCCTTGTCTTTCTGTGACTGACTTATTTCACTCAGCATGATACTCTCCAGGTCCCTCCATGCCGTCCCAAAGGGTAAGAGACCCTTCTTTTTTACAGCTGAGTATTGCATCGTGTAGATGTACCACAGCCTTTTTATCCACTCACCTGCTGATGGGCACTTGGGCTGTTTCCATATCGTAGCTATTGAAAATAGCACTGCTATGAACATGGGGGTGCACACATTCTTTCTGTTTGGTGAAGAAAACAGTACTTTTAGTCCTTACAATTTCTTCTGACAACAGACACAGTACTAGACTCCTATTATTCTTCTGAGAAAATACTGGGGAACATGGTGGTTATGTGGGAAGGTGGAATTCATAGCTGGTATAGAGGATACTAGGGGCCCAGTGCACGAATCCATGCACCTTGAAAGGAACTGTGGGCCATGAGGCTGCGGTGGGCACAGGAGCGGGTCTTGGCCCATCCTCCACGCCCCTGCCCGACTCCTCCTGCCACAGCCTTAGTCCCCTGTCTGCTGGCAGCTCCACTCCCACCGCCACCACTCCCACACACTACCATCGCTGGCCCCGCTCACACCCACTGACGGGCGAGGAGCGATTGGGGCCGGCACCAACAGTGGGTATAAGCCATGGCTGCTGCCCTGAGCGCCCTTCAGGAGCAGGGGGAGGTGGAGAAGCCCTCAGGGGCGATTGGGGCAGGCGCCCGAGCTCTGGATGGGACTGTGGCCCCGATCAACCCTCAGGAGCAGGGGAAGGTGGAGAAGCCCTGAAGGACAATCAGGGCTGGCAGTGGGTGTAAGCGGGCCGGCAGTGGGTGTGAGCGCCAGGCAGGACTGAGGCATGCGGGAGCAAAGAATTTTCAGTAACCACCAGAGGCTCACCCCAATGACAGCGACCGGCGCCACCTGCTCACCTGCTCCACCATCCCACCGCGGCCAATGCCCACCATGTTCTGTGCTCTGCCACCTGCTGCCAACACCCACCATGTTCCATGTGCACCCCCCGGTGGTCAGTGCACGTCATAGTGACTGGTTGTTCAGTTGTTCCACCATTTGGTCTATTTGCATATTAGGGTTTTATATACATAGATGGGGAGGGGTTTTAGACTGTTGCAAATTGACCTAAGCCAGTTTGGTCTTGTAAAAACCATTAGGGGCCCTAGCTGGTTTGGCTCAGTGGATAGAGCTTCGGCCTGTGGACTGAAGGGTCCCGGGTTCGATTCCGGTCAAGGGGAGCAAAACCCACCAGATAAGCAGCCGGATGCTGGCAGGGCCACTTAGGATCAGCGCAGGGCGCCACTCCTGCAGAATGAACCACGGCCTGGATCCCCGGATCTTCCTGCCAGAGCTGGGATGCCCCCTGTTCCTGGCCACTCACCCGCTGCAGCCCCAGCAAGAACCCATTCTCAGGTCCTTTATGCGGATGAACACAACCGATGGCGCTCGTTGGAGCCCAGGTCGCGGTGGGCTCTGGAGCTGGGCTTGTGATAAAATGCTAGCTGAGCATCCTAAATGCAGTACCAACCAGGGCCCCTGCTTGCCCCCAGAGCAGATGCACCCTAACCTGCCAAACGCCCCACCGGGATTTACAGACCCTGCTCCTGTAGCGGAACAAACTAAAGCGCCGCCAGTTCAGCGCCCCCTGCGGCGAGGCTGGGAAGCGCCCAGTTAGAGAGCAAAACGTGCTCCTGTTCAGCCAGCCTCTCTCGGACGCAGGGAGGGGCTCCCGGCTTCCCACCTCGGGCAGTGCATTCCGCTTCCTTGTAAACTTGCTCCGGCCACCAGGTTGGACGGCCTTCACCACTGGGGAGACCTTGGTGCAGCCCCTGCAGGGAGGACGGGTGGGAGGGGGATAGGAGGAGGGATTGGAAGGGAGGTGGGAGGAGGGATGGAGTGGTGGCAGGAAGGACGGGAAGAGGACTGAGGAGATGCAGCAGGAAAGGGGCCAGGCTGGCGTCTGTGGGAGGCAGGGTCCTGGGGGAGCCCCTGTGCTTGGAGGACTCTCAGTCCCCCATCGTGTAGGACGCAGGGTGCTGAGTGCTGGGCACC
>NW_005370552.1:1697025-1697225 GCF_000412655.1 Myotis brandtii | reverse complement strand
CTCCCCATGCTCCCTCTCCCACATCCTGTGGGTCTAACGGCTTAAAACCTGCGGGGGAGGGGGGTGGCAGGAGCGCAGAAGTGCACGCAGAGAGGGGGAGGGGAAGACGAGGACAGAGCGTGTCTGCATCTCCTACGGAAAGAACAGCCCCTCGTACATTCTACACTGTGACGACTGACCCCCCAGACAGCTCCCTCCCG
>NW_005370552.1:1690706-1696632 GCF_000412655.1 Myotis brandtii | reverse complement strand
TTTATTTATTTTATTTTTTTGTTGTTAACCCCACCTGAGGATATTTTTCCATTTATTTTTTTAAAAAATATATTTTTATTGATTTCAGAGAGGAAGGGAGAGGGAGAGAGAGGAACATCAATGATGAGAACCATTGACCGGCTGCCTCCTGCACATCCCCCACACTGGGATGGAGCCCACATCCCAGGCCTGTGCCCTGACCAGGAATCAAACCGGGACCCTTCAGTCTGCGGGCTGATGCTCTATCCACTGAGCCAAACCGGCCAGGGAGCCGTGCCCTTTGAGTGGTAAATTCCCAAAGCCTTCAGCCAGCAGGGGAGTCGGCTCCGAAGGTGGTTGTGCTGTTGATGACACTGTTGGAAGGATGTTCCTTGGGAAGGATTATTCAGGAGGCCTTGCCTATCAGCAGGAAGTTCCTCTTTGCATCTGACCTGAGTAACAGCACATTTAGCGCTTCACCTCTGCCCAGAAACCGTGCGCAAATGAAAGCATCTGGCACCTTTAAGAGAAAAGTCAATGTCTGTGCCACCTCGCCAACGCCGCGTCCTGTTGTAAGATCTGGGCCTTATTATGATTCAGGTACAGTGAGGCCAACAGGTCCGGAGACCGCTCAGAGGAAGGTAATCAGTGATACTTACAAGTCCCGGAGGAGAGGGCATGACAGGCCACAGGGGCCCGCGGGGAGGCGCTGGCGTGGGTCAGGAGGCAGCGTGGGCTAAAGCCTTTATTGTGGTTCCGTGGCAGGACCGGGCGAGGCAGGCTCAGCAGGTTTAGGGTCGGCTAGTTTGAGTACTCTCAGTGGGCTCTGGGCACAGGGACTGTCCCTCGTGGTCTGGGACCTGGGTCTGGGGTGACCAGGGCAGGTGGCTGGTGGCTGGGAGGATGAGAGCCTGAGAGGGGAGGTTGCTAGGGGGAGGTTGCTAGGGGAAAGAGCTTGGGATTGGTGGATTTGCATTTGAGAGCTGCCTCAGTGGTTGAGCATCGACCTATGAACCAGGAGGTCACGGTTCGATTCCTGGTCAGAGCACATGCCTGGGTTTCGGGCTTGATCCCCAGTGTGGGGCGTGCAGGAGGCAGCCGATCTGTGATTCTCATCATTGATGTTTCTCTTTCTCTCCTTTCCTTTCAGAAATCAATAAAAATATATTTAAAAAATACAAAGTATACCCTTGGGTGAACTGTTTGCCATCGCTCGGAACTGGTGAGCCCTGGGAGGCCTGGTCCATCCTGGGTCCGCAAGGCCCCGGCGCCCAAGCATCAGAACAGAAAGGAAAAGGCATGGCTGACCCAGGCCCCTCTCAGCCTCCCACTGTGCTGCATCCCTATCTCCTGGAATCCTGTTCAGCTTTCATTACTTGCAACCCACACAGAACACGTTCCCAGCAGTGTCATTAACAGCAAGAGGAAGTACAAACACCCCAATGTCCATCCGTATAGAAACGGTTCGGTGAGCCATGGGCTCGCCGTGCTATGGGATGGTACACGGCGAATACAAAGACGCGCCCAGGTGCACGCATAGCCACTGGCCCTGGACAGGTGCTGAATTTTTCTAAATTGTAGAATGGTTTGCATGCACAACGCAATGCCATGGGCGTAAAACATGAATAATAACAAGTGTTAGGTGGTGTATGCACATAAATGAATGGAAAAATGTCTAGAAAAAGGCACACCCAAGACGAGTAGATTTTGCCTCTGGGGAGGGGGTCACAGAAAGCAGGTGCTGAGAAGGGTCAGGGGTCAGGAGTGCCCGGGGTTGATGGGAGGGGAGCACCCGGGAAAGGAGAAGGGCGGAAGCAGGACTGGGCCGGTGGCCGTGCCCATCTGCAAAGTCTCTGCCCGCCTAACGGGAGCCCCGAGCAAGGGGCGCCCATGAGAGCGGCCCCACACTGGGCGGAAATGACCGGCCACTGGCAGGGGCCCCCTTAGAAGGGTTGGGTGTCAGCTGATGGGACTCAGAGCAGCTCAGCCCCAGGTGACATGAGGAGGTGACAGGGGCACTGACATTCTCCACACTCGGCTCTGTCCTCGGAGGCTGTATGGGTGTATGTATGTAAGTTACAAACGGGGACAGGCGAAGAGATTTCCAACCGGCTCCCATCTGCGCCTCCTCCCTCCCTGAGCCCAGGCCCCGGAGCCGCAGCAGCTGCGGGGCGCAGGGATCCTCCCAGCTGCAGCGTTTCCCCGTTTTTGGCTTTAGCTGGACCGCATACCCATCTGCGCTGTCCTCGCTTCTCACTGCGCCTCCCAAGGCCGTCAGCGTCCCTTCCCGGAACGGGCTGCCGCGTCTCGCACTCGGTGTGGGAGGTATTGCTGCGGGGACAGAGCAGGAGCCTGGGTCACCGCAGGGCCCTGGTGAGTCACACTGGCAGCTTCACACTCTTCAGGGCAGCGCTCAAGCGGAGGGTCAAGTGAGGGGCGTTAGCATCCCAGCAGAGGGGCCGTGGCTCTGACCATCCTGAGCATGTGCTTAGATGGGTGGCGTTTGGCCTTGGCCTTGAAGGATGCAGAAGGAAAGAAAGAGCATTCCAGTCAAAGGGAACAGCATATGCCCGGCCGGCGTGGCTCAGTGGTTGAGTGTGGACCTATTCAGGAGGTCATTCCTGGTCAGGGCACAGGCCCAGGTTGTGGGCTTGATCCCCAGTGTGGGGCGTGCAGGAGGCAGCCCATCCATGATTCTCTCTCATCATGTCTCTCACTCTTTCCCTCTCCCTTCCTCTCTGAAATAAAAAATATATTTTTTAAAAAGGGAGCAGCATAAAGAAAGGCAGGGAAGGGGGTATGTGGTGTATTTATAGGCGCCAACAGAATCCGAAGGCCCAGAAGCCAGACTGCCTCAGCCAGGCCTCAGTCTAGTGTGGTCCATACTCTCCCAGGATGGGGTTTCTCTTCAGCCCGCCATGCTGGCATCCCACGCTATTGGGCTCATCCCCAAACCTCCAACAAGGGCTCTCCTGCAGCCCCAAACTGCTTATCCAATGGAGGCCACAGCTGCAGGCCTCCATCCTCACACCGCACTGGCCAGGGGGGAACCCGCCTTCCCACACCTACCAGGGAACACGCTGTGAGCCTCACTTCCCCGTAAACTCCAGCCAATGTCTCCTGACAGTTCATTGGTTCTAGCTGAGTTATGTGCTTCTCCCTGGGCCGATCATGGAGGCCCGAGTAGATTTCTAGGCCCTGGAGGGCCTTCCTGGTTGGAGAGACTTTGGGATGAAAGATAACACCAGTTCCTGTGGGGGGTCCGAGCTTCAGCACTCGCCACTCACTCCTAAATCTAGAGCCGGAGTGGAGATCCGCACGTACCGAATGCCTTCAAAGGCGTCATTAAAGGAAAAGGCAGGGCGACGCGGAGATCTATAATTTTCCCGGCTACGCTTTAATTGCCTTCTCTGGCATGCGCTGCATAAATTAAGAGCTAGTTAATGCTGTAATGCGTAAAACAATTTCATGCATCTTAAATATTGCACTTGTACTTTAATTCCGCATTAAGTGGTCCCCTGAAATTTTTAAATTTACCAAGTCGCTGCTGTGCTACATGAAAAAGGTGCTAATGAAGTGTTCATCAGCCGCCACCTAACCTTCCCTGAACCCTGCCCCAGGTCTCCAGGATGACCGGTGGTCAGGAATGCCAGTGATGGCCACGGAACAGAGAAGGCAGACACAGATGCGCTATGGCTTCTCAGCCACCTCCAGCCAATGAGGGCCGATTTGCTCATTATGCAGTTCTAATTAAATGCCATTCACTATAGTGGACAAGAGGCTAATAATAATAATAGCATTTAATAGTGGCGGACCTTTCGGTATTCAAAACACCGGGCAAGGCTGGCTAATTAACCAGCGGGCCCCCCTTTCTGGGTAAGGAGAGGGCTTCGTAGGGGGGGTCCTTTTGGAACCTGAGCACGTGCGCAGGGATGGGTACAATGAAAAGAAGTGGCCCCTCCCTTTGAGGGACCCCCATCTTATAGACCAGCGCTGCTCAGTGTGGTTTGTGGGCCAGGGTTGGTCCCCAGCAAGAGAAGCCTGGAAATTGAGAGTAGCCATTCTGACACCTTGAAAGCAACTTGACCTTGTTGACACACATGCCGAATGGGAAATAGATTATTCAAACTTCCACGGTGAGTGGCCTGTGGCAGGGGCTCAAAAATCATACACAGCCCGGCCGGTGTGGCTCAGTGGCTGAGCGTTGACCCAGGAACCAGGAGGTCAGGGTTCAATTCCCGGTCAGGGCACATACCCGGGTTGTGGGCTCGTTCCTCAGTAGGGGGCGTGCAGGAGGCAGCCGATCCGCGATTATCTCTCATCATCGATGTTTCTATCTCTCGCTCCATCTCCCTTCCTCTCTGAAATCAATAAAAATATATTTTTAAAAATTTATTTAAAAAGCCATACACAGTAGGGACCAGAAATTACACACACACACACACACACACACACACACACACACACACAGTCTGCACCACAGATGGTTCAAGAAGCAGTCATAGACCTATCAGTGTGGAATAAGGGGATATGGGCTTAGTCACAGCCTCACAAATAAGGAGAGGAGGCTGAGCAGCATGCTAGTCACACTCTACATGTTTCCTCTGCCTAGAATGTTCTGTGTCCCCAGCTCCCCACGCCCCGCCCACCCAACCTCTTTCACATGCACGGAGTCATTGCAGTTCCTGGGGAGCCCTGCTAAGATCCTACTTCCTGGGGGAAGGCTTCAGTACAGCCCCCCAGCCTCCACCCCCGTCCCTGCACCCCCATCCCATGCGCACTGCATTATGGTACTTCCCACATGGCACTGAGTACATTTCTGTCGCTTTGCCTTCTGGACGGATTGATCCTTGAAGATACGGTCATGCTTTATGGCTTTGAATTCCCAGTGCAGAGCACATAGTAGATGTTCACTAAATGTGTACCAAAGTTAGTTTTTAAAAGTTGCATAAAATATGCATAGCATAAAATTTACCATTTATGACACTGACATTGTATTACAAGCATTACATTGACTTTGTCGTGCAACCCTCACCACCATCCATCTCCAAAACTTGGAAAACGGAAACCCTGTCCCCATTAAACAGTGTCCCCATCCTCCCCTCCCCGCCCAGCCCCTGGCAGCCACCATTCCACTTCCTGTCTCTATGAATGTGACTACTGTAGGGCCCTCAGATAAGTGACATCATCAGTATTTGTCCTTGGGGGCCTGCTTATTTCACTCAGTAGAATGTCTTCAGGGTTCACCAGGTTGTAGCATGTGTCAGAATTTCTCTCTTTTTAAAGTGAATTTGGTTTTAAAATCTCGCACATTATTACACAGTTTTGCAGTGAGTCAGGAGCAGAGAAGAGCGGAGAGAAGCCACAGGTGCGGGTGACCCAGGAGGTGGCAGCCGGAAACAGAGGGGCCCCGTGCGCAGCAGTTTCCCCAGCGCCACGTCTGGCCCCTCTGCTCTGGGTCCCGCTCAGCAGCTCAGCCTCTGGAAGGTTGGAGATCCCAGCAAGTGTGCCCAGCAAGGAACAGGCGAGAGGCCTCTAACAATGGGCAGCGGAGCGCCAATGGCAGGAGAAATGGACTCCAAGTCCTACCTGGGGTCCCACCAATGGCTGCTGGGCAACCTCAGGCAAGTTGCCCGACCCCTCTGAGCCTGGTCTGTACAGTCGGGCAGTGTACCTTCCAGGGTTGCTGAGGGGCTCTGATGAGACGATGCACAGGAACCACTGGGCGGTTCATTCCCACTAGAAAGGCTGTAAGAAGAGGGAGAGGCAGTAGGCTCATTATTCTCACGTTCAGAAGAGAAAGCCTGCATCTTTGGGGCTTTTCTAATTTCTGTCTTTTTTCCGTCTTCTACCCTCCAGACCTTTGCTTGGAGGAGTTCCGGTCCCATTCAGCTGAAAGCCATTCCCCACCACCGCTCTGAGAAACAGAGGCGCCAGAGTTCATTCA
>NW_005370552.1:1690009-1690693 GCF_000412655.1 Myotis brandtii | reverse complement strand
GTGTCGCGCCCGACCCCTATGTAAGCAGATGTTCACAACATCTTCCACTTGCCCCTTCAAGATCCCTGCCCCAGCCCCCTCCTCCTGCCCTGTGCCCCAGAAGCTGACCCATAGGCGGCGCTCACCTCAAAGGACTTCCTGTTGGCCAGCTTCGGCCAATGGGGAAGCCCGTCCTGAGCTCAGAGGGCGGGAGAATGAGGCGAGAACTTATTCACCCTATGGAGTTGGCCTGCGCTGACCCACCCTTCCTCTGAGGGTCTTGCTCCTTTGAAGGGGGCCTCTCTACTCCCCTCTGATCCCTCTCAGTCTGGGTGATCACAACCTCCTTTTGGGTCTAGGGTGGTGACAACTCCACTGCTAAGAAGTAGCTTCTTAGGCTCAGTGGCTGAGTGTCGACCTATGACCCAGGAGGTCAGGGTTCGATTCTGGTCAAGGGCATGAACCCGGGTTGCGGGCTCCATCCCCAGGGTGGGGCGTGCAGGAGGCAGCTGATCCATGATCCTCATCAGTGATGTTTCTCTCTCTCTCCCACGGCCCCTCCAATCTGCTCATTTCACGATGTCATTGAAGGAAACAAACGGGTCAGGGGACATCCAAGAGGATGAGAGCCGAGGCTGGGGGCGCCTCCTGGTGTCATGGAGGCCCGGATGAGCTCTGTGGGTGACATCCCTGGGCTTCAGTGTC
>NW_005370552.1:1689307-1689767 GCF_000412655.1 Myotis brandtii | reverse complement strand
ATCTGCAAAGTCTTATTTCCAGGGCCTCGACTTGTCTGCGCCTGCGCATCTCTCACCCCAGTGGCCTCCATGGGCTGCTCCTTGGCCACCATTCGGTGGAGCCTGACTCCACAAGCCTCTTCTGGTCCAGAGGATCGGGTCCTGCAGCTCGTCTGGGGTGTCGTAGTGGCGACCACGGTCTCCTCTTCAAGACTCTGCTGGGGCCCCTCCCCAAAGAGGCTGCTCCTCAGCCCCCACTGAGCATGCGCGGGCGCAAGACCCTCCCCTCAGCCGCAGCTGATTGGCTAAGGAATGGGCACCTGACCCGACTGGACCAATCAGATGCTCACCCAAGAAGGGGCCTGGAGACACTGTGGCGGTTCCAGGTGCGTGTTGGCGGCTTGAGCGCCGTGCCAGGCCTGGCGGTGGGCCTGGGGGAGCCCCAGGGAGGAGCCCCAGGGAGGAGCCCCAGGGAGGAGCC
>NW_005370552.1:1688461-1688856 GCF_000412655.1 Myotis brandtii | reverse complement strand
CTCGCGCCTGCGCAGTGGGCTGCTGTTCGGTGCCGCTAGGCCGGCCCTGCCTGCGGCAGCCACGTGACACAATTAGCTCAGGGTCCCTAAGGGGAGATTTATCCTTTTCGCAGACTTTGCGCCATAAATTTACAACCTCCACCTGGCTTCCCCTTGCCAGCCAGCGAGTGTCCTTCTGGGTTCACTTTTGTTCGCACAGGCCACCGAGGAGCTTGTGTCACCAGATCCGACGCCTTTCCCTGCCCTTTCCCTCCTCCATCACCCGCTCCCCCACGCGGCTCCTCCGACACCCCTCTCTCCTCTCTGCGTTTGTCTCCTTGTCCAGCTTTCCTGGGGACTCAAGGGCCCCACCTTGTCTGCTCTGTAAGCCTCTTCTTAGCATTTTTTTCTGGCTC
>NW_005370552.1:1683041-1688430 GCF_000412655.1 Myotis brandtii | reverse complement strand
TTGTTTTTTGTTTTTTGTTTTAAATATGTTCTTACTGGTTTCAGAGAGGAAGGGGGAGGAAGAGAGAGATAGAATCATCCATAAGGAGAGAGAATCATCAATCAGCTGCCTCCTGCACGCCCCCCACTGGGGATCGAGCCCGCAACCCGGGCATGTGCCCTGACCAGGAATCAAACCCAGGACCCTTCAGTCTGCAGGCCGACGCTCTATCCACTGAGCCACACCGGCCAGGGCACACACCGTGGTTTCCATGGCCTCTTTCCACATACAGGCTTGCGCCTCCACTTGGCCCTCTCGGGCTTCCATTCCCATGGCGCTGCTGGGAGCATGCATAGGGCACAACACAGACCCCTTCAAACTGTGTGCGCCCCACAGGGGTCTCACTGTCCCCTCCCCAGCTGGCCCTCCTCCTGTGTCCCCCAGTTGAGTCAATGAGTAGACAGTCTCTGCTTTCCAACCGGGAACTTCTAGCAGGGATTTTGGCTCCTCATCCTTTGCCAGGAAACACCCACCTTGGGCCACACGCAAATGGTGACTCTAATGTCTCTGCCTTTTTCCTCGCTGCTCACAGTACCGTGAGGCACATGAGCCCTTTGGTGCTAAGATGCTCCCTGTCCCACTGAGGCCACTGGCCCAGCCAGATGGCAGGGCTTGAAGGGCAGGCAGGTTCCCTCGGAGTGGAGCATGGGGTGCAGACATCGTGGGACCTGGCTAGCCCAGGATAGAGAGAAACCACACAGTCACCAACGATGAACAAAGAGGCCGCTCCACCCCTTTCTTTCCACCTCTAGCAGATACTGTGGTTGGGACTCTGTACTTAGCAGAATAGGGAATGCTGAAACGAATCAGGAGTAGCGTTGCCTCGTCAATCCAGGCTCTTCTAAGCTGTGTGACCTTGAGCAAACGCTGAACTTCTCTGTGCCTCCGTTTTGCCATCTGAAATGGTGGATAACAACAGTGCCTCCTTTACAGGGTTGTGGTGACGGCTTAGAATCGTGGTGGGCACATCACAGCGTTATGTAAATGTTGACTGTGACTATTAGGCGCCTGCCGGGTCGCAGATGGGTAATGAAAGCATGAACGGAGAATCAAGGTGGACGAGAACTGGGCGTGATCTCAGGCTGATGAAAAAAGCCGCAGCCCCATTGGCTCTCCCGTGTCTGCCTCCGGAAGGAACCCTTCTGACCCTCTGATCTGCTTCTTCTCGGATTTACCTTCGTTTCTAAATGTTGTGCTAATGCGGCTGCTCCTTGATTTGCCTCAGACATTACCCATCGGTGATGGGTTGAGCTGTGTCCCTCCAAAAGACACTGAAGCCCTAGCCCCAGCACCTGTGAATGGGGCTTTTTTGTTGTTGATCCTCACCTGAGGGTAGTTTTCCATTGATTTTTAGAGTGGAAGGGAGGTCGAGACACAGAGAAACGTCGATGTGAGAGAAACACATCCATTGTTTGCCTCCCACGCACACCCGGACCAGGGCCTGGACTGGGGAGGAGCCGGCACCCAAGGTATGTGCCCTTGACCGGAATCAAACCCAGGACCCTTCAGTCAGCAGGCCAACTCTCTATCCACTTAGCCACACCAGCTGGGGAAAATGTGACTGTGGCGAGACGGCATGGCCATGGCATACTCAGGCCCACATTGGGCGCCTTATGTGCCGCGCCAGCTCAGCCAGGTTTGGTGACCCTGAGAGGGGGCAGTGAAGGATGGAGAAAAGACAGACAAGAGAAACAGCTGGGTCTGGGTGGGATGCTGCCCTCTCTGGTGGAGAGCTAGCGACAGCGCCACGAACTACAAGCCGTGTCTTTATTTTATAGCAGATGCCACAAGGCAAAGTAAGGGCGTGACCAAGATGTTTACAGCGTTCTCCTGGGTTTCCATCCCACTCAACTACATGCACCTGAACTCTGTCAAGCCCACATCACTCAGCTACGTGGGGCCACGTGTTCAGACCATAGGTTCAAGCTCACAACCATAGCTGTTGGCTATCATTGTGCTAGGAAGGCCCTGCCCTCCAGCTGGGACTTGCACGTGGCCATGAGAGGACTGTGCCCTCTCGTTAGTCTGAGGCTTGAACCTGTCCAAACCCTGTGGCCGCGCCCCACAGTCCTTATTTGGAAATAGGGTCATTGCCGATGATCGAGTTGAGATGAGGGCAGCAGGACCGTGTCCTCATATAAAGGGAAACCCGGACACGGACACAGCGCACAGGGAGAGCGCCACGGGAAGACTGGAGTTACGCTGCCGCACACCAGGAAGCAGGAGAGGCTGCGAGAGGCCTGGAGGGACCCTTCCCTGTGCTTTCAGAGGGAGCATGGCCCTGCCGACACCTGGATCTCAGACTCTGAGCCCCCAGAACTGTGAGCCAACCCATTTCTGTGGTTTCAGCCACGCAGCGTGCGGTGCTTTGTTATGGCAGCGTCAGAAAACAAAGCCAGACTGGGTTTTTACTTGACGATTACATTTAACCCCCCGCCCCGACACCCACACCGTTGCTTGCTCCTATTATCCTAATAAATTGTATCACCATGTTGTGTTAAACCAATATGCACTGTCTGTAAGTATGTAAATGTATTCAGTACCATGCCGTGTAGTATGCTTGGAATCCGTGTCCTTTACTATACAAATTCTTGTTTTCCTTGGAGTTAATATTTAGCTCTCACCCGTTTGGTGTATTCAGCTATCCCGAGTTCATCCCGAAGGTGGTATGTTCATCTCTTCTGAATCCATTCAAATAGCCCCTCGGCTTCCTTGTTTGGTTTGGTTTTCTCTCTGAGATCCGTCCCAGCATCCTGCGCGCTCCTGCCTGGTCAGTGCGCTTCCGCTCCAGGCCCAAGCCCAGCGGTCCCCCGAGGGCCTCCCCTCCCATCTCCTCTTAGCCTCGTTCCACGTTTGGGATCTCCAGTTTCCAAATCCCACGCTTTCCACGTTCATGGTTGACTTTCCTTATTAGCACCTCTGCCTGCATACCACATCATCCCATATTAGTACTTTCAGATGACAATAATCATTTATTTTATTCTTTAAATGTATTTTTATTGATTTCAGAGAGGAAGGGAGAGGGAGAGAGAGAGAGAACCATCAATGATGAGAGAGAATCATGGATCAGCTGCCTCCTGCACGCCCCACACTGGGGATCGAGCCTGCATCCCGGGCCTGTGCCCTGACCGGGAATCGAACCATGACCTCCTGGTTCATAGGTTGATGCTCAACCACTGAGCCACACCGGCCCGGTGACAATAATTATTTATTAACTCTGTTTCCAGGGCTGGAAGAGGTGAGAAGTCTGACTTCCTTCTACACAGTGTGCAGGCAGCTCGGTTCCAGCCCAGCTGTACCTTCTCCAGCACCTGGTGCCTCCAATTCCTCCGCCTTCTCGGTTCTGCTGCCTGAATCCGGTTGCTTCTTGCAGCTTCTACCCCCATAGGCACTTCGCTTCCAGCGTCGTCCGGTCTGCTAGGTCAGTTTGCTTTCTGTCCATTTGCTTTCCGGCTTCCAAAATGTTGATGACATCTTTCAATGGCTGTCTCTCGATCTCCCTCTCTCTCTCTCTCTTTCTCTCTCTCTCTCTCTGGTCCCTTGTGGATTTAGATATTTTTATTTTTTAAATGTATTTTTATTGATCTCAGAGAGGAAGGGGGAGAGAGAGAGAGAAGCATCCATGATGAGAGAGAATCATGGATTGGCTGCCTCCTGCATGCCCCACACTGGAGATCAAGCCCGAAACCCGGGCATGCGCCCTGACTGGAACCGAACCAGTGACCTGTTGGTTCATGGGTTGGCGCTCAACCACTGAGCCATGCTGACTGGACTGGATTTATATCTTTTTATTTTAAAATATATTTTATTGATTTTTTACAGAGAGGAAAGGAGAGGGATAGCGAGTTAGAAACATCGATGAGAGAGAAACATTGATCAGCTGCCTCCTGCACGCCCCCTACTGGGGATGTGCCTGCAACCAAGGTACCTGCCCTTGACCGCAATCGACCCTGGGACCCTCCAGTCTGCAGGCCGACGCTCTATCCACTGAGCCACACCGGTTAGGCCTGGATTTATATCTTTTTAAACAAAATGTTGTTACTGTTATTTTATTGGGGACCGTGGGAGAGACAGCGGAGGTGTGTGACTGCTCAGTCATCCTCGGCTAATGGGACGCCCATCCATCTTTCTCACTGTGCTGCATTGCTTAGATCTCCCTCCACAGTAAACACAGGTGGGTTTGCTCTGTGTCCCACGCTGGTGCGATTCCGGGGGGAGATAGGTCCTGCTGAGGACTGCCCGCTCCGCCATCCCCTCCGCGGGACGCCGGGGCCTGGTACCTGGTACCCTTGTGACTGTCAGGCCCCCTGGGAGGAGCCGCCTGCCTCCTAGTTCTGCCTCAGCTTGCAGGGGCCCCGGGAGGGCCCTTCACTGAGCCACTCACTCACCCTCATCCCCTCCCCCCTTCACTTCCCGTCGCTTCGAGACACAGAGAGGCACCCAGGACCCCTCCGAGCTGCCCTGGGACAGGTTGCTTGGAGTCTCTCCTGGAGCGGCGTGTGTATATATTCGTGGGTCTGGGTGTGTCTGCTGTGGACGGAATGTATGGAAGGGAAGGGAATTCAAGTCGAGAGGGGCAGGCTCCAGAAAGTCAAGAGAGTCCATCAAAACAGCAAGTGCGTACAGCAGGGGTGGGGAACGTCCGGCCCGCGGGCCATATAAGGCCCGGGAAATCATGTGGTCTGGCCCTGCCAAGGCATTGGGGGGGGGGGGGGGAGAGTCAATTAAATGTTTGACCAAATAGAGCAGGCTCATTATTAAGTTGATAATTCTGTGGGGTTTTTTAAAATTTTTTTTATAGATTTCAAAGAAGAAGGGAGAGGGAGAGAGAAATAGAAACATCAATGATGAGAGAGAATCATTGATCAGCTGCCTCCTGCACGCCCCACACTGGGCATGTGCCCTGACCGGGAATCGAACCGTTGCCTCCTGCTTCACAGGTCCATGCTCAACCACTGAGCCACACCGGCTGGGTTCATGGAGAAGCCAAGTGTGAGGGCTCCTCGGTTCCCCAGTGGGGCGTTCACTGGCCAAGGTCCTTCCTCAAAACCCCACCGGACTTGCCATGAGTGCTGGCTGCCCAATGAGGCGGTCGGGTTTCCTCCTGAGACAGCGACGCCCTAAGATACAAATGGATGGGTCTGGCCCTACCCAGTGTGGCTCAGTGGATAGAGCGTCGGCCTGCGGACCAAAGGGTCCTGGGTTTGATCCTGGTCAAGGGCACGTACCTTGGTTGCAGGCTCCTCCCCGGACCAGGCCCTGGTCAGGGCTCATGCAGGAGGCAACCAATCAGTGTGTTTCTCTCACATCGATGTTTCTGTCTTTCCCTCTCTCTTCCACTCTCCCTAAA
>NW_005370552.1:1679362-1682870 GCF_000412655.1 Myotis brandtii | reverse complement strand
TCGGCGGACGGCACACTGACCTGGCCACGGCCAGCCTGGCCTCCCCACTCGCAGGGCGGCCCTTCCAACATCCTGCGCCCAGGAACAGCAAACGCAGGAAAAGCCCGGGACCAGCTTCTGAGCAGCTGACACCGGCTGTGACCTCCTTACCCACATGTGGGGCAGCCTGGCCCGCCCTGGCCTCAGCCTGCGCCCGCCCGGCTAAGACCTGTCCAGGGAGCAGGGTGAGACCTGCTGGGAGCAGGGCCCAGCCAAAGGCCAGGGCTCTGCTGAGCTCACTGAAAGGAGAAAGAGCCCATTGATATTCCTGGGAGTCCCTCTCCCCCCTTCCTTCTCTTCCTCCCCCCTCCTTCCCTCCCCTGGTCAGAGGGGAGGTCAGCTCAGTACAGGGCAGGCTTTGGGCAGGGCTGGACCAACTCTGAGGCAGCCGCACTGACCCCTCCAGGGATCTGCTTTCCTGGGGCCTTGGATTTGACCTGTGATGCCCTCACTCCCTCAACACCACCCCCTCCCCCACAGGTTGGCTATGAGGGGACAAATGAAAGTGTCCTGGCACTTCCTTCTCAGCAAATGAAAATTTATACCCCGGCCTCAGGCCCTGGGGCCACCTCTGTCAGACTCCTCGGAGCCCTCTGCCACCTCCCAGCTGCTGACACCCTTCAAAGAGCCCTCATTCAAGTGTGGCCTTGGATTGAGCCTTGAACTTGCTGTCCCTTCAGCTTGGAGTGTCTTCCCCGTGTTCTTTGTCTGCCTCTCCCTATCATTCACTTCTCAGCTCCCATGGCACTGCCTCAGAAGCCTTCCCTGACCACCCCCACTGAAGCCAGTACTTTGGAAACATATCACCCTGTTTTATCTTCTCCAAAGTGCTGATAGGTTACCCACTTGTTTCTTTTTATATATAAACTAGAGGCCCGGTGCACGAATTCGTGCACAGGTGGGGTTCCTCGGCCTGGCCAGAGATTGGGCCAATCGGGGCCATCTCGCCAAGTCCGAATCAGAGCTGAACAGAGCTGATTTGGGCTGGCCAGCTGGGAGGAGGGACCACAGGAGGTTGGCTAGCCACGGGAGGTTGGCTGTGGGAATGCACTGACCACCAAGGGGCAGCTCCTGTGTTGAGCATCTGCCTCCTGGTGGTCAGTGCACATCATAGCGACCATTTGACCAGTTGTTTGGTCAACCGGTCGTAATGATCACTTAGGCTTTTATATACATAGACTAGAGGTCTGGTGTACGGATTCGTGCACTGGTGGGGGCGTGGCCTGTGAGGATTGGCCCACTGTGGGAGTGCCGCTCATCCCAGTCAGCTGAGTGGCTGCGGACCCACCTGGGAAGAGGCTATTAATCATTACCCCAATGCAAATGTAACCCTAACCAGACACCAGTACCCGCAGGGAAATAACTTGTAAACTAGGAAACTGACCTAGAGTGTGGAGGTCAGGAGAATATCTTGGAGAAAGAGACACACACGCTAAGATACAAGGACTAATGGGCATTAATGACAAAGAAGGAAGGGAAAAGCATTGCAGACAGAGGGAACAGCATGTGCCAATATCCTGCGATGGGAGGTAACATGGCATATTTGAGAACTCATGCAACATTGGTGTGTGGCTGGAAGGCAGACAGCAAAGGGAACAGTGATAGAGGTTTGGATCTTTATTTGGAAAACAATAGGAAGTCATTGGAGAGTTTAAGTGGAGGTGTGATGGAATCAGATTTGTGTTGTTAAATGGTCTCTTTGGAAACCACACATGACCCAGCTGTGGTGGGCTCAGTGGTTGAGTGTCGACCTGGGAACCAGGAGGTCATGGTTCAATTCCCGGTCAGGGCACATGCCCAGTGTGGGATGTGCAGGAGGCAGCTGATCAATGATTCTCGCTCATCATTGGTGTTTCTCTCTCCCTCTCCTTCCCTCTCTGAAATCAGTAAAAATATATTTTAAAAAAGAAAAAAGAAACCACACATAGACTAGATCAGTGGGCTGGGGGTGGGGGTGGGGGCAGAGTAGGGCTCCTGAAGCTGGTACTAGAGTGGATGCTGGGGGGTGATAAGATGGGGAGCATAAGCTGATGCAGCACATCCCCCACCTCCCAGGTGAGACAAAAGCCCAGAAGCCTGATTGGATGGAGAGACCATAAAGCAGATCTGAGTCCAAGTTCCAGCTGTGCTTCTCACCAGCTGTGTGACCTCTAGCAAGTGCCTGCACCTCTCTGTGCTGCGATGCCCTCACATGTACATAAGCATAAGAAGGCCTACTCGCTGGGCCATTGTGCAGATCGCAGGAGAGACGCCTGCCATGGGCCTGGCATAGGCAGGGCAGTGCGCTGAGGTGCCCTGTGTCCTGCAAAGCCTTCGAGGCGGCATGCACTTCTGACCGAGTTTGTTTTTGCTACAACTGACGTAGTATATATTTGCTGTGCTTTTGAGAATATTCTACTGCCGAAGACATGAAAGCAAGGGGGATGGATCAAATGTGCCATTGAAGCGTCAGCTAGTAACCTGGGAGCAATGGCAGCCAGATAAGGCAGAGCGTATGCATGAACATAGAAAGAGATGGAAGGAGCACGAGATCCCTAATATTCATGAGGCACTAAATATATTTAAGACACCTGAGGAACTAAATATTCATAAGGCACTAAATATACATGAGGCAGAGAGGCACTGAGTACCCAGCCACCCATTGGTAAGACTCCTTCTGGCCCCATGTGTCCTGGGCCCAGGAAATGCAAATAACCTCCCGCTGCTCCTCAGGCTAATTGGGGGAGTGCAGCTAGGCCCCCCGCCCCCCCGTCTCTGCCACAGAGCATGCACGCTATGGCCCCAGGCACCTTCCAGATGTCTGTGCACCTCAAGCCTCAACTGTGGTCTCAGAAACCACAGCACCAGAGGGTGAGGCTGATGGAGGGAGCGGAGAGAGAGAGCCTGAGCATCGCCCCCAGGATGCAGGCAGCAGGCTCCGCTGGTGAGACCCTCCCCCGCCTCTCTTTGCTTCCCCTGTGTGTTTCCAGTTGCTTTACTGCACCGTGTGATTTGAGCTACACGCACGCGCACACACACACACACACACACACACACACACTAGAGGCCCAGTGCACGAAATTCGTGCACGAGGAGGGGGGTCCCTCAGCCGGGCCTGTACCTTCTCCAATCCGGAACCCCTCAGGGGATGTCCAACTGTTGGTTTAGGCCCGATCCCTGTGGGCCTAAACTGGCAGTCGGACATGCCTCTCACAATCCGGGACCGCTGGCTCCTAACTGCTCACCTGCCTGCCTTTCTGATTGCCCCTAATTGCTCCCCTGCTGGCCTGATCCCCCCTAACTGCCTCTGCCTTGGCCCCACACCCAGGACCCAGGATTCCCTCCTCTGGCCGGCCTCAGGCACCCAGGACTCAGCCTTCCCTCCCTCTGGCCGGCTGCAGGCACCTGGGACCTGGGCTGGCTTCGCCTGGGCCAGCCACAGCCACAGGGGACCATGGGCAGGTGGCTTAGCCCGGGCTGCAGGCGCGGC
>NW_005370552.1:1676672-1679261 GCF_000412655.1 Myotis brandtii | reverse complement strand
CCAGGACCGTGGGGCAGGTGGCTTCTCCCTCTCCCGGGCCGCAGCCGCAAGTGCTGGCACCCAGAACCGCGGTCCTTGGGCCTGGCTTTGTCAGGAAGGACTCCGAATGGTCGTCCAGAAGTCTAATTAGCATATTACCCTTTTATTAGTATGTATATATTGATTTCAGAGAGAGGGGAGAGGGAGAGAGAGAGAAACATCAATAATGAGAGAAAATCATTGATCGGCTGCTTCCTGCACACCCCCCACTGGGGTTTGGGCCTGCAACCCAGGCATGTGCCCTGACCTGGAATTGAACCGTGACCTCTTGGTTCCTGGGTCGACGTTCCACAGCTGAGCCACACCCGGCCGGACTGATTTGAGCTCTTTACCTGGGTGTCCGAGCCTTTCTTTCCTGTGATCCCTGGGGTAGCTTGCCTGGCAGTGGGGAGGTGACTGCCGTGGCATGGAGGTGATGTCCCCGTGACAACTGAGTGATGATGGAGGACGAAACCCTTCTGGCGCCATGTCAGATGGAACATTGTTCTGAGCAGGTCAGGCATGGAGTTAGAAGCGTGGGAAAGAGGCGTGGCAAGCGCCCGCCAGCTGTAGGGAAATGGTGATGACCTGGAATGGGTAGCACTTGCCTGTAAAGATGCTGAAAGACTGCCCGGCCGGCGTGGCTCAGTGGTTGAGTGGTGACCTTTGAACCAGGAGGTTAGGGTTCGATTTCCGGTCAGGGCACATGCCCGGGTTGTGGGCTCCATCCCCAGTGTGGGGCGTGCAGGAGGCAGCCGATCAAGGATTCTCATCATTGATGTTTCTCTCCCTCTCCCTCTCCCTTCCTCTCTGAAATCAATACAAATATATTTTAAGAAAAGGAAAGATGGCTGATGATCAGCTGTGAACAAAGGCAGGGTCTGTCTTCGGGGGAAGACACATCAGAGTGACACGTGCCGTAGCCAGAAGGGAAGGAAGAGTCTGGAAAGAAAAGTGACGAATGGAAGGACAGCATGACCTTTCCAATTTAACTCAGCAATAGGTAAACACTTCGGGCTTTTTAAATAGCATTTCCTGTGAGTAGCCCGTTAATTAGTATTAATTAGCTCGTAGTTTCTAATCGGCGGTTTGCAAGTCAAGAAGTTTAGGTGGAGAGTCGTTAAAGGGACAGGCGAAGGGAAAGAGGGGCTCTGGTTTCCATTCCGGTCAAGGGCACGTACCTTGGGTGCAGGCTCCTCCCCGGCCTGGGCCCTGGTCGGGGTTCATGCAGGAGACAACCAACCAGCAATAACTCACCTGAACGCAGGGCGCTCTCAAGGATCCAGAGCTCCCCTGAGCAGTCACCCCTGTTATGCTTGACACAGACACACACCCAGCTTTCTTTCACTAGTGGCTTCTGTGGCTTTAGGCCAACAGCACGTTCTCTCCCACCCTCTCTAAACCCTGGACCAATGACACTTCCCCTCCCCTGTTCAGAGGCAGTGCCCGCTCGCCCAGCCTGTTCCAGCACGTTCTCTTTCAGCTTCGGCCTTGCTGGAGGAACCTGCCACGGCAGAAGTTGCCGGATCTGTGGGAGTAGCCCAGGTTTCTGCCCCGAGGGGGGAGGGAGCGCGCCAGCCCGGAGAGTCGGATGGAAGGGGGCAGAGCTGGTTTCTAGAAGCTCATCACCGCACTGCGGCTGGGTTCTGAGAGGAGTGTCCCTGGAGGTGACGTCCAGAGAGCGAGGACATGGAGCGGGAGACCTGGCGGAAGCTTCATGGCTGTGGCTGGCCAGCCTGGGGGGCCATTCACTGTCCCTTCCCCTGCCTTCTGTCAGTCACACGGGAGGTCCTGGACCAAGTCGGCTCAGCCCCAATGACAGCCACGGTAATGGCTGTGGTTCCCACTTTCTATTCTCCCGGCTGAGGCCCCTGCCATCTCCAGGCAGAGACAGCGGCCCCATCCAAAGTCCCGATGCACAGACGCCATGAACACACACAAGGCTGTGTTAAGCCATCAGCCTTGGAGGGGGTTGTTACTCAACAGGAGTGACTGGGATCCCACCCAACAGGGTGGGGGGGCGACGTTACAAAATCTCGAGCCTCACCCAGACGGTTTGGCTCAGTGGATAGAGCGTCCGCCTGCAGACTGAAGGGTCCTGGGTTCAAGGGCACGTGCCAGTGTGGGGCGTGCAGGAGGCAGCCAATCAGTGATTCTCTCTCATCATTGATGTCTCTCTCTCTCTCCTGCTCCCTTCCTCTCTGAAATCAATACAAATAGATTTTAAAACAAACAAGGAATGATGGAGCCCTTCCTTGAATCCTCTCCAGGGACCTAAAGCTCAAGCCCAGCCCCCAGGGGGGTGCACTCCAGGCCGGTGTTCCAGCCCCAGCAGGGTCGGGCCACCGTCGGGCCGGAAGGAGGGCGCGGCCGGCCGGGTGAAAGGAGGCTGTCTGGGGCCTGATCCGTCTAGAAAGGGTCACTGGCCTTTCCCACACTGAGCCGTGTCACAGAAATTGTAGCGACCCGGGTCAGACAGCCAAGCATGGCGTGTGGAGGGCGGGCATCCGTATGGATGGGCCTGCACTCAGAAGGGGCCCGCAGGCCCCCGGGGCTAATGCAGGAGGCAGG
>NW_005370552.1:1668221-1676517 GCF_000412655.1 Myotis brandtii | reverse complement strand
GGAGAGGCCTCAGCCCCGAGGGGAAGAATGCCGGTGGCGGGGAAGGCGGGCCTAGGGCAGGGCCTGTGATTGACAGGTGCGCTCTGTCAATCGGGGCGGGGCTGGGATGGGGGAGGCAGAGCGGAGTCGCGGGGAGCTTGCCACTTCAGGGGAGACACCAGGGTTTTCACGGGGCAGCCTTTCTGCCCAGGCCCGGGCTTTTTCCGGGGTGTCGTACACTGTGTGTGTCGCCAGGCTTTGCTGTGGGGTGGGGGTGGGGTGGCAGCGACGGTTTTATTATACAAAAGGATTGGAGACTCGCTCGGCGCCGAATACATATTTGATCATTAATGCACTGCGCGCCAGGGCTCCGAACTGCATTTTAAAAATAAAATCCCCACGCCCTATTTTCTCCGTTTAAAGATGAATTTAAATTCGATGTTGGCAGTCATTGTGGGAAATATCAGGCATCTACGGATTCCAGTACAGGAGGTGGGGAACCCTGCCCCCCCACTGAAAGCCAGCCACCGCGGCACGCGGTGCATTTAACGCCGGTCTTTTTCCTGCACATCTTTTAAAGCATCATTGTGATCAACTGTACACACAATTTGGCAATTTGCTCTTTTCTTGCTCAACGTAGTGATACAAGCATTTTTCATGTTATTACAAACTCCTGGTAAACATCATTTTTAATGGCTACATAATATGGATTGTATTTTCAATTTTCATTAAATTTCTGTTTTATCTTCAGCCTGATTGCTTTGAGGGGCCTAATTTCTGCCAGCCCCGATCTGCTTGTCTGTTTATCAGGAGTTGCATTCCCACCGCAGCCGTCCCCTTGTCTGAGGGAGAGGGGGGTGGAGACAAAGAATGGGGTGGATGCGGGCATCTACACGGGGGCCCCGGGGAAGCCCCAGACACTGGCAGGGCAGGCCTCCCATGGACCCTGGGCCTCCCGGAGCCCGTCCACATTTCAAACATTCTGTCCTGGTGTGTCCACACATTCGCTGGTTCTTACAGAGACCACGTGGCCCACGTAGGATTAAAAATCACGTTCGCCATAGGTTGGGCACCCTGTGATGGAAGGGAAGGGTTAGGGCTGGTTAAAGTGGTGGCAGGAAGGACATGGGCGTCCAGAGAGGTGGTAGGAAGCTCTGTGCAAAATATTTCACCTCCAACTTCCACAGATGATGCATGTGTCTGTCCAACGCCAGTGAATGTATCAAATCTCCCTTCTTAAGAGAGGAAAGGACTCATTACTCTCCCAAACAGACAAATGGTACTGGGTGTTTCATTCACTAAGAAACACCCTCCAAACTCAGTGTGTGTGTGCGTGCACATGTGTGTATGTACAGTTCTATGGATTTTAACACATGTATAGATATGTTCAGGATACTTGAATGAGTTCCTTCACCCAGACAACTCCTTCGTGCTTCCCTTTGTACTCAAGCCCACTCCCACCCTCGATATCTGGCAAGCACGGGTCCATCCCCATCACCAGAGTCTCGCCTTTTGCAGAACCTCATACACATGGAATCATGTGGCGCATATGCTGTTGAAGACGGGCTTCTGTCGCTCAACATGATGCCTTTGAGATCCGCCCAAGTTGAGACTATCAATAGTTCATTTCTTTTTATGGCTGAATAGTTTCCCATCGTGTGGGTAGATTCACCCATTGAAGGATATGTGGGTTGTTTCCGGGTTGGGGTATTATGACTAGAACTGCTATGAACATTCATGGACAGATTTTTGTGTGAACATACATTTCCATTTCTCTTGGGTAACTAAACTAGGGGTGGGATTTCTGGGTCATATGGAAATTGTATGTTTAACTTATTTATTTATTATTTTTAGATATGTTTTTATTGATTTCAGAGAGGAAGGAAGAGGAAGAGAGAGAGATAGAAACATCCATGATGAGAGAGACTCATGGATCAACTGCCTCCTGCACGCCCCCTACTGGGGATCGAGCCCACAATCCAGGCATGTGCCTTTGACCGGAATCGAATCCAGGACCCTTCCGTCCTCAGGCTGATGCTCTAGCCACTGAGCCAAACTGTATGTTTAACTTTACATGAAACTGCCGAACTGAAAACACGAGTGAGAGTTCCAGTGGCTCCGAATCCTTGTCAGCATCTGATAAGGTCGGTGTTTTCATTTCAGCCGCTCTGATAGGTATGCGGTGTGCATTTCATTCTCGCTTTAATTTGCATTCCCTAATGGCTAATGATGTTGCACATCACTTTCTGTTTATTTGCCATCTGTCATCCTCTTTGGTGAACTGCCCGTCTTTTGACCATTTTTAATTGGGCTGTTAGTTTTCCTACTAATGAGTTTTGAGAATTCCTTATATATTTGGTCTCCACGCCTTTTATTGGGTACGTGATTTGCAAATATGTTCTCCAGTCTTCAAGTTGCTTTTTCATCCTCTTAACAGTGTCTGACAGAGCAAAAGTTCTCAACTTCGATGAAGTGAAGTGTAGACCAGCTCTGCTTTTGGTCTCATGTCTAAGAATTCTGCCTGACCCTGGGGCATGGAGATTTTCTCCTAGGTTCTCATCTAAAAGGTTTACAGTCTTACACTTCACGTTCGGACCTATGGTCTATTTTAAGTTAGTTTTTATATAAGGTGTGAGGTTGATATTGAGGTTCACTTTTTTGCATCTGGATGTCCAATTGCTCCAATACCATTTGTGGGAAAGACTAGCCTTTCTCCATTGAATTGCCTTGTATCTTTCTCAAAAATCAATCGGCCATATTTTGGCCGGTCTATGTCTGGTCTCTCTATTCTGTCGCATTGATCTATGTGTCTGTCCCTCCACCAATACCACACTGTCTCACTGTGGCTTTATATTTAGTCTTAACATCAAGCAGTGAGATTCTTCCCCCAATTTTTTCTTTTTAAAAATTATTTTGGTTATTCTAGTTCCTTTGCGTTTCCCTGTACACTTTAGAGTCAGCTTGGCTGGACCTCCAAGAAATCCTGCTGGAGTTGTGGTTGAAATTGTGTTACATATATGGACTGATCTGGGAGGAACGGACATTCTTGCTATGTTGAGTGTTCTAATCCGTGAACCCGGCACGCCTCTTCCCCATCTTGTTCTGTTTGTTTGCTTTCAGAACTGTCTTTCCCCTCAGGGAGGAGGCACATCTCAAAAGGTTTGGTTTCAAGCTGTGGGAGCACCGCCTGGATGGAGTCTTTCCTGAGACCCAGGCCCGTCTTAGGCCCTCGGCCCAGGAGGGGCAACGTGATCTCACTGGCCATTTCACACTCGTTCGTGCAGGTGCTAGAGAATCATGTTTTGGTGTTGGTGCATACATGGGTGTCCTTATGTACAGACGTGCACACATATGTGGATGCCCACACATATACACATATGGGAGCCTGCATGTACACAGACACATACCTGGGGTTTCTGCATATACACCCACGTATGCGTGGGTGTCTGTCTGCACACACAGGCCCCCTGCGGTGGCCTCCCGCCTCCGCTCTGCTGTAAGCAGCCGTGTGACGCCGGGCTGAGAAGGGAAGCTATTTGTTTCACACGCAGAAGCTGACAGAGACGTGACCTTGAAAGAAACAGCACAAATGCACATATAGAGAGCTCTTAGCAACTGCTCGTTGAGAGAAAGAAAGGAATGGGGCGGGGGGAGCCAGGAAACAAGGAGGAGGGGGAGGAGATGGAGAGGGCAAGCAAGGCTGACCCTTTCAGAGGGGGCTGGAGACCCTGCAGGCGTCCGGCTGGGAGAGTGAACCCCGCTGACACACATCAGTCCCTGGGGAAGGGGTCGCGTGGAAGGTGTGGCCGCGGGATCAGCACAGGCCTCGGGCGCCTCCTCTCACCGCCCCTGCAGGCCCAGGAGTTGGCGTCAGTGGCCCCATTTTACAGACACGGGCTGGAGGGATTAGGAACTTGCTCAGCCTCCAGCAAAGGGCAGAGGCGGCTGCACCCTGCGGCCATCCTCCCGCTCCTTCCTCTGCAGCATCATCTACACACCATGAAGCCTGGGGCTGGGCACTCCACGTGGACAGGCAGGTAGACACAGACGCTGGCTCCCCACCTCCTGCTTCCACCACCTCACCTGCCTTTCCGGGGGACCGAGGGGTGACAACCCAGGAAGCAGGAAGCCAGCCTCCAGGAACCCTCACCCGTCCTTCCATGATGGTGTCTGGGTAGGGCGTGCAGGCCAGTGGCGGCCCAGGACCCCCACTTCTCAGCTCCTTCTCCCACGATCCTCTCAGGGGCTCCGGGAATCTGTAGCAGCCCGGCCCCCAGAGGGCAAAACTAGCACTTCAGCAGGAGGGCCTTGGAGCCACACTGCCTGCATGCAAATTATTCTCTTTTTAAAAGTATTTTATTGCTTTCAGAGAGGGAGGGAGAGAGAGACATCAATGATGAGAGAGAATCATGGATCGGCTGCCTCCTGAGCGCCCCACACTGGGGATTGAGCCCACAACCCAGGCATGTGTCCTGACCAGGAATGGAACCCTGATCTCCTGGTTCATAGGTCGATGCTCACCCACTGGGCCATGCTGGCAGGGCTCCCTGAAGCTCTTAACTCCCAACAACTAAGTGGACTGAGCCCTGAACTCCTGCCCCAACTTTACGTCCCTCCCTTGAAGAGAGGTGCCCACAGGTAAATATTTTCACCTGCGAAGAGAATTTCTCCAATAGAAACTGTCAGCAAGCAGAGTGGCTGGGAGAGGCCTGCAAATGTTTCCTCTCCCCCATCTGGTGCTGTGTACGTGATGTGGAAAGTGTACACACATGCACACATACACACACACACACCACGCACACACATACACACACATGCACACGCGCGCACGCAGAGGACGGGCCCCTTCCCCATCACTCACCCCCGTCAGGCCTGCAGCGCTCCCTATAAATCACCTCCGCCAAGCGCAAGGCTGGGAATATGCTGAATCATCTAATTGGCCCAGAGAGACAGTGATGGAGCGATTCCCTCCCCCCCAGCCTCGCAGGAGCCTGGGGACCTGAACTGTCTTCCGTTTGCACGTTAATCAGGATCTTCCAGCTTCAGCCAAGCAGTACCGGGAGGCCCGCGGGCCGCTCCGCCTCCTCACGCAGGCCTCCCTGCCGCCTGCACCTGCCAGTGACTGGGGACCCCTCTGTCCACCCAGGACGCCACCACACGCCATTGGAGAGCCTCCCAGCCTCCCACGAAGGCCACCTCCTTATGAGCTGCCATTGAGTGGGATGACAGACCCTGCGCTATGTGTTTGTCCCAATTCCGCTCACAGCAGCCTTTGTCCCATCCCCAAGCCACATTTCTGAGGTCAGACCAGAGCTGAAGAGCTATTTAAAAATATATATTTTTATAGATGTCTGAGAGGAAGGGAGAGGGAGAGAGAGAAGCATCCATGATGAGAGAGAATCATGGATCGGTTGCCTCCTGCACGCCCCACACTGGGGAAGAAGTCCCCAATCCGGGCATGTGCCCTGACCGGGAATCGAACCCAGGACCCTTCAGTCCGCAGGCCGACACTCTATCCACTGAGCCAAACCAGGTAGGGCCTGAAGAGCTATTTAGAGGCCTCTGCTCTGTACCCAGTCACCTCTCTCCCGGGCCCTCATCTTTGTTCTCTCGGGCAGGGTGTGTTCCCCAGGAGCAGGCCAGCGAACCTGATCAGGAGAGCAGGCCAGGCATTTTGTGGAGGAAAAAAACCTTTCTGGGCCTCAGACACTTGCTGTTCACCCCCTAAAATGGGCAGCTCGGATGGGAAGAAGCCACCAGGAGCGCCCTCCTTCCTTCACCCCACCTGCTGTGAAAGAAAAAGTACCGGGACAATGATGAGAGAGAATCATGGACCGGCTGCCTCCTGCACGCCCCCTACTGGGGATCGAGCCCACAACCCGAGCACGTGCCCTGACCGGGAATCGAACCTTGACCTCCTGGTTCATAGGTCAACACTCAACCAGTGAGCCACACCAGCCGGGCACAGCTTCATAGCTTTTGCCATTCACCTACCACCCCTGGCAGGAGAGCTCTGCTCTGGAGAATGATGGTGACCACAGTGGAAAACTTGCCTTTTCCCCACCCTCCATTCCACAGGCACCAGAAAACAACCCGGGAGAAGCGTCTGGCCTGATGGGCGGGATTAATGCTGAGCTCGGGCAACGGCTTTCTGCTTCGCCCCAGACCAGCAGCTCTCCCTCCGTCATTAACCCTCAGGAAGGGCTTCCGTGGAGCCATGCGTCAGCTCCTCCGGCCTCACTAAAGCCACCACGGAACTAGGCTTGAGGGTCCGGTGTTTTGCCCCTGGATAGGCGTTTGCCTGGACCCTGGGCTCAGGGACCGATGAAGGCCTGTGTCTGCTCACGTCCTGTGACTTCTGTGGGCCTGTGTCTGCCGCAGGCCTGCGCCCATCCATACACAAGGAATTAACTAAAAATGCATCAAAGACCTAATTCCCGAGGCATCTACCCTGACATTTCAAGGCACTGTCTGCTTGTCTTTACTCCTTATCCCGACCTTTTGCCCTTAGCATTCCCTGGTCCGGGCATCAACTCCCCTAATGTCTGAATGTATCCATTGTCACCTGTGGGGAGCAGCTACAGGGTTAGGACAGGTTCAAGCCTCGGACTAACGAGAGGGCACAGTCCTCTCATGGCCACGTGCAAGTCCCAGCTGGAGGGCAGGGCCCTCCCAGCACAGTGATAGCCAACAGCTATAGTTGTAAGCTTGAACTGGCCCCACGTAGCTGAGTGATGTGGGCTTGACAGAGTTCAGGTGCATGTAGTTGAGTAGGATCGAAACCCAGGAGAACGCTGTAAACATCTTGACCACGCCCTTACTTTGCCTCGTGGCATCTGCTATAAAATAAAGACACGGCTTGTAGTTCGTGGCGCTGTCGCTAGCTCTCCACCAGAGAGGGCAGCGCCCCACCCAGACCCAGCTGTTTCTCTTGTCTGTCTTTTCTCCATCCTTCACCGCCCCCTCTCAGGGTCACCAAACCTGGCTGAGCTGGTGCGGCACATAAGGTGCCCAATGTGGGCCTGAGTATGCCATGGCCGTGCCGGCTCGCCACAGTCACCGTTGTGTTTTTTTTTTTTTTTTTTAAAAAAAACCTCAGTCTTTGAAAAAGGGTTTTATTAAGAATCTCATTATGATGCCCCTTGCCCTCACCTCACATCAGATTATTAACACGGTCTCTTTGGAGCAAAGCTCTGGGCAATTGGCCATCTTCTCAGCAGAACCGTGCTAACCCAGCACCTGCTAGCCCTCCCCACGGCCAGGAAGGGCTTCTGGGGAGAGGCACTCTCCCCCGTGGCACAACTCCCCGCAGGGCTTTATCAGCACGTGCTTGGTGAGATCATCATTTAAAACTAAATTGCCTGCGTCAGAATAAGTGAACAAGACCTGGCCTGGATGGCTCAGTGGTTGAGCATCGAACTATGAACCAGGAGGTTGCGGTTAGATTCCCAGTAGGGGGCGTGCAGGGGGCTGCCGACCCATGATTCTCTCTCATCGTTGATGTTTCTCTCTCTCTCCCTCTCCCTTCTTCTCAGAAATCAATTTTAAAAATATTGAAAATAAGTAAATAAAGCAGTGCCCTAGAATTCTTCCCTACCCCTCCCATCAAGATTTGGGGTCTGAGTGGGCTCGTGCCTGGCTGTGTCAGCTGACAGAATATGGCACATGTGACAGTTGCTGTGGGGGAAGCTGGTCACTATGTAGGAAGTCCAACCGCCCTGAGCCTGTGTGCTGGGGAGACGCTCCAGGCACGGCTTGTCCCCACCGCAGCACCAGACATGTGAGCAAAGCCAGCTTGGACCCTCCAGGCCTAGCCCCCCTGCCGCAGGGTGGCCTCAAGAGATGCCACAAGGAGCAACAGAATCACTCAGCTGAGCCCTGCCTGAATCCCTGACCCAGAGACCCACCAGCAAATAAAACGGCTGTTGCTTTATTTTTATTTCTTAAATATTTTTATTGATGTCAGAGAGGAAGGGAGAGGGAGAGACAGAAACATCCATGATGAGAGAGAATCATGGATTGGCGGCCTCCTGCACGCCCCCTACTGGGGATCAAGCTCGCAACCTGGGCAGGCGCCCTTGATCAAAATCGCACCCAGGACCCTTCAGTCCGAAGGCCGATGCTCTATCCACTGAGCCACACTGACTAGGGCTTGGGTTTTCAATGAATTTCGAATATTCATGCGGCTCCATTTTGGTCCAGAAAACATGCTACTTGGCTTGCTCCAGGATGGCCCCCATTCAAGTGCTAGAATTCGACGGAAAGGCCACAGCGGCTGTTGCAGGACAGGGACCATCTGATTCGTGGCCGTCTGTCC
>NW_005370552.1:1664940-1668164 GCF_000412655.1 Myotis brandtii | reverse complement strand
AGGCCCAGCCACTGGCCACGTGCGGCTCAGCCCTGATCTAGTAAACACCCGTCTTGCCAAACCTGAAACTCAAGTCCAGGGTGAGCACGGAGCTCTGGGTCCCGCTCCCGTTCGCCTCTTCCAACAACAATAATCGCAGAGCTTGTTAAAGGAATAGGTTTCTTTTTTTTGAGGCAACTTCGGAATTGGCTGAACCAGCGGAATAATTTACTGTGATGTCGTTTCCTCCTCTAATCCTCCCCTCCCCGGCCCCACCCCCACCCCAACGCGGCAGAGGCTACAAAGGACCCTGTTGCTTAGCAACAGGAGTGAAGCTAATCAACACAGCTCTGAATATTAATATTTTTCCCAAACACGACTTCTCCTGAAATTGTGCAGGATACGAGGCCTTCCTTTCCATATAAACAGTCATTTTTTTTAAAGTCTATAATTAATTTCGTGATGTGTGCTCATTTCCTCCCGCGGGTTAGCCTTGTTAAACACAGTCACGCCGACAGCACCAGCACCGCGCGGCCTACGTCCGGCACATCCCCTGGCGTTTTGTAATTCTGTCAGCTCCGAGGTCTCGGCGCGGTGAGCGGGGTGGGTTTTAAGCTCCTTCTCAAGCCGGAGGAATGGATGGGAAGCGGTGAAGCGCTTTGTGATAGAGCCTTCCTGAAACCCGACCCAGGGCCTTCCCCTAAACCACGTGGCTAGTCTATGACCTGCAGGCATTGAGGGTGGAGTCTTCAGTGATGGGACCACTCTGGCCCTCTGTTTCCTCCTCTGTGGATTGAGTCAGCCCTCACGTCCTTCCAGTCCTGGGATGTCAAGGCTTAGAGACTCTGTGGGCCACATTCTTAAAAGTGAGTGTGGCCCTAGCCGGTGTGGCTCGGCGGATAGAGCGGCAGCCTGCAGACTGAAGGGTCCTAGGTTTCATTCCAGTCAAGGGCACATGCCAGCGTTAGGGGCTCGGTCCCTCATGCAGGAGGCAGCCAATCAATGATTCCCTCTCATCATTGATGTTTCTATCTCTCTCTTCCTCTCGGAAATCAACAAAAATATATTTTTAAAAAAGTGAGTGTGGAGGGAAAGGGAAGGAAGGGAGGGAACTTAAGATGCGGCTGATGAGGTGCACTTAAAAACAAAGAAGGTTCTAAAGAAACAAGAGCTAGCCCGGCCGTTGAGCATCGACCTATGAACCAGGAGGTCACAGTTCAATTCCCATCAAGGGCACATGCCCGGGTTGTGGGCTCGATCCCCAGTGGGGGGCGTGCAGGAGGCAGCCGGTCCATGATTCTCATCATTGATGTTTCTCTTTCTCTCTCCCTCTCCCTTCCACTCTGACATCAATAAAATAAATCATATATATATATATGAAACAAGAGCTAGACATTAGGGGTTCCCTGCCAGCTGCCAGGAAGGGGGCGCGGACTTGGCAGAGGTGACGGTCATATCACAGAGGTGGCATCTCAGAGCCACCACACCCAGGGCCCTCGGCAGCCTGAGGAGCCAGCCCCCCGGGCCAGGGAACCCCTGTGTGCTCAGGGGCCATGTTCATATTTATAATAAATCCCCACAATGCCTTGCACGGTGTAGACACTCAATCCATATTTGTTGATTGATTTATTGATCAACTGATGGAAAGTTGGTCATGCGTGCAAATAACCCATTTGCAAGTAGTTTGCTGCCCTTGAGGCCGAGAAAGCAAACATTTCTTTTTGATGGTGTGGATCGTGGTTCTCAAGGAATGTCTCCATCAGCTGTGAGTTGCCTCGCACAGAATTTGTTATTAACGATAAAATACATAAATCTCAAATTATTTGCTTAAATAAATTAGAATACATTCAAGGTTATCCCTGTAATAACATCACTCTCACTCACTTGCCTTCCAACGTGCTTTCTTGATGGGGAGAGAACATTGTAGAATCCTGGTCATCAAACTAGGGGTTCCTGGGTTCATTTTCTGGAAGGGGCTGTGCATGTCTACGTCACCTGTCTGTGTCTTGCACTGGGAACAATGATGAGGTTCTTTTTTAAAAATGTTTTTTAATTGATTTCAGAGAGGAAGGGAGAGGGAGAGAGAGAGAAACATCAACCATGAGAGAGAAGCATGGATCGGCTGCCTCCTGCACACCCCACACTGGGGATCAAGCCCGCAACCCGGGCATGTGCCCTGACCGGGAATCAAACCCTGACCTCCTGGTTCATAGGTTGACACTCAACCACTGAGCCACCCCAGCCGGGGGAGGATGATGTTCTTGAATTGCGGTTGGAATGAAGGGAGCACATCACAGGTTTCAGGTTCTTAGCTCCCTCCCCGCTGCCTGCACCCCACTGACGGCGGCTGCGTTTCCTTTGGCTTTTAGAGCTGGCGAGGTTCCCCATTAGTGGGAGGATAAGAAGAAACTGAGGAGGGGAATAAATCCGTACATAACTCCTGGGGGAGCGCTAATACTATTTCAACTTGCAAATTGTTTAAGGAGCAGCCGGGCTGCCTATGAAGGCAAGAGAACGTCCCGATTGGCCGGGGCCGGGGCACTCGGAGCCTCCCCTGTGGCCGCGTGGCTGATGCCCGCTGTAGGGACACAGGCCCCATCCCGCCTGGGTCCCTGAGGGCCTCCCGCTGCAGTGCACACAGCGACACCCACAAACACCGGGGTCTGCAGCTCTGGTGCCCCGGGACTTTCTCTCTGGGCTGGAGTCTGCCCCGCCCTGCAGGATGGGTGACAGTGACAGGCAGTTCACACCATGAGCCACGGCCTGCTCTGTCTCTTGGAGGCTCCCAGTGCCCAGAGAGGCGACATGTGTCATAACAGGCCCTCTGTCTCCTGCCTCCCTCCCTGACCCATTTCCCCCAGCCCTCCCGGCATCCTCCTCACTTCCCAAATAAACTGGGTTTGTTGTTTTTAATATACTTTTATTGATATCAGAGAGGAAGGGAGAGGGAGAGAGAGAGAAACATCCATGATGAGAGGGAATCATGGATCGGCTGCCTCCTGCACGCCCCCCGCTGGGGATCGAGCCTGCAACCCGGGCATGTGCCCTGACCAGGAATTGAAGGTTCATAGGTCGATGCTCAGCCACTGAGCCACACCGGCCGGGCGGTTCCCACTCCACTGGTTGCTGCGCTGTGTGACCCGGGACACAGCGTTTCCCGCTGCCTGCTTTTCCTCACGGGCGGCCTAGCAGCCGATGGGAGATGCAGATGCGGGTGGGAGTATTTTGCAAACTGCAAAGGGCTG
>NW_005370552.1:1664101-1664732 GCF_000412655.1 Myotis brandtii | reverse complement strand
ACAGCGCAGCTGTGAAGCGCTGGGGTGGGCTCAGCCTTAGTTCCGAGTCAGGCGCCGGGCGAGCCACCGCCCCGTGGCCTCCTGGGCTGTGCGTTTGGGCTTTCGTTCACCTCATTTCACCCCACCGCTCCTCGTTCCCCACCTCGCCCCTGGTCTTTTAATTACTGAGCGCGTCGCAAACGATCAGTACTCTGGGCCTGTTAGCATGATGAATGAGCAATTAAAGCGACATAAGCAATTACACCGGCTCCAAATGTTCCCGTTCAGCCCGGTCATGCTTCCCTGGTTGGTCAGCTCTGCAGCCGGTGGGCTGGGCCCTTCAGCCAGACAGAGGGGCCCCCTCAACTCCCCTTTCAGGAGACCACCGGCCCCCACCTCCCAGGGGTCCCGAGTGAAGCGACAGCGAAAGCCTGGCCACAGCTGCTCGGCCCCGTCGGAAACAAAACCAAGCAGTTTCCACTCGTCCCAGCCCATTGGCTGAACTGTCCAGCAGGAATATTCTACAAGGAAGTGAGGGGGCCAGACTGGGAGGCCATTCTCTCTCATCAGTGATGCTTCCATCTCCCTCTCCCTCTCCCTTCCCCTCTCTCTAAAATCAATAAAAACATAAAAAAAAAAGGGGCCCGGCCCG
>NW_005370552.1:1656231-1664051 GCF_000412655.1 Myotis brandtii | reverse complement strand
CCAGTCAGGGCACAGGCCCGGGTTGCAGGCTTGATCCCCAGTGTGGGGCGTGCAGGAGGCAGCCGATCCATAATTCTCTCTCATCATGGATGTTTCTCTCTCTCTCTCCCTCTCCCTTCCTCTCTGAAACCAATAAAAACATTTTAAAAAATAAATTCATAAAAGCGGGAGTGCAAATACCCAGAGGCGAAGCCTGAGACAGATCCAAGTGCAAGTAGTTTATTGGGAAGGAAGTGAACAGGGAAGGGCTGCAGCCAATACAGGGTCGTTACTATGAATGTGAGCAACTGGGAAACCTGAGACCCAGGGGTGAGGCGTGAGCAGTTTGTTAGTGAGACGGAGGTTGTTGGGGGGGCGACCCTTAACACACATGCTGGGGGGGAGGCAGTGCTCCCTGAACCAGAAAAAGCCCCAGGCAGAGAATTGCAGGTGTTCTCAGTAAATAGCTCTCAGAGCTCCGTGCTGTCCAATAGGCGGCCACGAGCTCCGTGCTGTCCAATAGGCGGCCACGAGCTCCGTGCTGTCCAATAGGCGGCCACGAGCTCCGTGCTGTCCAATAGGCGGCCACGTGTGGCTCATTACATCTGAATGAATTTAAGTGAAATAAAATGTGAAACTCCGTGTCTCTGTTGCACTGGCCAGATTGCAAGCGCATCTCTATAACACGGACAGAAGAAATGCCCGGAGAGTTGTTGTGAGTAGATTGATAGATTTGCAGATCCTTTGTATGTGTAAGAAAACACACAGAGTTATTAGTTGTAAAAACTCGATAAGTACATGCTGAACGTATTTGCATTATTTTTTTAATTATGTATGAGAGAGAGAGAGAGAGAGAGATAGAGAGAGTTGTTCCACTCATGCATTCATTGGTTGCTTCTTGTATGTGACCTGACTAGAGAAGGAACCCACAACCTTGGTGTATTAGGACGATGCTCGAATCAGCTGAGCCACCCAGCCGGGGCTGAACGTATTTGAATTATTTTGAGCTTCTGTTTTCTCATCTGTAAAATGGGGATAGGAATATTACCCACCTATAGGGTCATGATTTCAGCTCCAATAGGTCCCTTCATGTAAAAGGCTTAGCCCAGGACCCGGCATGTGTGAGCGTTTAGTAACTATTGGCTACGGAAGTAGCGTTACTGTGACCTTTGCTTAAGCTCCCGGCCCTCGCTTGCATTGGTCTCTTGGTTCCAAGAGCCAGGGGTGGAGCGCTTACTCATTGTACACAGACCGCTGCCCGTTTCCGGTTGGACTTCCCTCCATCACACCTCCACCGGGCGGGGCAGGATGAGAGCAGCCATGACCATGTTTGCGGCCTGGCGAAGGGGTAGTGGAAGTGCGGATCTCATCAGTCTTTGTTGAAGGGTGTACTAGTATGTGTATATGATTTGTACCACGTCCATGCGAAGCTGGTGCTTGCCACCACACGCGATGACTTCTGGGAACATTCCTACTCCCCTCTAGGCTGACTTGCCCAGAACTGTGACTCGAAGGTTCACACCAGAGGTCATTTCAAAATAGAATTGTGTCTGTCCTGGGTATCTATGGTGACATAGAAGTCACCCCAGAACTCAGTGACTTAAAACACCAGCAATCGCCTGATCTGCGTGGCTCAGTGGTTGAACGTCAACCTATGAACCAGGAGGTCACCGTTTGATTCCCGGTCAGGGCACATGCCTGGGTTGCAGGCTCCATCCCTAGTAGGGGGCCTGCAGGAGGCAGCTGATCTGTGATTCTCATCATGGATGTTGCTATCACTCTCTCCCCCTCTCCCTTCCTCTCTGACATCAATAAAAATATTTTTTAAAAAAGAAGATCATGATAGATGAGAGATGTCGTTGTGACCATTTTGGAAAATACAATCTTCCCCAGTGTCCTGTGGCTCCCAGCCCCGAAGTCTATAGGTCGTGGCGAGAAACGGAGCTTGAAATGTATGGAGCCAGGAGCTAGTCTGGGGGAAATCTTCCCATCACCAGATGTGGGAAATTGTAAATGACGAATCCCATGCTCATCGATGCCTAGTCACGATGGAAATTAGCTTCCGCCAAGAATATACTCGATAATGCAGTGTATGCAATTAATAACGCACCATCTACTTTTATTTCTTTTCTGATGGCAATTGCACACAATAAGATTTATCAGAATTCATGTGTTTGTGGGGCACGGAACTGAAGCAACCCTACGAACACAAGCACGTGTGTGCGGAGAGCAGGCAGGTTTCTGAGCCCGGGACTTCAGATTGCATTTGAGCATATCTGACACATCTTGTCCTGAAGTCTGATGGATCCAGAAAAAACGGCAAACAAAATTGCTCCTGATGCAACCAAACTGCCTGAAGAAATGAGTGCTCCAGCACAAAGCCCACGTGCTCATCAGCACAGCAACGTGGATAGCATAAGAGTGGTTTAATTTTATTATGCAATTATGCAGCTCAATATGTACACCTTAACTGCATTTCAATTTTGTGTATTTTTTCAGAATTACTCATCAGACCCAAATTCAAATAGGAGAGGAAAAGAGCAGCAACTTCATAGTAGCCAAAAACAAACAGAAAAATCTACAGATGCTTTAAAATGTCACTCTGTGCCCGGCCTCGTGGCTCAGTGGTTGAGCATTGACCTATGAACCAGGAGGTCACGGTTCGATTCCCGGTCAGGACACATGCCCGGGGTTGCAGGCTCGATCCCCAATAGGGGGCGTGCAGGAGGCAGCTGGTCCATGATTCTCTCTCATCATTTGTAAATATGTCTCTCTTCTCCACGTCCAGCGCCGCTAGAGAGTGGTCCGGTTCCTGAGTAGGGGCAGCTGGGGATTGAGAAGATGAAAGAAAGAGACAGACACAGAGATGGAAGAAAAAAGCTGGGGCTGGGTGGGACCACTGTCCTCTGACCGGGACAGGGACAGAGACTCAGAGCCCATATAGCATGTTTATTTTATACAGCAAAAAACAGGAAGTTTTACTATAAATCAAGACAAAGGAGATTATGTGCCTTCTTGGGTGGGCCCGAGTCGTATTCATTCCTGGTGCTTGGCTGGATCTAAATAACAAAACCCATCCCCTGGCACCTGGGCTGAAGGTCAAGCTGACAACACTCCCGCCTCTGGCAAAGCGTGTTTCCAGGATGTGGTTTTGCCAACGCCACTGGCTTCAGCTGACGATAATTAAAGAAATGCCCATGTGCCTTCCCAGGTGCTCTCTACAATCATTGATGTTTCTATCTCTCCCTGTCCCTTCCTCTCTGACATCAATAAAAATATATTAAAAAAACAACAAAAAGCAAAATGTCACTCTGTGATTACATCACAGTGGAAACCAATGACCAAGGCCGACTTGGGAGCCTGAAGGAGTCTACAGCCCGACGAGTAATTTTATAAACGGAGAACAAGCATGTGAACCAATCTTTCTATTGTCTCGAGAGAAAATGATATTAAAAAATTGTCGCCATATGAAAAGGCAGCCACAGCTGTGCAGCCCAAAAAAGTAGGAAAAAAGGAGTGAGACAGTTGATTAATAAAAATATTGTATATTTTTTTCTGGGTTTTGTGAAATTTGAGGTCTTCATGAACCTTTAATTATTGCAATTTATTATTTTTTTCATTTAAACATTTACTCTTATGCTAGGTTTTGTATTTGCAATTTTGTGTTCTTTTTCTTAAGGACAGTCCCCCTAAGTGTTCAATCTTCAGACCCCACTATTAGCCACAATTGGCTCCTATTGGCTGTTGTTGTTATTAATATTTTATGATGATAATAGAGACCACGCATGTGGCAGTTTATTCACATGAGAAGATGGATGATAAATTGCAATCAACTCAAACTGCTCTCCTTCTCCTTCTCTTTTCTTTTCCAGGAGGAATGGCTAGAATGGGGTTGAAATACCCATATTAGTCACCTCTGGCTGCCATAACAAAGAACCGCAGGTTGGGTGGCTTAAACAAAAGAAATGTATCGTCTCCCAGTTCTAGAAACTAGAAGTCCAAGATCAAGGTGTCAGCAGGGATGGTTTCTTTTGAGGCCTCTCTCCTTGGCTTGTAGACGGCCGCCTTCTCTCTGTGTTTTTGCATGATTTTCCTTCTGTGCGTGTCTGTGTCCTAATCTCTTCTTATAAGAACACCAGTCAGATTGGGTTAGGGCCCTTCCATATGACCTCATTTTAACTTAATCACCTCTTAAGGGTCTTATTTTCAAATACAGTCACCATCTGAAATAATGAGGGTTAGGGCTTCGATGTATGAATTGGGGGAGGGACACAGCTCAGCCCACACAGTAGGGCCTAAACCGTAGGCCCCCAGAAGGCAGACAATAGCCCCAGCTGCCCTGTCTAAGCTGCTCAATTAGTGCTTCCAAGCCTCGCTCAGCTCCGAGTCACCAGCTGGTGTCATCAAAGGCCCCGGCTTCCTCCACACGAGCCAGTCATGCTAAGCAGTCCTGGCAAGGGAGCCAGATTGTGGCAGGAGAACCACAACCTCCAGCCGGAGAGGGAAAAGCCCTCGGTAGCTGCTCACTGACAGCAGGAGCCCTTTTAGCTCTATTTTAAGACGCTTTAAAGCGCTGCACATGGGGCCCTCTCTCCAGAAACGATATCCTGTCTTGCATTGGGAGGCACTTCTTGGCTCAGGGCAGGCTCAGGGTACCACCTCTGGTGCCAACTTAGTGGCAGCCACCCAGGCTAGGAGCTGCACCTCATCTGCATGCTACCAGCTCTGATTAAAGTATTGCCAGCACATTCACTCTACTGTCTGGCGAATGTTTAATATCCACTGAGGTGGCCTCTACCCACGCTGAGCTGCCTGCCTGGTTAGTCCAACTTATCTCCATCAGGACCAATTAGTTTGCTACCTTAGGGGCTCCCGTCTGATCGGGATCATTAGTGGTCGCCATTAGTGACGGTGATTGGAGGAGAGGGAGAGAGAGGCAGCTCTTGGCCCAGGGTGAAGCTTGAGCAGGACCCTGGCTCCTCCTGGAAAGCCAAGACGTGCCAGCCAGCACCGGGACTCAGGTGCCATTTGCCCAACCCTGTGCTGGGAACCTGACAAATGACTGACCCCCATAAGATTCTTAAGAAGTGACTAGTGTCCTCATTTTCCACATAAAGCAAGTGGGCTTCAGGGGGTGTTAAATGACAATCCCGGCTGGGAGGGAGTTGAGAAGCTGTTGTGTCCAGTTTCTTTTTCTTTTTTTCTCTAGGGGAGAGTGTGAACACAGTCCCCCCCCCCCACACCCCATTACCACAAATCATGCAGTCGAGTTTCCCATATTTGGGGAAATCGCTGGGGTCTGCACATGCGGAGTGCAATGGGTAAGCCTCGCCCTGGAAAACCACCTTCATGATCAGGGCACCTCCCCTGCCAGGTAAGTATGGCATCCAGTACAATGGCCACGCCAAAATCATTTGCGACCCTCTTTTCCAGTATCTGCTACCACAGAAGCTGAAAAGCAAAAATGATCCTCTTCTCAGATGCCCTTGCAGCTGGGTGGAGGACACATGTCCAAGTTCTGGCCAGTGAGGTATCAATAAAACTCACAAGTTGAGGCTTTCAGGGAAAACAGAATATTCCCCCTTTAAAGCACCCTTTGTCTTTTGCATTTCCCTTTCTTTCTGCTGGAAAGACAGTTGCAATCCCTGTAAATGCAGCATCCAGTCACGAGATAAAAGCCCCATGGTAAGGATGGAAGATCAAGAAAGTAGGAGATCGGGTCTTGACAACATAGTTGAGCCATTCTGCCAACCTGGATTTTCTGTTGCATGAGACAAAATCTATATTATGTTTGCCACTGTAAGCTGGGTTTTCTGTGAGCTGCAGGAAATTTTGTCCTAACTGATACAAGCATTCAGATGTCATCCCTGGAGCTGTGTTTTTCCTGCAAGGACAGTTCGGCTGGATATAGATTTTTGGTTGACAGTTTTCTTTCAGCACTGTGAATATGCCATCTCATGGTTTCTGATAGGAAATCAGCTGTTAATTTCTGTCTTGGTTCAGGCTATTATAATAGAACTAGAGTCCCAGTGCACAAAATCACGTGGGTAGGGTCCCTAGGGCCTAGTCTCCTGCGATCAGGGCCATCTTCTGCCCGTTTGCCAGTCCCCAGGCCGAACGCTGCCTCCACCACCAGGCTGTCAGGCTCTTGGGATCACCAGCTCATCCCCGGCTGCTCAGGGGCTCAGGCCTGCGGGAAAGCAGGTGCTGGCGACTTCACCTCCGTGCCCGTGCGCTGGGCGGGCCACTGATGGAATGTGCTGCCCACTTGGGGCTGCTCACGCGGGCACCACCGTCACCACTGCTGCTGCCGCTGCTGCTGGGACTTGAGGCGCTGACGGAAGCTGTGGGGCGTGCCGGCAACCTACCCACCCTGGCGTGAGCAGCCCCAAGCGGGCAGCGTGTTCCATCAGCGGCCGGCCCGGCACACGGGCATGGAGGTGAAGTCACTGGTGCCTGCTTTCCCACAGACCTGAGCCCCTGAGCAGCCAGGGATGAGCTGGTGAGCCCAACGGCCTGATAGCCAGCCTGGTCCTCCCACCACCCACCCCGATTCCCCCATTCACCATCGCTGATCCATCAGAGCCTGCGGGCCGGGGGCAGGGACCAAGAAGTCAGCCATTCAGCCCGCTCACCAATCCCCAGTCCCTCCCTGCCCCGCTCGCGCAGGCCAGGGGTGGGGGGGAGCACCTCATGGTGACCGGTCGTTTGGTCGTCACAGACACTGGCTTTTTATATAGATAGATACTGTAGACTGAGCGGCTTAAACAATAGACATTTATTTCTCATAGTTCTAGAGGCTGGAAGTCCAAGATCAGGGTACCAGCATGACTGAGTTCTAGTGAGAACTCTTCCTGATTTCCTTGCATGGTGGGGAGAGATGGAGGGTAGGGGTAAAGGAGAGAGGAGGAGAGAGAGGGAGGGAGGGAGAGAGAGAGACAAACATCCATGATGAGAGAGAACCATGGATCGGCTGCCTCCTGCACGCCCCACCCTGGGGATCAAGCCTGTAACCGGGCATGTGCCCTGACTGGGAATTGAACCGTGACCTCCTGGTTCATAGGTCCACGCTCAACCCCTGAGCCACACCGGCCGGGCCAAGGGCAGTTGTTGGTATTTTGAAAAAGAGCCAAGAAGCCCTAAAATCATGTCTCTTAACTAGAGTAACCCTCTCTGCCTAATGTTCATGGGCAGGCGGTCCAGCATGCAGACCCCGCCCCCAACACCAACGTACACATACAACTGGACCCGGGTTTCCATGCTCATGACTACAACATGTGCCCAGACGTTCTTATAATAAATCATATATGCAAAGACACACCTGAGCCGCAACGCTCCCAGGAGCCTGCTGTGCACACACACAGAGGGTGGGCAGTCTCTCCTCCTGCAAGACTGGTTTCCAATGAAAATGCAGCCACCCTGTGATTGACAAGCCAGCCAGTAGCTTCATTCAGTTGGAATCCAAGATGCCATTACCATGGCGACCGCCTTCCCTAGCAGCGCTGTTACCTTCCGGCTGGGAGTTTGCTGTTACACCTGGGAGCCTTTCCTTGGAAGCCACCCCTTCTCCCGGGAGTGGCTTTTCCTCTGCCCCAGGGCCTTGCTTCTCTGTGGCGGGTTGACTTCACACCTCCCTCTGGCTCTCCTCTGCTGGTGGTGAGGGAGGTGTTAAGGAGAGTTGGGCATTAATCAAGCTTGTGGACTCCTGGAACCTTCTAGCTACTCCCCTGGGTGTTGATGTCATGCCTAGCCAGAGGGAATATCTTCTCCACAGATCACCCTGAGGCTGGGCTATGATCACACAATCTTGTATTTTTTTTTAATTTAACACAAATATATAT
>NW_005370552.1:1654769-1656164 GCF_000412655.1 Myotis brandtii | reverse complement strand
GAGAGGAAGGGAGAGGGAGACAGAGAGAAACATCAATGATGAGAGAGAATCATGGATCGGCTACCTCCTGCACGCCCCACACTGGGGATCGAGCCCACAACCCGGGCATGTGCCCTTGACTAGGAATTGAATCCGGGACCCTTCAGTCCACAGCCGATGCTCTATCCACTTAGCCACACCAGCTACGGCTATGATCACACAGTCTTTGAACTGAAGGGTACAGCTCTCAGTGGGTGCACTGCTCAGATTCCCCGCTTTAAGACTGAGGGGTCGTTCCTCTTGCTGCGAGGGTGTCGGGGCTGCTGAGAGCTCTCAGTTGAGTCCCTCTCTAGGAATTACCTGCCACCCAAGAGATCTGACTCACCCCAAATCACACTCTCTCCCCTGGGGGCAGACCCCATTCAGTGACTGCTCAACTGGGGGTACAAAGGTTCAGCCTCTCACCCTAATCCAGGACCACTCTGTAGGGCACCCTGGTTCCAAGGCTCCCAGAGGATGCTGGGAGGCCTCTGTTATGACTGTGCCACAGCTAAGACCCTCCTCTTTCTACTCCTGCTTCCCTGGCTCTTATAGATGTTGACCCTGGAGTGTGTGTTGGGGGCTGGGTGCAGGCAATGAAAGAGGTGCTTATAGGAGCTTTCTGTGCCTTCTCAGGCTGGAGCCAGAAGGCGCAAAGGCAGTCCCCAGACACCGGCACACAAATACCAGGAGGTGGAACTCACTGGGGGCCATGTTGAAGGCTGGTGTGGGGAAGTACAAAGACAAACTAGAAGCCACCATGACAGCTAGAACCCATATTTCACCAGCTCTAGTCTCCGTGGTGTGGGTCACCTGCAGGGACAGCTGGCTCTCAGCCATGACTGCACAGGCACCCGGCCCAGGACCTAGAGAAGCCAAAGGAGAGGATCCAGCTAGAACTGAGGAACCAATGACCTGGCTGTTCCCTGGGGCCAAAATGGTGGGCCAGCAGATTGGCAGCCACGTGCTGCATGCCTTGCAAGAGGGCTGACTCACTCAGAGTTGCAGAATATAAAAGTGGCTGTTGCTTCACCTCTGCCTTCCAAATCTCATGCACTTTTCTCCAACAGCCAACCCCAATGTGGATGGGTGAGAAAAAGGGAATTCTGGGAAATGTAGTTCTAGCCTAACTAAGTGGCCACAGTGTAAAGGCACCAGGAGGCTGGAGTGTGTGTTGGGGGCTGGGTGCGGCCAATGGAAGAGGCGCTCATAGCTTTCTGTGCCTTCTCCTCAGGCTGGAGCCAGAAGGAGCAAAGACAGCCCTGGGTGAGCTGGGGTCTGGCAGCAAGTAACACGGAGACCTCAGTCTTCGCAGAGCCTCTGGGAAAGGCCCGCGCCTCCCCAATTCCCTCTCCAGGCCCATTACCGACCCGCTCT
>NW_005370552.1:1652339-1654752 GCF_000412655.1 Myotis brandtii | reverse complement strand
GGGGGGGGGGGGGGGGGATGACAGATGGATGATTCGAAAGCTGATCCAAATGAGCTGGAGAGGACAATAATTTCTCCCTACTTCACATCAGTACCTTAGCGAGCCAGATGGAAATCACGCTTTAATGGCCTGGTCGCATCTGATAACGCGGCCACTCATACTCTTAGCCTGATGTCTCTGGACTCCGAAATGCCTCCCACTAATATTCCCCAGAGAGAGGCAAAATGGCCTAAAAGATGACACAGCAGCACCTGGTGTGTCATTTCAGAAAGCCCCGAACATCTCCCCTGCTGGCCTACTCAGGCCTAAAAACTCCACGTCGCAGTATTAACCTGCCAGCGCCAAGCTTCCATTATCAGCCATTTCTATTCCCTAGTGCAAATGAGATCTGGAGAGGCGCGCGACATAGGGCAAGTGAGGGAGCATTAGACACTTGACAGGGACAGAAATGGAGAGCCCCGAATGAGGGGTGTGAAAGGCATCATTGTCTATGTTCACCAGTTCCCGTGGCATTTGCTTTTTTCTGGAATCACAGAAAGACTACACTTCCCAGCCTCACTTGAAGTGAGACTGAGGTCATGTGATGGGGTTCTAGCCAACAAGATGTAAGTGGAAATAATGTAAGCCACTCCTCCCAAGCATTGCCATTAAAACCATCTCTTGCACCCTGGCCTGTGTTGCTCAGTGGTTAGACACTGAAGGGTCTCGGATTCCATTCCCAGGCGAGGGCATGTACAAGGGCTGCAGGTTCAATCCTTGGCCCTGGTCGGGGCGAACGTGGGGAGGCAACCGATTGATGAATCTCTCTCACATCAATGTTTCTCTCTCTCCCTCTCTCTCATTCCCTCCCTTCCTCCCTTCCACTCTAAAAATCAATGGTTAACCAAAGGACTTATATACATATATACATAACCCATGGACACAGACAATAGATAACAAATATCCAATCGATCCTCATTTGCCGTGGATTCTGTATTTTCAAATTTGCATACTCACTGAAATGTATCTGTAACTCCAAGATCAAAACTCCCCTAGCTTTTGTGGCTGTTTGTAGACATGCTGAGGTTGAACAAGAGGACGCTCTGTCTTCTTATTTCAACTCTCCTCTGTAAACAAGTGTCTTTTCCGGGATCTACTTAGTGCCACCTTTTCCACATTTTTGCACTTTTTTTATTGGTGATTTTGCTGTTTTAAAATGCCCCCAAGTGTGCTGTCCAGAGTTCCTAAGTACAGGAAGGCTGTGATGTGTGTTAGACAAGTAAAGAGGTGGGGCATTTCTACAATGGAATATTACTTGGTCCTGAAGAAGAATGAAATCTTGCCATTTGTGACAGAATGGGTGACCCAGAGGGCATTATGCTAAGTGAAATAAGTCAGACAATGAAAGACAAATGCCACATGATTTCACTTACATGTGGAATTTTTTTTAAAAAAGAATAAGCCGAACAAAACAGAAACAGACCCATAGATATAGAGAAAGAGCTGATGGTTGCCGAAGGGGAGGAGGGGGAGGAGGAGGGGGAAGAAGTATGATGTCCCTTTGGCCTAGAAAGCCCACTTCTAGAACTGTATCTTTGAGAAATGATTTTTCTAAAAAGTCTTCTCATGTGAATAACATGCTCCTGAAAGGGCGAGGGCTACGCCCTCCATCTTACCCCGGATCCTCCATTTTGGGGCAGCCATGTGCTGGGCAAGGAGCTTCTTCCCGGAAGCCCAAGCCTCTGCTAGCCACACCTATGATTTCTTTAAACTAACCAATGACAATCAAGGGAAGTGCGCGCCATAGACACAACCACATCCTGTGTACTTGCGCCTGGCCAATTGGCAGGGCCACAGTCCTCTCTCCTCCCCTTACTCCAATCCCCCTATAAAACCCCTCTTCCCACAGGGCTAGCGCTCTCTCTGCCACTTGCCAGCTGCGTCGGCGAGCGAGCGTGGGGGAGCCCGAGCTAGCTCGAATAAAGACTCATGCTTTTGCATCGGACTCGGCTGGCTCCCTGGTGTGGTTTCTTGGGGATCCTGAAATCTGGGCATAACACTCCTACACACGCATCTACTCATGCGTGTTGAATGTTATGTATGACCTCTTGCCGATTTTCCTGTAGATGAGGAAGTTACCAAACATACAGTGGTAAAGAGAGAAGGAACTTTCCAGAACACTAGAGATGAACAGAGGCAATGGTTTGATCCAGGTTGGAGATGCAGGGCGGAGCCAGAAATGAGGTGATGGATGACTAGAGAAGCGTCTATGAAAACTCAGAAACAATGTTAGTGAAAGCTGCTCAGGAAAGCGGTCCTGGTGGCCCTGATGCACCAACTGGGGCAGCCCTTCCCCCACCCCACTTCCAATGCCAGTCACAAGTCCAGGTCGCTACCTGTGCTCCGACCAATGGCTGTAAATCCGGTCCCCACA
>NW_005370552.1:1648135-1651767 GCF_000412655.1 Myotis brandtii | reverse complement strand
GTGGGGGGTGGGACTGAAACTTCCAATCCTCCAATCACACGTTCGCTTCTGCTGGCAACCCGCCCCCAGCCTGCGGGGGGGCGGTCCCCAAGCCCCTCATTAGCATAACAAAGACGCCTCCCGCTCGCCCCGCCCAGGAAATTCCAGGGCTTGGGTGGGGGCGGGGGGAGCTCTGTGCCAGAAACTGGGCTCAAGCCCAGATCTCTCTTCGCTCCTAAAAATCAACATCACAGGCCTCTAGTGCCCGCCGAGGCCGCCAGGCAGCACACCCAGGTGTGCTTGGAATAACACAGCACTGCAAACAACAAGAAACATTTTTACAAATCACCCCAAAGTAGCCTAAAATGTTAAAAACAAATTAAAAAAAAAATCAACATCACAGGCAAGAAGGGCAGGTTCTCCCCCACGGGGATCACCGTGTTCGGTCATCTGCACCCCCTGGGCCCAGGCCTCGCAGAACTTCCTGTGTTTCGTGGGAAGAGCTGGGCCCTGGAGTCAGGCGGCCCTGCTGAAGGCCAGCTTCCTCTCTTACCCGCTGTGTTGTATTAAGTAAATCACTTAACCTCTCTGAGGCTCCCACTGCTGAGTGGAACGAACACCCACTCGGAGGGCTCTGGAGGAACAGAGGCGGCAGAACATCAGCCACAGCAGGGGCCTCCCTCCCCTCCGGCCTCATCACCACGTGCAGCCAGACAGGCCCTCACGCTGGAGTAGAGGCGCCCCGTGGCTGTGGGGGACTTCACAGGTGTGATAAGTTAAGGATCTTGAGGTGGGAAGATTATCGCGTGTGACTCAGAGAAGCCGAGATGCTATCACGCGTGTCCTGATACACGTGTCCTGGCGGCAGCCACCAGGAGCCGGAAGAGGCAACAGGTTCCCCGGAGCCCCAGAGGGAGGCAGCCCGGCTGACACCTTGATTTCGGCCCATGGGTTCCGCAGCCACAGAAACTACTACCGTGGCCCGCCGAGCCTGTGACCCCAAAGTGAGGGCCACGCAGGGAAAGAGAGGATGGTCCCTTGGGCGAGGTCCCTGGAGGGAGGGTTGTCCTGGGGGACCCCGCGATGCCCACTCACACTCGCTCCCACGGGAGGCGTCCTGGGAGGAAGGAAGTGAAATAACATTTTCTTCTCTGCTTAGGACACAAACTCCCCCTCACTGGGGCGGGGAGGGGTCCCCGTATCTGAAAAGGATCATGCGGGCCTGGTACTGAGGGTACCCAGTGGGGGACAGAGCCCGGGCAGGTCAAGCAGGTGGCATCGCCCCCTGATGGCAGCTCTCCCCAGCCTGGAGCTAACCCACGTCTCGGGCGCTCCCAGAGCTAAGCAGCTCCGCCAGGTGCCGCGGAGGCCCTCAGCGTGCGCCCAGCGACCACGGACAGTTTGGCCCAGAAAAGGCAGGCGTGTTGAAGACTAATTACACTGCTGCTTATTCAACACGGGGCCGGAATGGATCGCAGCGCCTTCACGGACCACAAGTTTTCAATTTGCAGCACAACCAGACCCTCCAACGTGGCACGCCCTTGCTTGCAACCTGACTCCTTTTTAGTGGGTTCCTGCGGCTGCCAGGTGTAGCCAGCCTTCCCAGAACCCCAGAGTGCCCCGGCCTGCCCATTGGCAGAGACCTGGCCACGTGGGCAGCGCTGCCTGCTAGGCAATTGAGACTGACATTCATAAAAGTGGGGGTGGGAGCACCAGTCCCTCCCAGACACCAGCCACTAAGAAAGCAGTCATTCTCAGTCTGAGGGCCCAGTAGTAAACACAAGACACTTTTATTTTTTTGTTAATCCTCACCCAAGGATTTTTTTTCCATTGATTTTTTTTTTTTTTTTTTTTAGAGAATGGAAGGGGGGAAGAGAGACAGAGAAACATCAATGTGAGAGGCACACATTGACTGGTTGCCTCCTGCACACACCTGACCAGGGTGGGGATCGAACCTGCAACTGAGGTACATGCCCTTGAATGGAATTGAACCCACGACCCTCCAGTCTGCAGGTCAATGCTCTAACCACTGAGCAACTGTCTAGACCAGTGATGGCGAACCTATGACACGCGAACTCATTTTTTTTGGTTGATTTTTCCTTGTTAAATGGCATTTAAATATATAAAATAAATATCAAAAATATAAGTCTTTGTTTTACTATGGTTGCAAAGATCAAAAAATTTCTATATGTGACACGGCACCAGAGTTAAGTTAGGGTTTTTCAAAATGCTGACACGCCGAGCTCAAAAGGTTCGCCATCACTGGTCTAGGCGCAGTGGTTCTCAACCTTCTGGCCCTTTAAATACAGTTCCTCATGTTGTGACCCAACCATAAAATTATGTTCGTTGCTACTTCATAACTGTCATGTTGCTACTGTTATGAATCGTCATGTAACTATCTGATATGCAGGATGGTCTTAGGCGACCCCTGTGAAAGGGTTGTTCCACCGCCAAAGGGGTCGTGACCCACAGGCTGAGAACCGCCGGTACTAGGGAAAACAAGACATTATTAATTTCCCCTTCATGGCAGAGACAGTTCATCTCGAAACCCCTTTCCCTTTCCTTTTGCGTACACACCTAGACTACATTTCCCAGTGTCCCTTGCAGTTAGGTGTGGCCATGTGATTGTGTTCTGGTCAATAGAAAGTAAGCAGGAATGATGAGTGGCCTATAAAAGCCTGCCATGCCATTCTCCCTTCTGACCATTGGATGTCAATCTCCAGGGCAACCTTGGACACAGGTGACCAACTATCTCCATTTGCCAGAAACTATCCCCATTTTAGCATTGACAGTCAGCATCCAGGAAACCCCTCACTCCCAGCCACACTAGGCTGATGGGTCACCCTGAAAGGCGCATGCGGAAGCTGGCAGGGGCTCCATCAGCCCGGGAACCTGCATGACTCCATGGAGCAGAGCACTCCCCACCCCCACTTTCCACCCCTGCCAACAGCAATGTGTGTTTTGAACTTTATGTGGGTGAAAAATAAACCAAACCGAGCTTTGCTATTTTGTGTGTTATTGCTGCTAGTGTAACCTTAACTGATACACTAATATTTTTGAAGAAACACAGAAATATCTTATGTTCCTTCAGTTATTTTAAGAAGACAAATACCAGTTATAAACTGAAAGACTATATATGATCTGGGATAGCCCTCGCTACACCTGTTATCTGGGTGTAATTATTAATAGCACTCCCTTTACTTTCCAAAGTGTCTCTGTTTGCACAATAGCTAATACTAGTGGCCCAGTGCACGGATTCATGCACATTGAAAAGAGATTAATTAGAAGAAAGATTCGTGTGGTAATTACATTACTGCAAAAACTTACATGTCAAAATAGTATATATAATATAGTATTATAAAATTGAAACACATGTGCGATTGGCACCAGCAAGAGCTTTATATGTATCGTGTATGCGTGAGGCAACATTTATTTTTAAATTGCCAGTGCACATCATATGTACCAGCTGGTCGGTTTGTTGGTTAGACGGTTGGATGGTCGGTCAGTTAGCCTTTTATATATATACTAGAGGCCCGGTGCACAAAAATTTGTGCACTCGGGGGGCGGGGGGGGGGGGGTCCCCCAGCCTGGCCTGTGCCCTCTCACAGTCTGGGACCCCTCGGGAGATAACGACCTGCTGGCTTAGACCTGCT
>NW_005370552.1:1645948-1646582 GCF_000412655.1 Myotis brandtii | reverse complement strand
GCCATCTTGGCTGACAGTTAATTTGCATATACTCACTGATTAGCCAATGAAAAGGGTAGCAGTCGTACGCTAATTACCATGTTTCTCTTTTATTAGTGTAGACTAGAGGCCCGGTGCACGAATTCGTGCACCAGTGGGGTCCCTTGGCCTGGCCTGTGGGATGGGGCCGAAACTGGCTCTCCGACATCCCCCGAGGGGTCCCAGATTGCAAGAGGGTGCAGGCCAGGTCAAAGGATCCCACCAGTGCATGATCGGGGCTGGAAAGGGATGCAGGAGGGCTCCAGGGCATGTACGGCTAGTCTCGCTCAGTCCCGATTGGCCGGACCCCAGCAGCAAGCTAACCTGCCAGTTGGAGCATCTACCCCCTGGTGGTCGGTCCACATCATAGCAAGTGGTTGAGCAGCCTTAGCATATCATTAGCACATTAGGCTTTTATTATATTGGATAGATAATTTCAAGTGTGAATACAGGCCTAAAATGTTGTAGGAAAATTATTAATTGAATCCTACTTTTTTTTTTAATCTTCACCTAAGAAAATTTTTTCCATTGATATTTTAGAGAGAGGGGAGGGAGGGAGAGAGAGAGAGAGAGAGAGAGAGAGAGAGAGAGAGAAAGAGAGAGAGAGAGAGAGAAA
>NW_005370552.1:1645079-1645808 GCF_000412655.1 Myotis brandtii | reverse complement strand
AACATCGATGTGAGAGAGATACATGGATTGGTTGCCTTCTGCTTGCGCCCCAACTGGAACCAAGGATTGAACCTGCAACCGAGGTACGTGCCCTTAACCGGAAATCGAACCCTACCCCTGATGTTTCTATCTCTCTCTCCCTCTCCCTTCCTCTCTGAAATCAATAAAAACATATTTTTTAAAAATAACTTTTAAAACAACCCTTAGAAATAAGGGGCTATGCTGCAATGGGTGACACTCGGCCTCCAGTGTGGGCCCAGGGGCACATGGGAAGGTGTCAGCGCAGACATTCAAGGTCAATGTCCCTGATGTTGTGGGGTCAGGGGAACTGGTGAGGCGGGTTGGGGTGGAGAACCCCGGGGGCCAGCGTGGAGGAGAGTTAAGGAACTGGGACCCAGGCCGAGGCACGGGCGGGGGTGGTGGGACCTCTCCCTGCAGCTCAGCCCCTCAGGGAGCCAGGCCACAGGTGAACAATCCAGACAGGAGGCCGCGGGTCCTGCTGCACGCTGCTTCCCACAGTTAAGTGAGAACAAATCCAAAGCAAATACTCGAGATATTTAGAGCTTTCTGATGCCCATGTTTTATTCATGCACATTAGCATGGGGTCTGCAGGCCCCTGGGTCTGCAGGAAATTAGAAAATCACAGAATGTCAAGGCTAGAAGCGGCCTGGGGAGTGACCTAATCCAGGCCTTCTTTCTGCAGAAGAGGAAATTGAGGCCCACGGGGTG
>NW_005370552.1:1641734-1644511 GCF_000412655.1 Myotis brandtii | reverse complement strand
AGGAGGAAGGGGGAGGGGAAGGGGGGAGTGGCTGGAAGAAGTTAATGGGGGAAAGGTGGGCCTGTGTAACACTTTCAACAACAAAGATTTATTTATTTTTAGAGAAAGAAACGTGCACTGTGAAGAAGAGGGCAATGACCTATCTGGGTGAGGGGCAGGGTTAAAGGAAGTGTTCTTAGGATGGGAAGGCACATAGGGTTGTAGGATGGGAGGGAAAATACGCTGGGAAAGATGGGTTTGGGGAAGAAAGAGGACAATGAAAATGCACTGACTCGCTGCTGAGCAGTTCTGATGGAGGAAGCGAGAGAGGAGACGTGGCTGTGCCTGTAGGATCTGGTAGACGCACAGAGAGCCCAGAGCCCATCCAACTCTCCCCCGCGGTATTCCTTTTGTTTGTCATGTGATGTGTTACCACACACTTAGCCGCTGAAGCCTACACGGTCAGAGGCCAGGCCCAGGGAGCTGTGTTTTCCCCTCAGGGTCTCATAAGACTCATCCTGGTGTCCTCTTCCAAACTCACTGGTTGTCGGCAACATTCCGTTGCTTGTGGGTGTAGGACTGAAGCACCCGTCACGCTGAGGGTACAATGATTGAAATTTCTTTTCTTTTTTTAAAATATATTTTATTGATTTTTTACAGAGAGGAAGGGAGAGGGATAGAGAATTAGAAACATCGATGAGAGAGAAACATCGATCAGCTGCCTGCACACCCCCTGTGCCCGCAACCAAGGTACATGCCCTTGACCGGAATCGAACCTGGGACCTTTCAGTCCACAGGCCGATGCTCTATCCACTGAGCCAAACCGGTTTCGGCTGAAATTTCTTTCGAGAGTCAAATTTTTTAAACTTAAAATATATAGGTAGGTACATTGTTATTAACTTAATTAGGGTACTCCTAAGGCTTAGAAAGAGCCACACTCAAGGGGCCAAAGAGCTGCATGTGGCTCATGAGCCGCAGTTTGCGGACCACGGGCCCTGGGTGTCCACAAACGCCTGTGCTGGACAGAGGTGTCCCAACAGCCCACCCCAAACCATCACTCGACTGGAGGCCAGGTCTTCCCGAGGGCCCACCTGGGAAAAGTGACGTGTCTAGTGAAGGCCTTCAGATGAGTGAGGCAGAGCCTAGCCGGTGTTGCTCAGTGGTTAAGCATCGACCTAGGAACTAGGAGGTGGAGGTTCGATTCCTGGCCAGGGTACATGCCTGGGTTGCAGGCTTGATCCCCAGTGTGGGGTGTGCAGGAGGCAGCCGATCCATGCTTGTCTCTCATCATGGATGTTTCTCTCCCTTCCTCTCTGAAATCAATACAAATATATTTTAAAAAAGAAAAAGGAAGGAGTGAGGCAGAGTGGCAGCAGCATCCACCAGTGGCCATGTGAGCTGAGCACCCCCACTTCCCTCTCAGGGGTTCCCACACACAGCAGCTGCCCCTCCCACAACCCAGGGCTTACTTGCCTCCTGGGAGAAGCCACATGCTGGCCCCGTTACCTATTCATACTCCCTGATCTGCATCCCCGGATGTAGCCCACCCATCCTTCGAAGCAGGGCTGCCGGTTCACCAATGAAGATGCAGAGAGCTGGTTACATTTGCGTCCCAGATGAAGAAGGAAGAGTCTTGAGTACAAGCATGCCCCAAATATTGCACGGATATTGAAAATATTATTTGTTGTTTACCGGAAACTCCAATTCAAGTGGGCATCTGTATTTGATCTGGCCACTCTAGCCAGAAGTTTTAGCCAGCAAGCAAAAGAGGTTAGCAAGAAAAACATCCCGTGGCCAAAGAGCCATCGTAAAACCCCTTTCAAGAGTCTGTACACGGGTAGCACACTCTCCTCCATGCAAACACACGTTCTCTCTCTTGTTCTCTCTCATCCCCCCCCCTCTCTCTCACACTCACACACACTCACACACACTCACACAGTTTTGCTCCCCCCTTAAGTTAGTATGAACTTCAAGTCCCTGGCAAGACTACCTCTGACTTAGGCCTGACCCAAACCCCAGTCCTGTGCTGGGCCCTCACAGCACGGTCATCAGACATGTATAGCAATGGCGGACGCTGCTCTGGCCGGTGTGGCTCAGTAGCTTGAGCATCGCCCTGTGCACTTGAAAGGTCGCCGGTTCGATTCCCAGTCAGAACACATGCCCAGATTGCAGGTTTGGTCCCTCGGTCAGGGGGTCAGGGTTCATACAGGAGGCAGGCGGTCAATGATTCTCTCTCACATCGAAGTCTCTCTCTCTCTCCCTCTCCCTTCTTCTCTCTCTAAAATCAATAAAAAACATATTTTTTTAAAAAAATGGCGGGCACTCAGGCCTAGAAACAGGAGATGAATGCAGGAAGGCAGGTAAATGGGGCTTCATCTGTCAGGTCAAGTTCACATCACGTAAGATTCACCATTCCAACCACTTTCAAGTGTATCATTGCCATTTAAAGTGTACAATTCTGCCAGTGCCCCAAAGTCGTGCACCAGTTTTTTATACCCCCCCACCCAAGGGCGTATGAGAGGGGAGGGACCCTCATCCGCCCGTGGCCAGCGCCCCCTGCAGGCCTCAGCTGACACTCCCTGCCCCAGGGAGCCTTTTTTGCAACCCCCCCCCCCCAAGCCCCAGCAGGGGCCTGGGACTGCCCTGGGTATTTGCTGAACAAAATGAATGTTGAATCAATGAATGAACTCCGAGCCACTGCAAACCCCACAGAAAACATCTCTCCCTCTTGGCCCCCTCCCCCTCCCCCGGGGCGGGCCGGGGAGTCAGGGGAAGTGGAATCAAATAATACAAGCCCG
>NW_005370552.1:1633594-1641223 GCF_000412655.1 Myotis brandtii | reverse complement strand
GTGATCAGCGCGGGAGGGGAGTTGCTCCCCGACCAAGGCTTTCTCCCCTTGCAGACCCCGGAGCGTGGGAACCCCCAGAGGCCTCAGCAGGTCCGGGGCGCCTGGGAATCTGCATTTCTGACCTGGAGGCCTCGCTGAGAGCCACTGCCCAGACGGCTCCTCGAACAGCTTTCGAAGGCAGTGGCGTCCCTGTCATTGGACAAATAGGGAGACTGAGGCACAGAGTAGCGAAGTGGCTGCCCGAGGTCACACAACCCATCAGGGAGCCGCGTGAGAAACGGATCCGCCGCCTGGTCTTTTCTCGGGACTTGCTCTGAGGACCAAACCGAGTCCTGTCCCCTCCGGGCCTCCCCTCCGGGCCAGCTGCACGGGCAGCTGCTGTCACCTCTCTGTGACCAGGACCCTCTCCTTTGACCATCAGGCTCCTCCGAGAACCCTGGCGAGTGGCCCCCGTGGCTCTGCCCCCGTTCCCAGTTTTAGCAAGAAGCTGTGGACTCAGTCAGAATCCCGCATCCTGACTGTCTGGTCCAGCGCCGCACCCACCCTGGCCTGCCTTCAGCAAGTAGGTTTAGCCAGAAACCCCGCCCCCCCCACACCCCTGAAGTTCCCTCTCAGTAGCTTCCCATCCGCTGAGCCCCATAGGCCTCCCCAGGGCAAACCCGACGGCCCGAAGGCTGATTGCGGCTGAACAAGTGCCATGAAGACTTTCTTCATTTTTTGAAAAATATATTTGTATTGATGTCAGAGAGGAAGGGGGAGAGAGGGGGGAACATCCATGATGAGAGAGAAGCATGGATGGGCTGCCTCCTGCACGCCCCACACTGGGGATGGAGCCCACAACCCGGGCCTGTGCCCTGACTGGGAATCGAACCGTGACCTCCTGGTTCCTAGGTTGACACTCAGCCACTGAGCGGCACCGGCCAGGCCATCAGCTGACACTTACACTGAGCACTGTTGGCTGCTGTCCCTCCCAGGGACACCTGTCTTCAACATGGGGGACCTTATTGAAGTTGGTGGACCTCTCAGGAGGGAACGTGAAACATCAATGTCAGACCCTCACGTCACTCGTTCATTCATTCATTCACACAGCAGGCGTGTTCATGGAACACGATCGAACATCTGTGTGACAGATGGCACACTGAGCTTTGGGGATTGAAGTGTACGGAAGACTTTGGCACTGCTCCCCCACCCCAATCTGGGTTGTTCCCTGCTGCTAGAGCACATCTTGGCACATAGTAGGTGCTCAACAAGTGGTTTCCCCCGTTGCATGCATGGCATTTGTTTTGCCTCCACTGAAATAGGAGGACAGAAAAAGAAGAGGAACCTGACCAGTGTGGCTCAGTGGTTGAGCATCGACCTGTGAACCAGGAGGTCACGGTTCGATTCCCGGTCAGGCACATGCCCGGGTTGTGGGCTTGATCCCCAGCAGGGGGCCTGCAGGAGGCAGCCGATCTGTGATTCTCATCATGGATGTTTCTATCTCTCTCTCCCTCTCCCTTCCTCTCTGACATCATTAAAAATATATTTAAAAAAGGGGGGGGGGAGGAGCAGCCGATGGGTGAGCCACAGCTGGGAAGACCCAACCGTCTCTGTTTCCCGGGGACTGTCCTGATTTTCGCCCAGGACACCCTCAGGCAAACTTCCACACGATGACCTTACCCTCCGGGGAAGCGAGAGAGTAGGGTCTGGGCTTCCCGGAAGGGAGAGGAGGCCTGGGGGAGCAGAGCAGAGCAATAAATGTTCTACAATTACTTGTTTACACGTCTGAGGTCAGGGGCTGTGTCTGCTTCATGTCCAGGTCACCTTCTAGGGGAGCCAGCACGTGCTGGACTCAGCAGACCAGGGTGGAATCTCCCCCCCCCGCCCCCTTTTCTCAGCTGTAAACCCGGCCAATGAACAGCACTCACAGCTATTCAGAGGGTTACATAAGGGAAGCCAGGGAAAGTACTCAGCCCTGCGCCTGCCCCAGAGGAAGTAAATGGTAGATATTAGTGCTATTGCCCACCCATGCTTCTCTCTCATCATTGATGTTTCTGTGTCTCTCTCCCTCTCCCTTCCTCTCTGACATCAATACAAATATATTTTAAAAATATATGTGATGAGCCCCTCTGGATCCCTGATGAAGAAAGCGGGGTAGAAGTCTCGGGGTGTGTGTGTGTGTGTGCGCATGCGTGCATACGTGCGTGTGTGTGTGTGTGTGCGTGCGTACGTGTGTGTGTGCGTGCGTGCGCGTGCATGTGTGCGTGCATGTGTGTGTGTGTGTGTGTGTGTGTGATCTTTGTCCCAGGCCACAGCCCGCTCTGTACTCCTGCTGGGGAAAGGGCAAGGCACACAGGTCTTCCCCTTGGCCTCCCTTGTTGGCACTGAGGATGCCCGGGGAAGGGGGTGTTAATCCAAGAGCGAGTAGGAGCTCTGTGGGGAGATGAGCCTTCCACTAGCCCGGTCTCTCCATTCTCTGGCCTCCTCTCCTCCACTGCTCTTGTCCCCTCCCTCCCTCAGCCACTCGCTGTCACAGCAAAGTCTTAGGCCTCGTATGGGAAGCCACATCGCCTCCTTGCACTCATTGCCACGCACCCCTCTTTCTGACTGGGGTACGCCCTCCCGCTGCGCCAGCCTCCCAGGGAATTGGTTTCCCTTCTTTTTTCTGTTCATGTGGCAAATCCTATTGGTTGACTTTCTGTTACCAAAATAACTGCACTTCCGGATTAAATCTCATGGTAAAAGTATGATTTCCCCCTTATGTTTTTAGAAAACATATATTTGTATTGATTTCAGAGAGGAAGGGAGAGGGAAAGAGAGAGAAACATCAATGATGAGAGAGAATCATGGATCGGCTGCCTCCTGCACGCTCCACACTGGGGATGGAGCCCACAACCGGGGCATGTGCCCTTGACTGGAATCAAACCTTGACCTCCTGGTTCATAGATCCATGCTTAACCACTGAGCCACGCCGGCCGGGCTACTCTTAGCTTTTAATTGGTGATTAATCATCCTCAACTTATTGTTTTTCTCCAATGCATCACTTGCTCCCAGAAACATCCTTCCAGTGATATAGCCTTTATAATTATCATTGTCCCTGTGCCTCTTCCGTGCCCGACACATTACACCAGGTGCATAAACTCCCTCCCACCAGTATCCCAGCCAGCGCGGAGGAAGCGGCCAGGCCCAGGACTCAGCAGAGTTCCAGGGAAAGTAACATGTTAACTCCAGCAAGTCTTCTGTGTCAGATCCCGGCCCTGGTTGGGAAGGAGTGGGACCTTGAGATATGGGAGAGGGACACCTGGATCCACACAATAAAAATAGTCTTAACTCCCTGTGTACCCCTCCACCCCCTGGGCTTTCAGAAGTGGCGGAGCGGGGAATGCCAAGAGCCTGTCCCTCCAGAAGAGCAATGACAAAACTGGCCCAAACTGGCCGAGACAACTTGTTCAGAACTCTGGAAAGTAACCAGAAGGCTGCAGCCACCAGGGGAACGCTTAATCCAAACCACAAGCCCAAACAGGCCGACGCTCGACAGGAACAGTGAGCTGGGAGGCATTCTACCTGACCCTGGTCCAGTCCCCTACTCCCCAACATGGCAGTAGCTTGCTGATAACAGCCACACTCCCAGGCTTCGTGTTTATGCTGGAGAGAGAAGAGACTCTGCCCACAAGCATTGCGGTTGTTTGTTTTGACCAGTCTTGTGGCTTCCTGAGGACCAGCTCAAAGGGCTGCCCTCATCTCATCTAACGCAGGACTCTCCCAGCGTGGAGGTGGCTGATGGGGGGTCTGTCAAAAACATTCGCAGGCAGTTGTGTTAGTCATTGCCATCGAGGGCAACGAATAACAGTTGGGGCAAACAGTAGAAAAAGCTTGGGAGAAAACGCTGGTAATGACGTGCTTTGTAAGAGCTTTGAAAAGCTCTGAACTATCCCTGGGATCCTAGAAGGTCATGTGCACGCCCGGGGCTGTGTGTCTGCTCGGGAAAGACCTGAGAAGGCCCTGAGATCTCATCTCTGGCTGCCCTTCAGTCTCTGTGCAAGCAGGAAATGAAGCCTAAGGCAGAGTTGTAAACTGCCTGGCTGAATGTCAAGGGCATCACTGACCCCCCCCCGCCCCCCCGCGACACACACACACAGAGCTCTTTTTCCTTTATTGGGTTTTTGGTTCTAGGAATTTAAAGAAATCTTTCTTCAATTACTAGTTGGCCACTGAATTAATGAAACAGAGACTTCAATAGCCATACACCACTAAGAATACAGATTTGACAAAATTAGTTCAGAAAAGTCACTAAACAAACAAACAACTATTGCTACAACAGGCTGCAACAAAAAAATCCTGGGGAGGGGGAGAGAATATGATTTCCAGAGTTGCCACCTTATAATAGTCAAGATGTCCAGTTTTCAACAACAAAAAATTTACAAGGCATGCAAAGAAAAGAAAGTATAGCCCACACACAGGGCAAAAAGCAACTAATAGAAACAGTTCCTGGGGAAGCCCAGACACTGGACTTACTAAACCAAGACTTTAAATCATGTACTTTAAATGTCCAAAGAACTAAAGGAAACCATGAGAACAATGTCTCCAAAAAAGAATGTCAATAAAGATATCTACACTAATAAAAGAGAAAGATGCAACTTGACCATACCTTCGTGACACCCACCAGCCAATCAGGAGTGAATATGTAAATTAACCCAACAAAGATGGTGGGTTAATTTGCATACGCAGGCACCGAGTGGCTGGGGGTGGGGCGGGATGTTTGCATCTTCACCATGGCAACGATGCAGGCGTTCTGCACCGCCCAACCTCTCCCGGCCTCTGGGAGTGTGGGAAGGCAGAAAGGTGGCTCCGGCCAGAGTGAAGGCGGTGCCCAGAGCCAGGGGAAGGAAGGCCCATTCTTGCACAAATCTTCGTGCATTGGGCCTCTAGTATAAATTATAAAAAGGAACAAAATAAAAATTCTGGAGTTGAAGTCACAATAACAGCAGATTCAAGCAGGTGGAAGAAAGAATTAGTAAGCTTAAAAATGTGTTAATTCCTCTAGTCTGAGGGACACAAAAAATAAAAATAAAGAAAAATTAACTGAGTCTAAGAGAACTAATGGAAATAATGGAATTCCAAGAAGGGAAGCAGACAGAGAAATGAGCAGAAAGAATATTTGGAGAAATAATCCACCCCCCCAAAAGAAACTGCCAAGTTTGATGAAAAAATAATATACACATTCAAGAAACAAAACAAACTCCAAGTAGAATAAACTTAAAGATATCTACACCGAGACAATCAAATTCTTAAAAAATCTATATATACAAAAAGCCAGCAACCAGAATGCCATAACAACCAGAACAACTGGTCCCTATGATGCCCACTGTGGCCAGCGAATTGGCCCGATCGGCCTCTCCCACCCCGATTGAGGGTGGGGCGGCTGGCCAACCCCCCTCAGCCCCTCCCCTGGCTAGCCCCACCCCTGATTGCCCCCCACTCCAATTGGGGGCAGGGCCTGCCAGCCAATTGCCTACAACCCCTCCCCCCAGCCAGCCCAGTCCTGATCAGGCCGGGCTGGCCGGACCCCACCCATGCATGAATTCGTGCACTGGGCCTCTAGCAAATATATACTAGTAAAGAGAGTTTTTGAAAGCAGCAAGAAAGCATCAATTCATCATATATGATGGATCTTCAATAAGATTTCTGTGAGTTGAGTATTTGTGTTCCCCCTAACATTCATATGTTAAAATCCGAACCCCCAAGGCGATGGTAGTAGGACATGGGGCCTTCGGGAAGTGATTAGGTCATGGGGGTGGACCCTGATGAGATCTCCCTCACACCTTCCATCATGTGAAGACACAGCAAAAAGACATCTGACTCTGAACAAAGGAGCAGGCCCTTCACTCGATGCCAAATCCCCTGGCACCTGGACCTTGGACATTCTGGCTTCCAGAACTGTGGGAAGTTTTTATTGTTTACTAGTGGCCCATTGCATGAAGATTCGAGCAATAGGCCTTCCTTCCCCGGGCTGCCGGCATCGGTTTTCCTCTGGCACCTGGGACCCAGGCCTTTGGTCTGGCTTGCCTTCTCTGCTCCAGCTGCTCCTAGCCCCTCCTTTTTTTTCCAGCTCTTTGAGCAGAGCCCAGGGCGGGCTAGAAGCCTGGGTTGCCCCAGGCCCACTCCTTGAGCGGAGTCCAGGGCCGGTGGGAAGCTTGGCTTCCTCTGTCGCCGGGAGCAACGCAAGCCTCCTGCTCACTCCAGCTCCGTGGCCACCACCATCTTCAGTCATCTTCAGTCTTCGCTCCGCGCCTGTGTATGCAAATTAACTGCCATTTTTGTTGGATTAATTTGCATACTCATCCTGATTGGCTGGTGGGCGTAGCAGAGTGACACCAATTTCCATGTTTCTCTTTTATTAGTGTAGATAAGCCACCCAGTCTAAGGTATTCTGCTATACAAACCCAAATGGACTAGGACACAGAGTAACAGCTGATCTTTCATCAGAAACCATGGAAGCCAGAAGGCAGTGAGATGGCACATTCAAAGTGCAAATGAAATAACAACAACCATCTGTCAACCAAGAAATCTATATCTGGCCAAACTATTCTTCAAGCCTACCCGGAATTCTGTGGTCTCTCACAAATGAAGTTTATCCTCAGAACTTGATGTTATAAACTTCTTTCAAAATAAATTCTTGTTTAAAAGAGCTAATAAAAATAATTGATATAATTTTTTAGTGAAGAAGAAATTAAGATAGTCCCAGCCCTAGCTGATTTGGCTCAGAGGATAGAGCATTGGTCTGCGGACTGAAGGGTCCTGGGTTCGATTCTGGTCAAGGGCATATGCCCAGGTGCAGGTTCAGTCCCCAGTGTGGGGTGTGCAGGAGGCAGCCAATCAGTGATTCTCTCTCATCATTGATGTTTCTGTCTCTCTCTCCCTTGCCCTTCCTCTCTGAAATCAATAAAAAAAATATTTTTAAAAGATATTTTCAGATAAATAAAAGCTGTATGAGTCTGTCCTACAAGAAATGCTAACAGGAGTTCTTCAGGTTGAAATGCAAGTACCAGGTAGTAACTCAAATCCACTCAAAGAAATAAAGAACATCGGTTAAGGTAACTATATAAATTAATATAAAGTTTTTGTACTATTGAAATTAAGTTGGTTCTGATCTGAACTGGACTGTTATAGATTTCATATGTTAATTATAATCCTTTGGGAAATTGCTAAGAAAATAACACAAAACATATAGCCTTTGTTCTCTTTGATTTTCAGGATTGGAGGTTTCTATTGATATATCCTCAAGCTCAGAGCTTCTTTCCTCGGCCATGTCCAGTTTACTAATAAGCCCATCAAAGGCATTTTTTATTTCTGTTACAGTGTTCTTATCTCTCGTATTTTTGGGGGGTTATTTCTTAGGATTTCCATCTTTCTGCTTACGTTGCCCATCTGTTTTTGCCTGCTGTCTACTTTATCAATTAGAAGCCCTAGCATTTTAATCATAGTTGTTCAACATTCCCAGTCTGATCATTCCAACGTCCCGGCCACATCTGGTTCTGATGCTTGCACGGTCTCTTCAAATCGTGGGTTTTGCCTTTTAATAGACTTTGCCATCTTTTTCTTGATAGCAGGACATGGTGTGCTGGGTGAAGGAACTGCTGGAAATAGGTG
>NW_005370552.1:1623739-1633483 GCF_000412655.1 Myotis brandtii | reverse complement strand
GCCTCTGCACTGTGAGCATCATAAGCGTTTCTCCATGTTTTTCCTCTGTCCTGGAGGGGACAGGGTGGCCGCAGCGGCCTGAAGCTGGGAATTTCCCTCTCCCACGTGAAAGGTCAGAGGAAGCCAGCCTGGCTCCTTCCCTTTTCCCACATGGAAAACGAGCTGGCTGACCTTGTCTATTTCCTCTCCCCAGGTCAGCGAGGCTCTGATAATCCCTCCGTGGGGGAGGCTCTGGTTAACTAGTTTCTCCAGAAGAAGAACAGAGTGGCCCGGCCGGCGTGGCTCAGGGGTTGAGCATCGACCTATGAACCAGGAGGTCAGGGTTCGATTCCCGGTCAGGGCACAGGCCCGGGTTGTGGGCTCGATCCCCAGTGTGGGGCGTGCAGGAGGCAGCCGATCCACGATTCTCTCTCATCATTGATGTTTCTGTCTCTCTCTCCTTCTCCCTTTCTCTCTGAAGTCAATAAAATACATATTTTTAAAAACCAAGAAAAACAGTGTCCTGTCATATCTCTAGATGGCTCCTTTTCCCTCTCCATGCCGGGAGCACGAAAGGATTGAGAAATGACACTAAATGTGAAGAATAGGTAGAGCTCCTGGAGGTAAGACTCACAGAACTGTGGGGTCTCCCTGTGACTGGGTTCCCCTACAGCGGTTCTCAACCTGTGGGTCGCGACCCCTTTGGGGGTCGAACGACCCTTTCTCAGGGGTCGCCTAAGACCATCGGAAAACACATATATAATTACATATTGTTTTTGTGATGAATCACTATGCTTCAATTATGGTCAATGTGTAACAATGAAATTGGGGGTCACCACAACATGAGGAACTGTATTAAAGGGTCGCGGCATTAGGAAGGTTGAGAACCACTGCGGCCTAAAGTGTTTATCCCTCCGCATTGTCCACACGGACCCTCCAGCAATGCATCAGTTACAGCTCTGGTCCCCCCCCCCCCCCCCCCCAACTGGTTCCCATGGTGATTCCCACTCGTGGATCTGTGGTCGGCTAAGCTGATTCCCTGTACTGGCCGATCTGTCTCTGATCTTGGGGGCAGCAGCCTGCCCTGCGTCCCTCTCTCACGGATCCGAGAGCCGCAGATTTCTCCGTCTGTACGCCTTTTACTTGTTAGGACACAGTGGGCAAGGCGAAGCTCCTTGTAGCAGAGGCAGAAGCTAGAAGTGCAGTTTGTGCTACTTGGTTACAGCGGCCTGAGCAAACTCACAGGGCTATCGCGTGTGGGGCTGCTACACTTACCCATTTGCTACCAAAATTGGTAAAGGAAGTACCAGTAGGTGCCCAAGATGATCATTTGCCAAATAGAAGTGCACGTCAATGCCCACCAGAGCAACCTTGGCCGAAAGCAGGCACAGCTTGCCCCGTGTCCTCCCTCGCTCCCAGATCCAAGAGTTGCGGTGAGCAAGGCTCAGACCCTTCAGGGGCCCTCTGGGCCTGGATGGCCGCCCCGTTCCAGTTGCACTTCCTCTGCCCAGGTTTGCATCCCCCAGGCCCCTCTGGCGTAGACCCGGGGTCTGCTCGCCTCTGACAAACTGCCTGACAGTCGTGCGCTTGGGCATCATGCAAGGGAAAGACTGGGGGTGGTGACAGTGGCTGAGGAGTGATTGCTTCCACCCTCCCAGCTGTGAGGAGTCTGAAACATCAACACCAGGGACTCGGGAGGGGACATTGCTATTGGTCTGTCTACCTCCAGGTATAACCGGGAGGGAGACTACCACGGATCAATCGGACAATGTCCCCTGACCCAACTGTGCCCTGAGGGGCCTGGCATGGATGATTCTAGCAGCAGACCCGCCCTTGACCTGGCCCCACACACCTCAGCAAAGGCGAGCTCAGACAGACTGGCACTCAGACATCACACTTACTTATCTGTGGGAAGACAGCTGGGGCCATTCTGACGGATGGTGCCCGGGTAACTCCGCCGGCCCGGCTGTAAACGTGGAATGGTGCGCAACATCTTGGGCAGCGAGCACCCTGGCCGCCCCGGGGCGCATCCGTGCAGTAATCTATTTCCGAGCATCCTTCGCACGCGGTACCAGCTTTATCATCTGCCCACTTATCCGGGGGCATGGAGGAGGATGGCGACCGTGGGCTAGGCTCCTGTCCATAAATCCTCCATCCTCAACCGAGGCAAAGGCAGACCATTACGAGGGATAAGTGACTTGCGATGCCTGTGCGATAAATCGCCCAGTGAAGACCTGCGCATGCGAGGGCAGAGGTCTGAGCCGGAATGATGAGCAGGTCCCGCGATTATGGAGAGGAACCCACCACAATCCACAGTCCTGTCCCTGCAGAGTTCTTGGCCAGGACTCCGCGGCCCTTCCCAAGCAGGAGGAGGCGCGTTGGCTGAATAGACCCCAAGTCCCGGCGAGTCCCGGCATGTATCAACGATATTGCTGTCATTCCAATATCAGACTCTATTCTCGTGTTTTCTGGTGAACAGTTTCCTGATATATGTACTGTGGCCAAGGTAACAATGTGACCATCTTTCTAGAATAATTGCAGCTTGGGTGAGCCTGTATTGTGACAGATAGTGACCAATTATTGATACATGGAAGATGGAGTTGACCTTCAGCTTGCACGTTCAGCTCTTATTGAAAACAACTGTGAACACCTGGCTCGATCCTGAAACAGGACATAGCAGCGAAAACCATCGGCATTATTTTAAAAGTCAAAAGCTGGTTCTAGGAAAAGACTTTTTAAAAAACAGACCTTTGGCTGTAGCCGGTTTGGCTCAGTGGATAGAGCGTCGGCCTGCAGACTGAAGGGTCCCAGGTTTGCTTCCACTCAAGGGCACATGCCTGGGTTGCAGGCTCGATCAATGCAGGAGGCAGCCAATCAATGATCCTCTCTCAGCATTGATGCTTCTATCCCTCTCTCCCTCTCCCTTCCGCTCTGAAATCAATCTATATATATAAAAGCCTAAGCGACCATTTGACCGTTTGATTGGTCGCTATGATGCGCACTGGCCAACAGGGGGCAGACGCTCCAGGCCGGAGCTGCCTCCTGGTGGTCAGTGCGCTCCTATAGTGGGAGCACCATTCAGCTGACTGACAGGTGCCAGATGCCAGGCTCATGAATGGCAAGCACAGCTGCAGTGGCACAAGCCTCTCCCACAGACACTCCCCCTGTGTTTCCCTCCCCCACCTGGACTGGGACCGGGGTTGGGACTGGCAGGGACTGGCATCGGGACTGACCGGGCGTGAGCCTGCTGCTGCTTCTTGGTCATGGGCGCACCGGTATCACCCTAGGACAGGCGCGCAGAGACCGCAGTAGAGCAGCAGCAAGCCCACTGAGCGGTGGTGGCAGCAGACACCGCAGGGCCAGCATGAGTGGGAGCAGTGTGGTGCCTGGCCCAGGCTCGAGCTCTTCCCCAGCCACCTGCCACTTCGCGCACTACTACATCCCTTGGGGGATGTTGGACTGCCAGTTTCGGCCGGATCCCCGCAGGCCACGCCAAGGGACCCCACCGTTGCACAAATCTGTGCACTGGGCCTCTAGTAAAAATATATTTTTTTAAAAGAAGACATTTAAGTGGCAAATAAATATCTGAAAAGGCACCCAACCTCATTAAGCATTAGGGAAATGCCAATTCAAGCCACAGTGAGGCCCCACTAGAATGGCCACATGAAAAGGGATGGAAAGTACCAAGTGTGAACGAGGATGGGAAGCACCCCGAGTGGAATGGGTACAACCACTTTGGGAAGTTTGGCAGGAATCACTCAAGTTGAGCATAAGCATCCCTGTAGCCCAGTAGGGATGGACACAAGGCCATCGGAAGGATGTAAAAGGGTGTTCACAGCCATGCCACACTCGGCACGGCCAGGGTGAACCTGAGGGGATGGGGCGGTGAAGGATTAAAGAAGACAGACAAGAGAATAAAGCTGGGGCCTGGTGGGACACTGCTCTCGGATGGAGAGACAGTGCCATGGCCTGCAAGCCGAGTCTTTATTTTATAGCAGATCCCACGAGGCAAAGTCAGGGCGTGGTCAAGATGTTTACCACATTCTCGCAGGTTTCGAATCCACTCAATTACATGCACCTGAACTCGATCAACCCTTGTTTGGGCAGCACTTGCTGCACCTCCCGCAGCCTATATCACTCAGCCACCTGGGGCCACAGGTTCGGACCATAAGGTCAAGCTCACAACCGTAGCCTTTGGCTGAATTGTGCTGGGAGGGCTTTGCCCTCCAAGCTGGGACTTGCACGTGGCTTTGCCACGAGAGGACCGTGCCCTCTCATCAGTCCCAGGCTTGAACCTGTCCAAACGCTGTAGCCGCTCTCCACACACAGCAGCATTGTTTCTTATAACCACAAACTGGAGACTGCACACATGCCCATCAACAGTGGGACAGATAACCCGTGGCGTGGCTGGGATGGAATAGTCCACAGCAATGAGAACAAACAAACTACAAGTACATGTAACGCTACGGGTACATCTTACACACAGAAGATGGAGTGAGAACTGCCAGACACAAGGCAGAATAATTTTTTTAAAAAGCGAAACTACCCTCTGATAGACAGTGAGCGGAGAGAGGAAGGAGGAGGCCTTCAGGGGTACAAGCGAGGTTCTGTTTCAGGGTGTTTTCACTTTTGGAAATTCAGCAAATTATTTATGATTTGAGAACTTTTAGGTATGTGTGCCACATTTTAATAAAAAGTTAAACAAATTCTAATTAAGACATTTCTTTTTTTGGCCTTGGCTCGGTAGCTCAGTTGGTTAGAGCGTGGGCCCCCTATGCCAAGGTGGTGGGTTCAATCCCCAGTCAAGGCACATACAAGAATCAACCAATGAATGCATAACTCAGTGGGACAACAAATCAATGTTCCTCTCTTGCTTCATCTTTCTCTCTCTCCCTCTCTCTAAAATCATCTATATATATAAAAGGCTAATATGCTAAGTGTCTGATCATCCAACCTGTCGCTGTGATGTGCACTGACCACCAGGGGGAAGACACTCAACGCAGGAACTGCTGAGCTGCAGTAACTTGGCAGCGGCGGTTCTTGGGTGACGCACCCAGAAACCAGAGAGGAGGGAGCCCAATTCCTTGCGAGGCTGTGCCATTCCACCTTCGGCCATGGGTTATGTTGTTGCTGGGGCACTATTGGCCCCGAATCTGGTTTACTGCACACTTGTGTTTGCCTTCCACACCTTGTACGACAGCAACTTTGCAGAGTGCCCTCTTGCACTCCAGGACCCCTCAGGGGATGTCCGAGAGCCGGTTTGGGCCTATCCCTGCAGGCCAGGCCGAGGAACCCCATGTTATAATAATGTTATGATCATAAGGAAACCCCTCTAATGTGTGGAAATAATTATTGTGTGAAATAATTAGGACCCACTAGGAATAGGTAAATAAACCTTGTGTGACTACATACTAATTCTGTCTGTGTGTTCATGTGTTTCGGTTCAGCTCAGCTGTCTAGACATTGAAGTACCAGGGGATAGGCCGTTATTGCTGACTCCTGGTCACCTGCGTTTGTCCCACTAAGTCTAGACAGATAATTAATTAATTGGGGGCATAATTGGGACACCCCACCTGCCAGAGGGATCCCGCAGATGGGGAGGGACTGAGGGAGGTTGGCTCCAGGGCATGTCTGGCCAGTCTTGCCCAGTCCCACCCCACCAGCCACTTTCTAATTAATTTCCTTTCAATGTGCACGAATCCGTGCACCGGGTCACCAGTAAATAAATAAAATTAAAGATATATTTTTTTCAAACTACTCATATTAGAACCAAGGCTTTGGAAATCACCTATGTGAAGTTGAGAAAAAAATGGCCCAGCAAATGGAAGAAATTAAAGCTGGTCCCAATCCAGTAGCACGTGTAAGGGGGACCCTTGGGATTAAGAACCTGCAACGTTGTGATTTATAACAAATACATATCTGGTCATGGTTCCTGGCTCACCGCTCCTAAAATCCCTGGAATTTTCCTGTGATAAGCGTAGTAAAGGTGTCTTTTGTTATATTAATGAGGTGACTTTTGGAAAACTCTGAGGTGAACTAAGGGTGGGGCTGGTTGCCAGGGGAATCCACCACATGATTAGAGGATTGGAAGTCTTAGTCCGCCCCACACCTCACCATCTGCCCCGTCCTGAGTCATATCCTTTCATGAGGAACTGGGGATCTGGTGAGTAAATGTTTCTCTGACTTCTGCTGTCTCGGGTGGATCGTGAACCTGCCTTCCATCGGCTGGAATCTTCCAGATGAGCATGGGCGTTGCCAGGCCACAAGGCTAGCGTATGAGGCTGCTGTTGCAAAGGTGGGGTGGGAGCCCCACCAGCCCTGTGCTCCCACCAGCCGGGTCTCCTGCCTTTGACCCAAGAGCTGTTCATTTCATTGCTGTGCCCCCTGGGGCTGAGACGCCACCGACAAGGCCTGGCCTTGGACTGCTCTGTGTGCCCAGAATTCAGGCTCATCAAGAGGTTCTGTCAGATCAACCTGTGTGAGTTGCTGAACTTACATGGCTCTTAAGCATTGACACCTTCCCTGCACTGCGGGCCCGTCTCTGAGGTTTCAGTCCCTGAACGAGGCCTGAGTCCTCCGACTCCAAGCCCAGTGTCCTTCCCTTTCCCCAACAGCTACTCTCCTGTGACGAGGAACACAATTCCAGGGCACATACCTAGGTTTCAGGTTCGATCCCCAGTTGGGGCACGTAGAGGGGGGCAACCAAACGATGTTTCTCTCTCATATAGATATTTCTCTCTCTCTCAAACAAAAAAAAACAAAAACACACACACAAAAACAACAACAATAACCCCCCCCCCCCCAGCCCTGGCTGGTGTGGCTCAATGAATAGAGCGTCAGCCTTTGGACTGAAAGGTCCCAGGTTTGATTCCGGTCAAGGGCACATGCCCGGGTTGCGGGCTTGATCCCCAGTGTGGGGCGTGCAGGAGGCAGCCGATCAGTGAGTATCATCGTTGATGTTTCTATCTTTCTCTCCCTCTCCCTTCCTCTCTGAAATCAATAAAAAATATATATTTGAAAACAAACAAACAACAACAAAAAACACAGTAAAACATATCCTTGGGTGAGGATTTAAAGAAAGAAGAGGAGCTCAGAGCAGACCCTTTGATTCCAAAATACTTGGGCTTATCGGTGAGGCACAAATCCACACGCACTAAGCCGAATTCTGTCCTGACTTTTCTTCTGGCTTTGGCTCTAAGTAGGGTTGCCAGATTTAGCAAATAAAATATAAGTACTTCTACTAAAAAATTATTCGTTGTTGATCTGAAATGCAAATTGAACTGGGCCTCCTGTGTTTCATCTGGCAACTTGACCTACAGGAAAGTTTCGCTGACGATTGAGGGGCAGAATCTCCTATGTTTTCATGAAAGCACCCGGCCTGTGCTGGCTGACTCCCATCGGTGTACTTCCCACATATGGCAATCGCCTGTTTATCGTTTGTCTCCAAGCTGGGAGCTCCTTCAAACTAAAGACAGTGCCTGGTCCACCACCACGTCCTGGTGGCGCCCGATACAAAGAGTACTTGTCGAAATCTCTACATCTTCCTTTGTAAATAATTCCACCTGAACAGTGCAGTGCTATGTCCGTGTTAGTTAAAACTTCAATTCCAGGGGAAGTCAGTGGCCCTCAGGAAAAATCTCCTCTCCAGCTAGTCAGCTAGCGTGGCCTCAGAAAGGCCACATCCAAATACAAGATCCCAAGGGCTTCATCAATACCCGGGGCTTTGCTAATTAGCAAAGTGAAAGTCAGAAATGGGTTTTCATTGAAGAAATCAGTGGCTCGCTAATTAGCATGAGGAATGTTAGAACCAGGTTCTGGTTGGTGAAAGTAAAGGTACTGGGGGATGCGGATTGGCTGAAATATTCGCTGGGCGCTCTCCACCTTTCCACGAAGAGGATACCAGACTCTGGCAAGGCCTGTCGCCTGCACCTGAGAGGGGACCTGAGGCTTGGTCCAGCCTTTAGTGTTGGAGGACTTCTGGTTCCCAGATGCTTCTGGGATGTTACACATGCCTGGAGGGGACCTTTGGTGCAAAGTGCAAGCTGAGAGGTGGGACCTCCTTGTGCCTAGAGAACAGGTTGGTGCTTAATGGAGAGGCTGCCCACCTGGCCCCAGGTTCAAAGCCAGCATTCCAGATGCAGCAAAGGCCCAGCCCACGCCCTGGCTTCTGCCTTGCTCCCCAGAGTGTGGTTTCGCTCGTGGCCGCCCGCGTCTATACTCTTGTTGGACACAACATCCTTTCGCCCCTCCATTTGGCAACAGTGACTCAGGCCGGCCAGGAGCAGGTCTCCTGCGGGTGCTGGGATAGGAAGCCACCGCCTCTGCCCCCGGAGTTCCCGGCAAGAGCAGAGATGCTGATGACAATGAAAGAGGCGCGGGGGGTGGGGGTGGGGGGTCAGCCAGCAGGCTTCTGAGGGGGCGAGGAAGTCAGGCGGACTTCTTGTTCGTCAGAAGAATCATTGTTGCCCATGTCCGTGCCACCTGGCTTCCCCTGGCTGCCTCTGCACTGTTTCTGAGCCCCACCCCCCACCCTGGCTTCAGGGAGCATTTGTTGCCAATAAACTGCACCTTCTATTCTTCAGGGCCGACCTAAAAGCTGCGGGACTTTATCTGAGATGGACCCCTGGCCTCTTCCTCAACCGAAGTGCCCACTCACCTGTCTGGGCGGCGCTCAGTCACTGAGCCACACTGGCCGGTGCATCTCCACTCTTTTTTTTTTAAATTATATTTTTACTAGTGGGTCCCCCAGCCTGGCCTGTGCCCTCTCACAGTGCAGGAGCCCTGTGATGGATCGCCCCAAGGAGGTAGGTTCTGCCCACCCATCCAGGACTCCTCGTTGGATTGCCCCAAAGAGGTAGGCCGGAGCTGGGGGTCCCACCTCTGCGGCGTGCACGGGGCCATGGGATCCCGGGTGGGAGCCATGCAGAGCAGCTGCCGGGACCCTCCCCCATGGTGCGTGTGGGGCTGCAGGAACCCCCGGCAGAAGCCTCGAGGGGCAGCTGCCAGGACCTGCACTGCACACGCAGCATCAAGCCCCACCCGCCCTGGTGATGGATTGTGACGGTGTGAAGGCGTGGCGGTGTCAGGGCGTGACGACCACCCAGGCTTTTATTAGTATAGATTGATTTCAGAGAGGGAGAGGGAGAGAGAGATAGAAACATCAATGATGAGAGAGAATCACTGATTGGCTGCCTCTTGCACGCCCCCCACTGGGGATCAAGCCCGAAGCCCTGGCATGTGCCCTTGACTGGAATCGAACCCAGGACCCTTCAGTCTGTAGGCCGACGCTCTATCCACTGAGCGACACCGGCCAGGGCCGCTCCTCCACTCTGGAAGACCACACTCCGTCCCCACTGAACGGCAGTGCCTCCGGATTCACAGACCACTGTTCGGCCTCAAGCATTGCACCCTTAGGAAGCGGCTCCTGAATCTACTTCCTCTTCGTCAGTTTTGTGGAGATTAAAAAGAAAATCCAAAGAAACGGCAACTGAGTGTGCCACTCCAAGTCTTCAACCACTAAAGGTCTTTCTGTCTTTGCTCAGAATTAGACTTGAGATAAACTGCTGATGAGTTCGCACCCTCTCTCTAAATTTAGAAATCGGAAACCATTGTTTATGATGCCATCCTCGTGGGCCCCGAGGGTGAGAGTGAAATCCGCTTCCCTGCAGGAGGAGGGTGTGCGGGGCCTGAGCCTGTGCCGCCCCCCCCCCTCACACACACACACACACACACACACACACACACACGCACACACAGTGCTTTCTG
>NW_005370552.1:1619446-1623625 GCF_000412655.1 Myotis brandtii | reverse complement strand
TTTCCAATCTCTCAGCTTCCCTGTGCGCAGGGCCATTGGAAGTCAAGCGCATTCTGTCCCAAAGGCCAGGGACCGCCTGCTTGGTCTGACAACTTGTAGATTTCCTCCTCCCGGTGGATTCTAACGGCCTGATTAGCAATTCGATTGTATTTCATTTGCACCCAGGGTAATTCCCTGTCAGCCGGGAGAGCCATCAGCGTGAAAAACGGCACCAAAATTAAACACCAATAGTCAGATTTCAGTGGGAAGGCGCTCTCCTGGCGCAGTGATGGAGCGGGACTGCCTGGAGCCCGCGGGCCAGCCCCGAGGTGCGAGCATGTTAGTGGCGAATGTGAGTCGGGGCCGGGCCTTTCCGCATCTCGAGGAGCAGGCGGCCAGATGAGAAAACGGGGAAATGTGTGGTTCCGACTAACCATCAAGCCAAGTGGCTGTTTGCCAGCTGCTACCCCGCTGCGGTGCTTGTACAGCACGTCCCCAAATTCTTTTTTATTTTAAATATATTTTTATCTTTATTGATTTCAGAGAGGAAGGGAGGAAGAGAGAGAGAGAGAAATATAAATGATGAGAGGGAACCATGGACCGGCTGCCTCCTGCACGCCCCCCACTGGGGATGGAGCCCACAACCTGGGCCTGTGTCCTGACGGGTAATTGAACCATGACCTCCTGGTTCATAGGCCGAGGCTCAACCACTGCGCCACACCGGCTGGGTGTCCCCAAATTCTTTGACAATCCTCTCATCAAAGGGAGGAGGAGTCTGACCCCTCGCCTGGAACAGACACACGGGAGGAAGAGGAGGGTATGGCGGAAGGGGTGCTGCATGATTTTGAAGACTAGATTTCTAAGTCAGAAAGGGCGGTACAGCCTCTGTCTCGTTCCCTTTCTTGCCAGCCCTGAGCTGCCACGCTGGAAGAACATGCGAAGAGGCCACACAGAGATGGGGAAGCCCAAGAACGCTGCTGGCTCCACCCCCAGGGTGGCGTCTTCCTGGCCCATGAGCCAGAGCTGAGTGAACAGGCCTTTGATGACTCCAGCCCCTGCCACTGCCACTGTCACCTAAAAGACCCTTCATCAAGAACTGCCTGGCTGAGCCCAGTCAAGCCCAGACTCACGAGCAGTGTGAGAGATGGTCACGGTCTGAACCACTGCTGCCGAGTGGTATTACACGGAGGCGGGTAAGTACAGCGCCCGGTGCCCTGCGGTTGTCCCGCCTCTGCCCCTTGGTGCCCACGGGACCCCTGGTCAAGGGCACTTACCCTACATCCAGCCAGACATCTAGTCTACCCGGTCTCCACTGGCCTGGTCCAAGACTGACCAACTGAGCCAAGACTCAGAAACCAGTGCCCCCTGCTCCCCCCTTCCAGCGTTTTCACCCACCCGTGTGCCGAGGACAAATGCCTCTGCCATTTGAAAGCATCTTCCGGTTTGGGTAACACTGGGAAAGCACATGATCCGCCTCCCGTGGCCAAGCTCCTCCTTGTCTCAGACTTGCCTGTGGGAGAACCCCACGAAGATAGAACCGCCTTTGCCCTGGGGTGGGAGTGAGAGGCCCCAAGCGCTGGAAGCTCAGGGCTTATATATACTCTGCGCTGGAGCGTTCCCTCATGTGATTGGTTCCTTCTGGCAGCTTTACTGTTCATACCTGGGCTCTGATTGGCTGCATGTAAATTAGCTAAGCCTTACCCATTGATGCTAGTTATGATTATGGCACAGGCTGCACTACGCACCCGCCAGCCTGGCTGGCTGAAGATTGGATATGGATATGCAAATTAGGCAGCCCTAATTTGTTGATGCTGATAAGATACTGGACCCAGGCAGCCCTCCTGTGTGGCACTGATAAGGTGCGAGGCTGGAAGCAGGACTTAGAGCAGTGATGGTGAGCCTATGACACGCGTGTCAGAGGTGACATGCGAACTCATTTTTTTGGTTGATTTTTCTTTGTCAAATGGCATTTAAATATATAAAATAAATATCAAAAATATAAGTTTGTTTTCCTATGGTTGCAAAGATCAAAAAATTTCTTTATGTGACACGGCACCAGAGTTAAGTTAGGGTTTTTCAAAATGCTGACACGCCGAGCTCAAAAGGTTCGCCATCATTGACTCAGAGTCACAATTCACATGCTCCCGCACTCAGTAGAGGCCATGGCAGCACACCCAGGAGCCGGGAAGGCTGGGGCTGGGCCTGGGGCCAGGCTGCCTAAGGCCTCGGGGAGCAGCCTGGCAAGGTGGGTGGAAGGGGCTGGGTTCTTGAAGGTTCTGGAACCTCCTTCACACACCAGCCTGATTTCATCTCGTCCCAGCCCCAGTGTGGGTTTCCGCTGTGGGTGCTTTTTTCACAAGTCCTGACCTTGGCTCCCAGAGGCCCAGCTGTTTTCAATCGCGAGTTGTGGGGGAAGGGGGGGGGGAAGGTCTCGTTCACACCAAAGCTCAAGTGCAGCAACAGAACGGCAGGCCTAGCAGAGCTGAGCTGCGAGCTCTCTGGTGCCTCAGATGGAGTTATTCAAAGTTCCTAATTACCCTGAAATCTCTCAAAATGAAAACATGATTGAAGAATTAAACCTGGTAAACAAATTAGTCAGAAAGAAAACCTCTGCATAGCAAATGACAAAATCCACACATCCCATCCGGCAAATGAATGAGCACCCAGGGCTGCAGGCAGCCCCGGGCCCTGGTGAAGGCAGGATCCGGGAGCAGCCAGGCCCTGGCATAGGATAGGCTGAGCCCGGGGCTGTGACGTGGCAGGGGGGGGGGGTGCCCAGTCCACCGCAGCTGCATGGAAGGCAGCTGGGCTCCACCGCAGCCAGTGCTCGGTGGGGAGGCCTGGCTGCGGCCTCGGCCACATGGCTCTGTGGTCCAGTGGCTTCGGGGAGAGCCAGTTTCTCATGCTAAGAGGAGCCATTTTCATCCCCCCCCCCCCACGTCCTCATCCCTCATCACGGAATCACTGGGAATTGGGGTGGGTGCTTGTTCAGACAGGACATACTTTCTTGGTCTCTCTCTGAATCAGACCTATTTCTCAGGACCTGTAACCCCTTATTTGGGGCTTTCTCTAGACCAGGAGTCCTGATTCCTGTTGCTGCGTGTCACCCCAAACTTAGTGGCATAAAATGCCGTTTCATTCCCGTTAGATTCTGCAGGTCAGGAATTCAGACGGGGGGGCGGGGGGGGCCGCGGGGGCTGCAGGGGCAGCTTGTCTCTGCTCCACGATTTCTGGGCTTCCCCTGGGAAGACCCCACAGCTGGGAGTCACTAGGCAGCTGGGGGCCACAATCACCTGCGGATGGGGCCTGGCTGTCACTCTCCCTGTATGAACGCCCCTGTCACCATAGAGCAGTGGTTCTCAACCTTCTGGCCCTTTAAATACAGTTCCGCATGTTGTGACCCAACCATAAAATTATCTTCGTTGCTACTTCATCACTGTCATGTTGCTACTGTGATGAATCGTCATGTAAATATCTGATATGCAGGATGGTCTTAGGCGACCCCTGTGAAAGGGTCGTTCGACCGCCAAAGGGGTCGCGACCCACAGGTTGAGAACCCCTGCTCTAGACAGGCAGCCCAATCGGCTCCAGCCACGTAGGCCATCCTTCCTCAGTTCAAGGTCAGTCTGACTTTGGGCCTGTGCGCTTGCTCCTAGATTGCTTGGAGCACTCTTTCCTTCATGTTCATACAGCTGGGCTCATGCAAGAGGCAACTCATCCATATGTCTCTCTCACATCCGTGTTTCTCTCTGTGTGTGTGTGTCTCTTCCCCTCTCCCTAAAAATCAATGGGAAAATATCCTCAGGTGAGGATTAAAAAATAAATAAATAAAAATAAATAAATAAGAACAAAAAGGGAGAAAGCACCATAGAACGCTAGTGCTCTGCACACAGCAGCCTAGTCTTCCTTCTTCTCGCTCCGGGCTTCGGGGAGACAATAGAGAGAGGTGCGCCAGCAGGGGTTTGGACTCCCCTTCGGGGGCTCCTTGTCTGTGCCTCCAGGAGGCGCCCTTCGCACGGGATACACTCAGGGCACCTCCCGGGCCGCCTGGGAGAAGCTTCTAGAAAGGGCACTTCTGCCTGGGGCACAGGCCAGCCCTGCCCGCAGTGCCTGGGCCTGGAGAGCAGGAGCTGAAAGGCCCGAGCTGCAGAGGCCAAGAGAGGGGTCTAGGGAGGCCCAGGACGCCAAAGCGGGGCCGCC
>NW_005370552.1:1613300-1619003 GCF_000412655.1 Myotis brandtii | reverse complement strand
CGCTCGCTCTGTCGCTCTCTCCAGGGCTCAGGAAGCCCTGGCCCAGGGCAGGCTGTCCCTGGGGGGCGCCAGGAGTCGCTGGGCAGATGGAGGGAGGAGGAGGAGGTCCCTGCCCCTGGAAAGAAAACCCAGAATGTAGCCCTTGGAGCCCTGGCCGGTTTGGCTCAGTGGATAGAGCGTCCGCCTGCGGACTGAAAGGTCCCAGGTTCAATTCCGGTCAAGGGCATGTACCTTGGTTGCGGGCACATCCCCAGTAGGGGGTGTGCAGGAGGCAGCCGATCAATGATGTTCCTCTTTCTCCAGGTGCCCAGCACCTACCAGTGACCCAGCCTCAGGGGAACAAGGGTGTGGCCAGAGGACACAGGGGCCCCAAAGCCTAGGAAGCGAGCACCTTCTCAGGAGCCTCAGAGGCCTCCCCCTCTGCCCAGGGGTGAATCGATGGAGGTGACATTGGTTCACAAAACCACACACAGGTTCAAGTGCATCGTGCTCCTATTGCCCAAAGCAAAGCCTCTTTCCAGCCCCAGTTACCCCCCTTTGCCCGCCTCCACCTGCCCCCTGCCCTTGGCCTCTGGCCCTGGCCACACCGAGGTCTGTGCCTCTCTGTGTGTGTGTGTGTGTGTGTGTGTGTGTGTGTGTGCGCGCGCGTTTCTTTGCTGACTCCCTTCACCTTTCACCCAGCCCCCACGCCCCTCCCCTCTGTCAGTTTGTTCCTTGCATCCACGCCTCTGCTTCTATTTGGTTCAGCAGCTTCTTTTGTTCATTAGATTCTGCCGACCAGTTCCGACGGGGGACAGCGGGATGGCTTGTCCTTGCTCCGCGGTATCCGGGGCCTCAGCAGGAGCCTTGGCGGCTGGGAGGCTGGAGGAGAGTGATGGGCCTCAGCCGGGGCCTCGGTTTCTCTCCCCATGAGTCGCTCCCCGCGGGCGCTCCCCTGGGGCTGGTTGGACTTGCTCACAGCGTGGCGGCTGGGCTCTAAGGGACAGATCCCAGGGGCAGGAGCCAGTCAAGTGGGAACTAGGTGGCCTTTTATGACGCAGCCTCAGAAGGCACATAGCGTCACTTCTGTCTCACTCTGTCTGTGGAGGCAACTACAAGTCCCAGCCAGGATGGAGGCGGGGAGTGGGGGAGACAAGAGGGGGGCTCTGACTCCACCTGATGGGGGAGTGTCGTGATTCTAGAAGAAGACAGAGGACCAGCTCTCAACTTTCAGCTCAGAGGGGGCCTAGGCGCCTTTCCTTGATCATCCTGAATCCCGTCCCACCTGACACCACTCGCCTCTACTGTGCCAGCGAAGTGCGACCCCCATGAGATCACAACCCTATACCCGAGGTGCAGCGGTGGGGAAGTGGGTGTCACAGTGCCCTGCTCCCTGAGATCGGCCCCCTGCCTCTGTCTTCAGGGAAGGTTGGTGATGATGTCGCCACAGCAACCAGCGATTGTAAGGGTCTGAGGGTCACAGTGAAACAGACCATTCAGAACAGACAGGCCCAGACGGAGGGAGTGCCTTCTACCTCAGCCCAGGTCCGTGGTCGGCAAACTGCGGCTCACAAGCCACATGTGGCTCTTTGGCCCCTTGAGTGTGGCTCTTCCACAAAATACCATGTGCAGACGCGCACGTACAGTGCGATTGAAACTTCGTGGCCCATGTGCAGAAGTCGGTTTTCGGGCTGGGCGAGTCTATTTTGAAGAAGTACTGTTGATATTTGGCTCTGTTGACTAATGAGTTTGCCGACCACTGACCCAGGTCATCAAAGCCCTCAAAGCTGCCAGAAGCAAAAAGAAGCAAAGAAACAGCCCGGCCCGCATGGCTCAGTGGTTGAGCGTCGACCTATGAACCAGGAGGTCACGGTTCAATTCCTGGTCGGGGCACATGCCTGGGTTGTGGGCTCCATCCCCAGTGTGGGGCGTGCAGGAGGCAGCCAATCCATGATTGTCTCTCATCATAGATGTTCCTCTCTCTCCCTCTCCCGTCCTCTCTGAAACCAATAAAAATATATATATTTTAAAAAGAAACAGCAAGCACAGTGGAAATAACACTTTTGATGAGATTGTCAGCATTGGCCGACAGATGCGGCACCCACCGTTAAAGAGATCCTGGGGACTGCCCAGTCCACGGGCTGCAATGTTGCTGGCCGCCGCCCTCATGACATCATAGATGACGTCAGCAGTGAAGAACCACAAAGGAAAATGTAGGACCAGAAATAGTGTTGCGGCCATTTTTGGAAAATAAAATCTGCCACATGCCCCGCACCAGCGTGCCAGTCCCAGGCCAGGTGCCCTGTGATGCCCCTTCCCTTTCCTCTGCTCTGCGTTGTCCGCGTGTTCCCCGGTTCCATGGAAGGTATTAGAAGGAGCCTGGAGGACAGGAGGAAGGGAGAAGCCAGGGGGTTACTCCTCCTCGCTCTCTGCCTTAACTTCTCCTGCCTGGCTTCGCAGTCTTTCCATGACATGTGTAAACAATTTTGTATATTAAGTTTCATCTGCTTGAAACACCCAGCGTAGTTCCTGTTTCTTTGCGTGGACTTCGACCAATATAACTAGCAAGGACCGGTGAGTGCTCTCAGGAGAGCACGAAAGGTCATGGAGTTTGTGTTAGAAACCCTGGGACCCAGTCCTGGTCCCATCGTCACTCCGTTTGATGCCTTTTCAAAGGCAAAATTGAATCAGAATCTTTAATCCCCTAAGTTCATAGCCAGAATGTGTGGTTTCCTTTTCAGACATGTAGAGCGGTTGTCGGACTCTGATAGCTTTTTACTTTCTTGAGTGCATTCTGGGCCCACAGGACCCTCATCCACAGAGCCAGGAACCACAGAGCCAGGAACCACAGAGCCAGGAACCACAGAGCCAAGAACCACAGAGCCAAGAATGTTGGCCAGACAAGGCATGTGGTAGCCCACCTCCAAGATGGCCTCCAATGATCCCAACCTTCGTTCTTCAGACCCTTGTATATCCCTTCCTTCACCAATAGGGCATTGTAAGAACGACAGAACATGCCTTCTGAGGCTAGATTATCAAAGACGTTGTGTCTTCTCCCTGCTCACTCTTGGATCAACCTATCCAGGGGATGTCAGCTGGCAGCTGTGAGAGGACACTGTATGGAGAGATCCATATGGTGAGGAACGGAGGCCTCCTTCCAACGACAGTGAGGGACAGAGACCTATTGCCAATAGCTATGCAAGTGAGCCATCTTAGAAGTGGATCCTTCGGCCCCAGTTGAGCCTTCAGATGACTGTGGCCCCAGCCAACAATCTTCTATATAATAAAAGCCTAAGTGACCCTTACGGCAGAACAACCAGAACGACCGGTCACTATGATGCACACTGACCACCAGGGGGCAGATGCTCAACACAGGAGCACCGGGCCTCTAGTTTGATTATAACGTCATGAGAAACACTGAGCCAGAACCACTCAGCTAAGCTGATCCTGAATTCTTGACCTGCAGAAACTGTGAGCTAATAAAGGTTTGTTTGTTTTAAGCCACTAAGTTCTGGGGTAACTTGTTATGCAGCCATAGATAATTCACACAGTACAGTAACATTATACTCTGGTAGCAGCTCCAAGGACAGACAGTCTGCTGTTGACCCTTGGGAGGTGGGTACCCCACATCCAAAAGTGTGTTCTAGGTGGGTGAGGAGCCACACATGAAGAACTAGGAAAATGCTAGAAAAAAACATAAACTAAATATTTGTATGATTGGGATGAGGAAAGCCTTCCTAAGCAAGCCATCAAATCATGGGAAAGATGGGCCGGTTTGACTCTGTGAAAGTCATACCTCATGTATGAAAACAAACATCAGAAACAATGTCTGTGGTAAATGACAGACTGGGGGGCAATATGTAGAGAAGAAGGGGAAGACAAACACCACAATGTCATGTGGAAGGGGTGTAACATCAGGTTTTATTGGGAAATTTTTCAAGTAAATACTCAGCAAGAAGAGGCAGATAAACTTTACTCTCTCATCAGCCCATGGAGAGGAGCTGGGGCTCTGGCTGCTGGCTGCGTATGGGCTGTGATCCAGGGAAGGAGCCCAGCCCCCTCCCCACCCTGGACACTACCTTTTCATTGTGTGAGCTCGGAGCAGCTTTATATACAGGGAATAAACAATCAAGATGTGGGGGCATGCAGGCTGGAGGAAGGGGAGCCCTCAGCCACTCCCAGAGGGAAAAGGCAGGGGTGCCCGACCTGAGCAGGCAACAAGAGAAGGGCTCCCAGAGTCATCATTGGACCATCTGCTTGTCACTCCACACAAAATATTTGCAACCTACTTAACAGATGAAATGTTGATATCTATGATAAGCAAAGAGCTTCTATAAATTAATTAGAAAATAATAGTCCAATAAAAAAGCAAAATATAGGAACACAAATCACAGATGAAGTGTAGTCACATGGGTGGTTGGTTAGGTGGGTTACATTTGTCAAAACTCATCAATCTGTTTACTTAAAATGGGTACATTTTATTATACGTTATATATATATATATATGCCTAATATGCAAAGTGTCCCCTTGGGAGTTGTACTGACCGGGAGTTCAATCGCTTGCTATGATGTGCACTGACCACCAGGGGGCAGTGCAGAATGAAGGAAGGCCCTGGCCGGCAGCTGGCGGCAGGCAGCCGCTAGGGACCCTACCCGTGCACGAATTTCGTTCACTGGGCCTCTAGTACATCAATAAAGCTGATTAAAAGAAAATGTCTGGGTGGATTCTTGCTATATATGGCACAATCCTATCCATGAAGTCTTCTGAAGACAAGAGCATGAGTTCTTCCTTCATGGCTGCAAATAGGGCATCGAGTGATATGCCAGAATGTGTGAGAGACACTGAACTCCAGTCACACAGATGAAGTTGCAAGGGGACACCTGTCAGGAAGTGCTCGCTCGCTCTCAGGAAGTGCAAAATAGTGTTTTGATCAGAGGCAGCAGATGTGAGCTGAAATAGTACTGCTCTGTGATGTTGGGATTTATTGCCCTAAAGCCGAATCCATTACTTGAAAAATATACCTAATTTTGCAACATGGATGGATCTGGAGGGCATTATGCTAAGTGATATAAGTCAGACAGAGAGACAAATACAGTATGATCTTTCTTATATGTGGAATCTAAAAGCCAAACAAATGAACAAACAAAACAGAAAGACCCATAGATAAAGAGAACAAGGCTGCCAAAGGGAAGGGGGGATGGGTGGAAAAAATAATAAAAATACACCTAATTATGTGTCAAAGTTGCGATTGTCCTGGTTACCTATTCTCCCATGGTGCCCCCGAACCTAGTGGCCTTAATACAATTGATTATTACCTTTTACAGTTCTGTGAGTTGACTGGGCTCAGCTGGACGGTTTTCACTCCAGGTCTCTCATGTAACCCAGGTGTCAACTGGGGCTGGAGTCCTCTGAAGGCGTAACCGAGCCGGCCGTCCAAGATGGAGCACACACAGGCTGGCAGTTCATGTTGGCTGTCGGCTGGGAACTTAACTGGGGCTCCTGCTGCACACTGTCTTATGCGTGTCCTCTCCATGTAGTTCGGACTTCTCACATCATGGTGGCTGGGTGCCAAGAGGGATGTCCCAAAAGGGAGCATTCTAGTGGGTCCAGGTGGAAGCTGCTAGGCTTCCTGTGAAAACCACACAGCATCACTTCCACCTCATGCTGTCAGTCAAAACAGTCACAGGACCTACCAAAGTTCAAGGGGTGGAGAAACAGACCTT
>NW_005370552.1:1600814-1613197 GCF_000412655.1 Myotis brandtii | reverse complement strand
AGCATGTAGGATAAGGTTATATCCTTCTTTTAAAAATACAACCCATCCCAACTATATAAAGAAACTTTTCTTTTCCTTGCTCTCCAATGTAGAGTTTTAAATTGGAATCCAACTACTTTGACAAACAACAAAGACTTGTTAAAGGCAGGATTATATTGGTCAGCCCAGTGGTATGCTGGGCCTTATTATATACTAGAGGCCCGGTGCATGAATTCATGCACGGGTGGGGTCCCTCGGCCTGGCTGGTGATCGAGCTGATCAGGGCCATTTCACCCAGTCCCGATTGGGGCTGATCGGGGCCATTGGGGCTGGCCAGCTGGGGGGAGGGACCGCGGGAGGTTGGCCGGCCACGGGAGGTTGGCTGTGAGAGCGTACTGACCACCAGGGGGAAGCTCCTGCATTCAGTGTGTGCCCCCTGGTGGTCAGTGCACATCATAGCGACCGGTCAACCAGTTGTTCAGTTGCTTAGGCTTTTATATATAGAGATACTGTAGCTGTATTGGGCATTACAGAAGTTAGTGTCCCCAAAAAACTGTTTACTTTTCCTCTGCAGCCCTTATAGCACTTAGTAGCATCTCTCTTCCTCCAAAAAATATTTCTCTGACTCACACTTGACTACATTCTCATCTCCCAGCATTTCAATCTCTACTCACTTTCCTCCAGACATTTATAATGTCTTGTAGAGCTGGGCTGCAATACCTCATTTCACCAATAGGTGGAAACCTAGCATTTGACTCAGGCCTGTATTATAGGGAGAGGGGATGTGAGATGGGGGTTGGGGAGAAAGTATCTAACGTATTCCTGTGTTTCAGCCTGAATTTTCAAGTTTAAAATTGTAATTGTTAAAAAATACCATTTATAATGGGCTTTGAAGTTTGATAATACTGGCTTCCTCTCAAACAAAGGACACCAATGACAGCTTGAAGGAGCCTTGATAATATAGGATTTCATCCAATATCCCAACTCCTTTTGGAGCCAGTCAACAAACCATAATGGATAAGCCACTCTGCCAAGGGCATGCTATTAGGCTCTGAAAGTGGGTCATGATAAAGAATAAATCAAGTCCCTACTTTCAAGGTGCCTACAGGGTCATTTTCAAGGCGCCTACAAGACTGACAGTATCTAATCCACTTAAATATGGTAACTGCAGGGCTCAGGTATGGGGCAGTTGAAGCCCATGATCACCCGAGCAGCAGGGAGGAAGGGAAGAAGCAATGCAGGGAGGGGCAGAGTGGAAGAGGCAAAGGGAAAATGGCTGTTGATACCCACAGGGACCCCAGTACCACCCTGCCCCAAATGAATGAGCAGTGGGGCCACGGTCAGTTAGAGGCACGCCTGGACTACACTTCGCCGTCCTGACATCCATGTTCGGGCTCTCTCCAAGTGGTGAGCAGGGATGATGTAACACAAGCGAAGAAAACAGTTCTTAGTCAGAATTTCCAGGCGGCAATAACCTCTCCTCATTTTTCATCAAGTCCCACTCCGTTTGGCAGCTCCCTGAGTGGCCTGGGGAGCTTGCTTCTCTGGGGGCCTCATTTCCTTAGCAAGGGCTTACTGTGTGCTCCGCTCTATTGTTGTTGTTGTTTTTGTTGTTGTTGTTGTTGTTGTTGTTGTTGTTGTTGTTGTTCTTCTTCTTCTTCTTCTTCTTCTTCTTCTTCTTCTTCTTCTTCTTAAGGTTTATTAGAAATTCACGGAGGGAGAAGAAGTGAGCTGAGAAGAAATGGGCTCAAGGAACAAGTTACAGCAAAAGAAGGGCCTTTGGAGCTGAGGAGAGAGAAACATACACACCTTGAGAGATAAAAGAGGGAGGAGAGGGAGGGAGGGAGGGAGGAAGAGAGAGAGAGAGCGAGAGAGAATCCTGGGGAAAGAACTGGTAAGCTCTATAAAAAAAGCCGCTGCTTGGCGCTGTTCTTCATGCTTAGTACTTATGTTCATTCATTTCGTCTCCACTGCAATGCTGTGAGGGAGACATGATTATTACTAGCCCCGTTTTACCGGTGAGGAAACTGAGGGAGAGGTTAGTACCTTGTCTAAGGTCACCCAGCTAGGACGCGGTGGAGTCAGGTTCAAACTGGGGCTGTCTGGCTCCAAATCTGTGCTCTCAACCACTGTGGAGCCCCGCCTCCGGCGGGCGGGGCTGGACTAGATGCCCCAGGTCCCTTCTGGAGCTGATGTGTTAGGTTCTAGCCACTGGCTTCCTCCAGGATTGGTTAAGGAGGACCCAGTTAAATTTTTTTTTTCGTGGATTTTTAGAAAGTGGAAGAGAGAGGGAAAGACAGAGAGGGGAGGAACCTGCACCCAGTGCCCTTGACCAGAATCGAACCCAGGAACCCGGGACCCTTCACTCCGCAGGCCAACACTCTATCCACTGAGCCAAATTGGCCAGGGCCCCAGTTAAATTCTCTTAGGTCGTGACATCATAGGAAAGGCTTACGGGGACGATCAAAATCCTGAGGAGAGAAATGAATGCGGCGGGCCATGAACTTGCCTTTTCCAATCCGTCCATCTCTGTTGTTTCTCTCGGTGGCTGTTCTTCTGCTCAGAGGGCCTACTGTGCCAGATGCGAGTTTCACACTGCAGCAGCGAGAAAGCGAAATAACGCCGAATGGTCTGCCCGTGGCCCGCACTTGCTATTCCTCGGCTACACAGCAAAGTCAGCCAGCTGGTGGCCGGGGCTGCGAGCTTTATTTTGGTCTGAAGTCAACCTGCAGATGAACAATACTGGCAAGAACTAGCCGGGAGGGGGACACGTTTTGGACGAGGCTGCGAGGCTGCGAATGTTTGCAGATACATCATTCCCCTCCTGCAGAGGCCAAGGTTCCGGAGGAGGAGGATGGGCGTCAGGCGCAGGCCGCCTGTCTCCATCCTGTGAGCGGCCCTTTCCTCCCACGATGACAGCTCACGCCCTGGCGAGCAGCTGAGCGGTCTCCCGGCACAGAGGGAAGGAGGCCAGGCACACGCCCGTCTGGGCGCAGATGGACGGTCCATCTCTTTCCTCCTCTCCTTCCAAGACCCACATTCCATCCTGAGGGTGATTCTCAGGCAACAGCTATTTCCGGATTCTCAAGGACTCACAAGGGTAGTGTCAGAAAAAAGGATCTGAAATTGGGGATAGGTGAAGGAGATTAGGGGGTGCCCTTTGGACGGGTACTTGGCTGGCACCTTGATTGCTTTCCTATCGCCCCTCCCCCGGGGGCAGAGGTTGGGTAACTTTCAGAGTTTTGTCTGGTTGAGATGCAAATCACTCCCCAGCCAGCTGCCTCACCCTAACATCCTTCCATTCCATCGCCTAGAAATACCTCGCTCCTCACTTCCGCCTCGCAACTGGCCTGAACGCCTTCGAGGTTCCCTCATTAATGAATGACGTAAATCAAATCTTTGACGTGTGGCCATTTGATATTTGCACAGGAGTCGAGTGTTTTAACAAAGGAATGCTCGCCTCTTTTCTCCGGCCTCCTTGTCAACCCAGCTCCAGCCCATCGGCCAATCGCACACACTCCGGGTAAACGCCACACGGCGCCTTGACCTTCATGGAGACGGGGCTGCCGGGGAGACCCTGGCCCTGAGCCCTGCTCAGCTCCGCCCTGTGCCGGGCCTTCAGGGAGCAGCTGCCGGCGGGGAAGGGAGCCAGGACACGGTGTCCCACACCCTCTTCTCATCGCTCCTGGGCGTGCGCAGCAGTCATTCATCCCCCGAGAACGGTTTCTCTTCCTCATCATGGGACTCGGCATTTTCACGCTGCAGATTCCACAGGGGGTTCTAAAGTGCTTCTCAAACCTTAACGTGCAAGCCTCACTTGGGGTCGGAGAACGCCCGTCCGCAGGCCCTACCTTGAGTAGCAAGGCTCTGGGGCTGATGTGAGAGCCGCTCTTTGGAAACCACAGGACAGCCCGGCCGTGTGGCTCAGGGGTTGAGCATCAACCTGTGAACCAGGAGGTCAGGGTTCGATTTCTGGTCAAGGCACATGCCTGGGTTGTAGGCTCCATCCCCAGTGGGGGGCGTGCAGGAGGCAGCCGATCCGTGATTCTCTCATTATTGATGTTTCTCTCTCTGTCCCTTCCTCTCTGACATCAAGAAAAATATAATCTATAATAATAAAAGCATAACATGCTCATTAGACTGGACGTTCTTCTGGACGAAGCTGGGGCTGTGAGGGAAGCCCAGGTCCCGGGTGCCAGAGGGAAGCCAGTGCCGGCAGCCGGGGGAAGGAAGGCCTACTCTTGCACGAATTTCGTGCATCAGGCCTCTAGTAAAAAAATAAAGCCCCAGGATGAAGCTGAAATACAGGGAGGCCTTTGAGGAGTTATGATTGCCGCTCAGGGCTCCACACCCTCCGAGCCTGGGGCCAGGGTCTGAAGGAACCCAGCAGCCGCCAGCTCCCAAGGCCACGGTGTGCCCTGCAGGGCCCGCTAACCTGTCACACGCCTGGCCTCCCTCAGTCCCCACGCCCAGCCTGTGAGGGGAGGCACTGACCGAATCCCCATTTTCCCAAAGAGGAACCGAGGCCGCAGCAGCGCTGCACGCGGGCTTCTGGAGCCAGGCCTATGGGTTTCTCACCACATCACCACCAGCCTCCTGCCACCAGCACCGCCTCCCGCCCGGCTCCTCGGCCGGATCTGCAGGTGCTTAGAAGGAAGGAGAATTTTCCTTCTTCCCAGAGGCCCCCTAATTCCAGACCAGACTGTGCTGTGCACAGCTTGGTTCTCTGCCCTGGAGGAGCATGTGGAGAAATTCAAAGGACTGCAATGGGTCCCTGCCCTCAAGGAGGCTTTGACCCCCGGGAGAAGTTGTCATGGACACACGTGCCCATTTGGGTCCTCCCTGCCCGGCCTTCTGCTCGGAGCCCCTCTCTCCTGGGGGAAGCGCCCCTTTGCCAGCAGACATTTGGGCCTGTGAGGACCACCCTTCGGAGTCTGTTTGTTCTCAATGGTCTGAGAGTGGGGGAAGGACAGGGCAGGTGGCAGAGTGGGGAGGGGTGTTGTTAGTGGCAATTAGAGTCGGTTTCAGTTGATGGTGTGTGCTCCCGGGGACCCAGGGACTGGGTGCTCCTTTGCCAAATGTAAATATCAAACCAATAAATGCTAATGTAGCATGAAAAAGTGCTGATTTGGGAGAAAGTCGCAATTATTCAGAGAGCTCGTCGCAGAAAGCATTTAGGTGTTTCGGCTGCAGGGGGCTGGGGGAGGGAAGAAGGGGGTGGAAGCCATCGCTGTGGGGACGTGGTGCTGCCCTGGCCACCCATTTCAGGAGGCGGGGACCAGCCAAGAGGGGCTTGGCTGGGTGGAGGGCAGTGAGGGACAATAAACAAGACAAAACCAGAAAAGGGGGTCAAGTTCCTGAATATCTGGCACCAGAGAGGGAGAAAGCAACGAGCCCCCGCTATCAAGATCTCAGTGAACTTGACACCTACCTTGATGGCCCTTTGCCTCAGGTCATTGTCATTCTGATGGGTTTTCTGATCTAGGCCCCCATCACATTAGCCTGCTTACAGCAACCCTTTCTTTTCTTTTCAATATATATATATACTAGGGGCCCAGTGCATGAATTCGTGCACTTTGGAAGGAATTATGGGTGGCGAGGCTGCAGTGGTCACAGGGGTGGATCTTGGTCCATCCTCCGCGCCCCCGCCCAGCCCCTCCTGCCATGGCCCCTGGTCCCCTGTCTGCCGGCAGCCCCGCTCCCACCGCCAGAGTTCCCACACGCTGATGGTGCCAGTCCCACTCACACCTGCTGACTGTGCAGAGCTATTGGGGCCAGCGCCAGCAGTGGGTGCGAGCGGGGCCGGTGCTGTCAGTGGGTGCGAGCAGTGGCTGCTGCCCCAATCACCCCTCAGGAGCAGGGGGAGGTGGAGAAGCCCTCAGGGGCGATTGGGGCCAGCAGCCACCGCTCACATCCGCTGATGGCGCTGAGCTATCGGGACCAGTGCTGGGCACCGGCAGCGGGTGCGAGCTCTGGGCGGGACCACGATGCCTGGAAGCAAAGAATTTTCAGTAACCACCAGAGGCTTGCCCCCATGACAGAGCTGGTGCAAGCACCCGGCGGGACTGTGGCACACAGGAGCAAAGAATTTCAGTAACCACCAGAGGCTTGCCCCAATGACAGCAACTGGCGCCCCGCCTTGGTCTGGCATCCCTGCTCACCTGCTCCACCATCCTGCTGCAGCCGATGCCCACCATGATCCATGCTTTGCCGCCTGCTGCCAACACCCGCCATGTTCTGTGTGTGCCCCCTGGTGGTCAGCATACATCATAGTGACTAATTGTTCGGTTGTTGTGTTGTTCTGCCATTTGGTCTATTTGCATATTAGGGTTTTTATATATATATAGATATTAATTTCAGAGAGGAAGGGAAAGGGAGAGAGAGAGAGAGAAACATCCATGATGAGAGAGAATCATGGATTGGTTGCCTCCTGCACACCCCACACTGGGGATCAAGCCCATAACCCAGGCCTGTGCCCTGACCAGGAATCAAATTGTGACCTCCTGGTTCATAGGTGGACACTCAACCACTGAGCCACGCAGCTGGGCTAGGGACCCTTTCTGATTGACAGCTCTGATCTCTCTGTCCCTTGCCCCACTACCCTCACCCCACCATATAACCACACTGGTAACACTCCTATTAGGATCCCCCACTCCCAAAACCAGAGACATAGCCCCACCCAAACCTGCCACACTTGCCCCCTCCCAGCGGCCCTGGAGGAACTAGAAATACTTGTTCAATCTAAGTGGCTGCTCAGGGGCCTGAGAGGAGAAAGGGGAAGCGTGTCGGCACAGCTGAGCTCCAGGCGGCGCTGCCACCTCGTTGACTTTAAGAAGACGCCACGCCTTGCTGCCTCGGTTGCTTCATCTGTAGAATCGGAAGAGCAGTTCCCACTGGGACAGTTAAATGAGGCAAAGATGTGTGTGCGAGCGCTTGGTAACCTGCACATCAGGCGGTCATTACTGCGTGTTTCTCAGCAGAGCGCGTTGCCTTGGAGACAAGCAGCAGTGGGGGGCCTAACCCCAGCCAGACGGCGGCCAGACCCCCTGTGTGAATGACATCATGGCCCAAACTCTGCCAGGCCCCAGGCCTTCTGGGTCTCTTGCTGGTCCCGGGACACTGAGTAAACGCCTTAAGCCTCCTCAAAGCACTACTGCTCCGGACAGTCAGAGGGGAAACCCTCGCCCACCGTCCCCACTTCCTCCTCTAAACGGCTCATCGAATCCGGTCAGGTTTACACTTAAATATCGTTAAACTTGCCTTTCTCCTTTCCTTCCATCCTGTTCCCAGGGCGGTGGCCTTGGTTCAGACCCTTGTGACTTTTCCCCAGACCTCTGCAATCTCCCAGCCTCCTTCTCTCCGCCTCAGCCTCCTCTTCCTCCCCGTGGCTGCCTCTGACACCACTGCTCTGCAACCCGCTTCCCCCTGTGCTCTAGCCTCACTGGCCCCGCCCTCACAGCCCCACCCTCCTGCTTCCAGGCCCCTGAACCTACTCCACAGGCTTGCACCTCAGGGCCTTTGCATCAGCTACTGACCCAGAACAGCAGCTTGACCTGTCCTGGGCTCCGCTGGAACTCTGGGCCCCGGGGCTGCCCTTAGCAGGATGTGAGCGCCTTCCCATGCACTCTCTCCCCTCTCTCAGGGCCTGCACACCCTCGGCCTTGTAGGGCAATTGTTTTGGTGTCTGTGACCATGAACTCCCTTGGAAAGAACTCAGAGGTCCAAGGTCAAGTTCTGGAAGGAGGGGTTCCAGTAGGAGGGCAGCTAGGCCCTGAGCCTTGGTAGCTATCTCTCCCTGATTTTTCCTTCTCCCAACCTTGGAACCCTCTTTAAAGCCTTGAGCCCAGCCCGGCCAGAGTGGCTCAGTGGTTAAGCATTGGCCTGTGAACCAGGAGGTCACAGTTTGATTCCCAGTCAGGGCACATGCCCAGGTTGTGGGCTCAACCCCCAGTGGGGGGTGTGCAGGAGGATGCACTCTCTCCCCTCTCTCAGGGCCTGCACACCCTCGGCCTTGTAGGGCAATTGTTTTGGTGTCTGTGACCATGAACTCCCTTGGAAAGAACTCAGAGGTCCAAGGTCAAGTTCTGGAAGGAGGGGTTCCAGTAGGAGGGCAGCTAGGCCCTGAGCCTTGGTAGCTATCTCTCCCTGATTTTTCCTTCTCCCAACCTTGGAACCCTCTTTAAAGCCTTGAGCCCAGCCCGGCCAGAGTGGCTCAGTGGTTAAGCATTGGCCTGTGAACCAGGAGGTCACAGTTTGATTCCCAGTCAGGGCACATGCCCAGGTTGTGGGCTCAACCCCCAGTGGGGGGTGTGCAGGAGGCAGCAGGTCAATAATTCTCTCTCATCATTGATGTTTCTCTCTCTCTCCCTCTCCCTTCCTCTCTGAAATCAATAAAAATATATTTCAAAAATAAATAAAACCCTGAGCCCACTGTTGACTACACAGAGACATGAGGAGACCTGGCAGAAGAATGTAAATACGGCAGCTCTCAGTCTATCAACCTCCCCATCCCAGAATGTCCTGAGCCAACCATTAGGCTGGGCTCTGGGGATACAACATGGACCAAGACAGAGACAGATTGGCCCTCCTGGAGAGACCTGCTCTAGGCTGTGCCAGCCACCATGCCATGAAGACGCTCAAGCAGCCTGCGGAGGCTGACGGGAAAAGAAGTGAGGCCCCAGCCAGCAGCCAGCACCAACTTGCCACCCACGTGAATGAACCACCTTGGAAATGGTCCTCCAGCCCCAGCCGAGCCTTCGGATGACTGCAGACTTGACCGTATCTGAGGGCAGCCGCTTGAGAAATGCTGAGTCATAACCACCCAGCCACGCTCTGTGTTTCTGCCCCAGAGAAACCAGGAGAGCGGAAAAAATGACTTTTGTTATTTTAAGCCACAAAGTTTGGGGTGATGCGCTACCCAGTAACATACACTTGGCCCTCTGTACCTGTGGGTTTCACATCCACAGATTCAACCCACTGCAGATTGAAAATATTTGGGAAAAAATCCAGAAAGTCCCAAAAAGCAAAACTTGAATTTGCCATGCGCCAAGCATGATGCTGAATCCATGCAAATGAAGTGATGTGTAGGCATGCCCTGCTGTAGTCTATATGCAAATATAGGTTCTATGCAAATGCTACACCATTTTATGTAAGGAACTTGAGCATCCGTGATTTGGGTACCTGCAGGGGTCCTGGCACCAATCCCCCGCAGAGACGAAGGGACGGCTGACTGTATATCATACTGTGCACAGAGGACTGGGCTGCATTGGATAGGGGGTGGGCTGATGGCCTCCAGGAGCTCCCATCTGTTAAATATCCACTGTGCTCCCTGCTACAAGCCTGCACGCCTTACCAACCTGCAGGGATTATTATTCCCGATTTAGAGATGAGGCACAGGGATGCTCAGCCACTTGTCCAAGGCCACACAGTCAGCAAGCGGTAGACCTCTCCTGGCCCCATCCTCCGGGACGCTGTCCATGGGCCCGTGTGAAGATTCCCCACTCCTGGGCTCATCTCTTCCTCCTCATGCGTCCCACGAAGCTCAGACTTGGGCCAGTGACCTATGATTAGGAAGGGACAAGCTCTGTCTCACAAAAATGGCCGTGTGTGGTCCCCCGGGCCCAGATGTCCCCACCCCCGCTGTTCCCACCCACCCAAGACCAAAGCCCTGGGGAACTAGTATGTGTCGCAGACTGTACTTTACCAGAATGGCTGTGACCACGTCATTCACCTCACATGCTCCTTCACAATGTGACATTGACGCTCCCCGTTGAGGGCCTGGGTCTGTCCCTTCCCTGGGGTCCAGGCCAGCTTGTGACTGCTTCACTCCATGAAGTACCGTAGGGTGAGTCACCAAAGCCCATGCAGCTGCCACCTGGTCTGCTGGAACGAACACATCTGAAGCCCTGAGCTACCACTGAGGAAGTCCCGCCATGCTGAGGCCACCATGCTGTGAGGAAGCCCAAGCTCCTGGAGGCCACCCAGGGGCTCCAGCCCACGGTCCAAGGCTCTGAGTCCTCCAGCCCAGGCACCAGATATGTCAGTGATTGAACCTGCAGATGAGTCCAGCCCCAGCCATCATCACTGGGTTTTCAGTCTTTCCAGTTGAGGCCCCAGACATCGTGGAGCACAGATAAGCCATCCCCCGTCTCAATTCCTGTCCCAGAGAGTCTGTGAGCATAATAAAATGGTTGCTTGAAGTCACTGAATTTGGGAGTGATTTATTATGTAACCGGAATAGTGTGCCAGAAGGTGGGTGGATGGCTGGGTCAGCCAGGGCGTCCCCCTTCCCGGACATGTACAGACCTGCCACAGCGTCTCAGCTCTGGAAACAGGAACCTCTGCACCCCCTTGTACCACTGAGAACTAAAACCACACAATTCCTTCTCCCCGTGATTCTCCCCCCACTCCCCTGCTGCCTCCCTAACGTGGTTACCTCCCACGGTGAATAAGGCTGACCTGCATAACCAATAAGATACCTTAGGCCCTAGTCGGTTTGGCTCAGTAGATAGAGCATCGGCCTGTGGACTGAAGGGTCCTGGGTTCGATTCCGGTCAAGGGCACATGCCTGGGTTGCAGGCTCGAACCCTAGTAGGGGGCGTGCAGGAGGCAGCTGGTCCATGATTCTCTCTGATCATTGATGTTTCTCTCTCTCTCTCCCTCTCCCTTCCTCTCTGAAATCAATAAAAATATGTATTAAAAACAGACATCCTGGAAATGATGAGGTGAGTTTCTGAGGTTAGGTCATGAAGACGTGGGTGACACTTGGCTCCCCTTTGACTCACTCGCTCTGGGGGAAGCCAGCGGCCATGCCATGCGGATCTCAAGCGGCCCCATTGGAGGGGGCCACATGGCCAGGAACCGCCATGTCACCAGCCATGTGAGTGGGTCCTTGGCACTGGGTCCCCCAGCCCCGGTCGAGCTCCCAGATGACAGCTGGCAGGCCCGGCCACATCCTGGTTGCAACCTCATGAGAGACCCCACGTCAGGACCACCCAGCTCAGCCACTTCCGTATCCCTGCCCCCTGGAAGCTGTGCAAGAATAAATGTTTACTGGCTTAAGTCACTACATTTGGGGATAATTTGTTACGCCCCGCTCCTACGTTACACAATACCAGGACCGGGCATACTTTCTTGCCTTGAGAGACTCAAGTTCAAAATCACCAGTCCAGACCCTAAAATGCTATACTTACCCTCCTGCAAGGTCATAGCTTGGCAACATTACCAGCATTCTGTCACCGGGTCCTCTCCCTTCCTGAACTGAGTCTAATGAACTTGGTTTTCCTTGACTGGGAAGTTTTTCTAATGGCCGTTTTGGGGAGTCAACAGTCAATACAATACACCCTCAAACTGAGGTATCCACTCTTTTTAAAAAAATATATTTTATTGATTTTTTACAGAGAGGAAGGGAGAGGGATAGAGAGTTAGAAACATCGATGAGAGAGAAACATTGATCAGCTGCCTCCTGCACACCCCCTACTGGGGATGTGCCCAAAACCAAGGTATACGCCCTTGACCGGAATCAAACCCGGGACTCCTCAGTCCGCAGGCCGACACTCTATCCACTGAGCCAAACTGTTAGGGTGTGGGGCATCCACTCTTGGTTTTTATTTGATCATCTCTCCCTGTGGCTATTTAAATTCAACAAATAGGACTCAGAGCCTTGGACCGTGGGCTGGAGCCCCTGGGTGGCCTCCAGGAGCTTGGGCTTCCTCACAGCATGGTGGCCTCAGCATGGCGGGACTTCCTCAGTGGTAGCTCAGGGCTTCAGATGTGTTCGTTCCAGCAGACCAGGTGGCAGCTGCATGGGCTTTGGTGACTCACCCTACGGTACTTCATGGAGTGAAGCAGTCACAAGCTGGCCTGGACCCCAGGGAAGGGACAGACCCAGGCCCTCAACGGGGAGCGTCAATGTCACATTGTGAAGGAGCATGTGAGGTGAATGACGTGGTCACAGCCATTCTGGTAAAGTACAGTCTGCGACACATACTAGTTCCCCAGGGCTTTGGTCTTGGGTGGGTGGGAACAGCGGGGGTGGGGACATCTGGGCCCGGGGGACCACACACGGCCATTTTTGTGAGACAGAGCTTGTCCCTTCCTAATCATAGGTCACTGGCCACATCTCAGGTGCTCAATAGCCATGTGTGGCCAGTGGCTCCCCTGTGGGCAGTGCGGAGAGAGACCATCTTTCCCGCAGAAAGTTCTACTCCATGGGGCTGCTGGGGGGAAGCGAGCATTTGCTTCAGTGGCTTGGCTGTCCCTGAGGAAGCTGCCAGAAGCAGGTGAGTGGGGAGCACAGCGGACTAGAGACAGGCCCGTGCCCAGAGCGCAACAGGCCACCCGGCCCGCGTAGGCCTCAGGCGTGGCCCCACCGCGCAGGCCCCTCTGTGGGCTGTGGGGAATCC
>NW_005370552.1:1597021-1600700 GCF_000412655.1 Myotis brandtii | reverse complement strand
ATGAGCCCTGACCAGCACCTGCCCTCGCTCACCCCCTCCCCACCCGCAGCGGTCTGTCTTATCTCAGGCCCCACAGCAGTCTGCGGGCCTCAGAACCTCCTCGAGTCGCCTGGCTCCTTGTCACCCCCAAGCTGGGGGCCTGGGGAGAAAGCCAAGAGGGAACAATGGCCTTGGCCGTGGCCCTCAGAGCAAAAACTGAGCAAAGGGCCAAGTTAGAGATGAATCCCATCCCTGGGCTTGTGTGGCCCCTTTTGGGCGCTGAGGACTGTTCTTTCTCCCACCGGCTGGGGAAGGTCACTTAACGAAATCCGTGTTGAAACTGGGCTGAGGGAGGGAAGGAAAAGTCACGTCCAGCCAGGTCCGCACTATGCAAATCAAGGACATTTCAAACCGCTGGCAATCTGCTGGGGACTTCAAAGGTGGCCAGGGCCAATGCCGCTGGTTTGGGGTGTGAACTGAGGGACTCTGGGGGAGGTGGCCCGGGCCACCTTGGCAGGGTCGATGCTGTGGTAATGAACCCGGGCCTTTGTTGCCGGGAGCCCAGCTGCCGAAGGGCGGAGACCTCGCTGGATGCCCCACCAGGTGCAGGAAGCAGGGGAGAGACATGGCTGCCATTACAAAAACCATTTTCTTTTCTTCACTTTTAGACATCAAAGGTGGACGACCATTTTTTTTTTAAAGGGCACGCAGTCTAGGTCAACATCGCAACCTTGTCCTAGAAACGGCCCCAATGGCTCTCACACCATTTGATTGCATTGGGGGCCAGCCAATGATGCTTACCTACCGTCTGGCCTAGGCACGCCCTCGATTTCTTGCTCCAGTGTCTTCGGGTGGGCGCTGGGCAAGCCTGACAGGCCAGAAGGTCCTCAGCATTCACTCTTCAGTGCTTAAAATTAAAAAAAAAAAAGAGTAATTTTGGTTTTTCTGGTTTGGGAAACTCAGTTGATGGCTTAAGGGCATTCAAAAATGCTTCCTGCAAGTTCTCCCGCAGTCTAGGTCAACATCGCAACCTTGTCCTAGAAACGGCCCCAATGGCTCTCACACCATTTGATTGCATTGGGGGCCAGCCAATGATGCTTACCTACCGTCTGGCCTAGGCACGCCCTCGATTTCTTGCTCCAGTGTCTTCGGGTGGGCGCTGGGCAAGCCTGACAGGCCAGAAGGTCCTCAGCATTCACTCTTCAGTGCTTAAAATTAAAAAAAAAAAAGAGTAATTTTGGTTTTTCTGGTTTGGGAAACTCAGTTGATGGCTTAAGGGCATTCAAAAATGCTTCCTGCAAGTTCCCCCAGCCCCCAAAGCCCCCCCCCCCAGCCAAAAAAGATGCAGCATATTCTATTCGGAAATCTCAGCCGGGCCTGCTGGGTGGATTCCTCGCAGGATGTGTGAGAGCAATAAATCTACTGCGAGTGGGAGAGAAAGATCAAAGCCGGTCTCTCCCACCTGCGAGGGTGCTTATGCAATTCATTATTTTATGTCCTTGGCTCTTTTTTCAAATGCAGAAAGCCCGAGAAAGGTAACACATCCCCTCACTGACACCTCGGTGCAAATGCATTCATCACAAGCGCTGTGAATAGCAGAGGCATCGGGAGGCTGCCTGCAACGAAGGAATAAAAAGCTCCGATGCTGGCGTCGCTCCGGAGATTCAGGTTCCTCGGTGGAGCCCTGACAGCAGTATTATTTCTTAAAGCACCCCACGTGGTGTCACCATGCAGCCAAGTTGAGACCCTCTGGGACAGAAGATGGAGATGGAAAGAAGATGGAGGGGTGAGGACGGAGGAGGTGGAGGGAGTGGAAGAGACAAAAGGAAAAACATCATTTCTCAAATGAAAGACCTGGGTTTGAGTCCTGGCACCCTGCTTGTTGGCCGCCTGATCCTGGGAGAGTCACTTAACCCCCTAGTCACCAATGACCTGGGCAGGAAGAACCTGAGCTACACCAGCTCATTCTGGCTCACCAGGGCCTCATGCCCACCTGATCACAGCTGGGCGCGCTCCCTGCTTCCTGGACCTGGCAGCCTGGGCCCACCCCCAGGATGTGATGTCACCCCAAAATGGTTCCAATCTGAGTCTCTGCTTCCCTGGGCTCCAGGCTGGAAGGGTACAAATGATCACAACCTGAAGTTATTTTAAAATCTGTCTTATTTCCTTGTTAACTGTGTCGTCCGTGAGAATGTTATAAGCCCCATAGAGCAGCCACTGCTGAAGCCCCAGCGTGGCCCAGTGCGTGAACGCCTTGCCTGGATGTGTGGGTGGACAGGCCAGTAGGTGGATGGATACAAGCATGGAGGGATGGAGCAATGAGTGGAAGGAAGGAAAGATGGATGGCTGGCTGGCTCGGTGGATGGAAGGGTAGATGGGTGGATGGTGAGTGGATGGATGGTGGGTGGACTGGCTGCCACATGTTACCAAGGCACTTCTGTCAATACCGCAACACCTAAAGCAGCAGTTCTCAAACCTTTAGGCCCTAGAACCCCTTTACCTTTGATTACTGAGGACTCCAAAAGGCTTCCGTTTATATCAGCGGTGTCTGTCAGCATTTCCCAGATTAAACATGAAAACTGAAAAGAGGGTTAAGTATCCTATATAATAAAACCCTAATATGCTAAATGTCCGGTTGACCAGTTGGCTGTTCAACCAATCAAAGAGTAATATGCTAATGATATGCTAAGGTCGCTCAACCGCTCACTATGACATGCACTGACCACCAGGGGGCAGACACTCCGACCTGTAGGTTTTGCTGCTGGGGGGTCTGGGGATTAGGACTGGGTGAATCAGCCTGGACACACCCTGGAGCCCTCCCATGGTCCCTCCCCAGATGGCCAACCTCCTGTGTCTCTTCCTGGCCCCAATCATGCACTGGTGGGGTCCCTCGGCCTGGCCTTCGCCCTCTCGCAATCCAGGACCCTTCGGGGGATGTTGGAGAGCCGGTTTTGGCTGATCTCGCAGGCCAGGCTGAGGGGCCCCACTGGTGCATGAATTTGTGCACCGGGCCTCTAGTTTATTAATAAAGTAACAATAATGAGCTCACTGCGAGCGTGCTCAGCAGCCCATCACCTACCCCTCAGCACCCTCCCCTTGAGTGGGCTGGACTTACTGACTCACCTCTAATAGCGGAAGTGAAGGGATGTCACTTCCAAAGTTAGATTAAAAATGATCGTGGTGCCTGGCCAGTGTGGCTCAGCGGTTGAGCGTCGACCTATGAGCCAGGAGGTCACGGTTTGATCCCCAGTCAGGGCACATGCCTGGGTTGTGGGCTGAATCCCCAGTAGGGGGCGTGCAGGAGGCAGCCGATCCATGATTCTCTCTCATCATGGATGTTTCTCTCCCTCTCCCTTCCTCTTTGAAATCTAAAAAAAGAAAAAGAAAGCCCGCCTGTGGAGCTTGGCGGGTAGCAAAGAGTCTGAAAAGGCTTCCGGAACCCACAGGGATCCCCGGGCCACACTTTGGGAACCTGCTGAACTACACACTCATGGCGTCCCCAGACTCCAACTCCAGGGCCCTCACCCCGGCCTTGGTTTCCTGTTTGGAACATTTGCCCGTTTCCCCAGGTGTTGGTGACGGTGGTAACTGGAAGGGACAGGCCTCCTCTGCGGCGGAACAGCCGGAGACACTGCTGAACAGCTCGCAGTCTTGCCGGGGTCACGCCCAAGGCGCCCCAGCAGGGAAAGGACACACTGCC
>NW_005370552.1:1596524-1596823 GCF_000412655.1 Myotis brandtii | reverse complement strand
TCGCTGGCTCCCCAGGGGCTTCCTCCATTTCCTGCGCAGCAGCCGTCCCCCAGCCACCGCCCCCACCCCCAGCGTCGGCCCGTTTGCCGCGGACTCGGTCTCGTTTCTCGCTGCCTCCGCGGTCAGAGAGAAGCTCGCAGCTGCGGCAGAGAATAAAAATAGCCGCCTCGCGCCCGGCCCCCCACTTCCCTTTCTCTCCCCTCCCCTCCCTCCGCTTCCCACCTTCCGTGGGAAGGCAGGTCCCCGGGGGCTGCGTCACGGCGATCAGCCGCTGAGCGTCCCTCCCCACACAGGTGCTC
>NW_005370552.1:1595855-1596177 GCF_000412655.1 Myotis brandtii | reverse complement strand
CCGCAGTCGGGAAACCGGAGTCAACCGCCCGGCACAGCCCGAGAACTTGTCCAAACCGCACCAAAGTTCAAACCGCACAGACGTTGGCTCCGGCTGGGCTGGGAGTGCGCAGCTGCCTTTATCTGTCCCCGGAGGCCTCGCCCGGCCTCGCGATTGATTAGGGGCCTGCAAACCGCCCAGACGGTTTATCTCGCCCGCTCAGCCCCAGCCCCCTGACGCGCTGGACAGGAGCCTGGTTGGTTCTGGCAGCCACCCCAGCCCAGCTTCATGCCCCAGGGCCACCTGCCGGCCCCTCACTCCAGAGTCCCCATTTCCTGGCAGG
>NW_005370552.1:1591533-1595374 GCF_000412655.1 Myotis brandtii | reverse complement strand
AGAAACATCGATCAGCTGCCTCCTGCACATCTCCCACTGGGGATGTGCCCGCAACCCAGGTACATGCCCTTGACCAGAATCGAACCTGGGACCTTTCAGTCCGCAGGCCGACGCTCTATCCACTGAGCCAAACCGGTTTCAGCAGGAATATAACTCTTAATAACAATTAGCCTATGATAAAACTGGGTTTCATTATATGTCATTTCGCTTAAAGTAGCAGAACCTACCCATGACATTAAGTGAGGAATTACTGTACACGATGCTGTTGCCACACAGGGGTCAGGAAGCCACCGCCACCACAACACCTATCAACACCTGCAAAGCTGGTGCCTGATCAAACAGCAGAATGCACACGCGCGATGCCCCCCAGTGGGGATCAAGCCTGCAACCTGGGCATAGGTTGCCACTCAACCAGTGAGCACACCAGTTTTGTTCATCATTTTGTTATAAGGTTGATGAGATGTCAAAGGAACGCACACACACACACGCACACACGCACACGCACACGCACGCACGCACGCACACACGCACACACACACGCACACACACGCACACACGCACACACACCCGGCACCCTCTGCAGTTAGGGAAGACAAGCTCACTGGGAACAGCTGCTCTCCCTTTTCCCAGGAGAGGCAGGTACATGGCTGACCCGCATCTCACACCCATCTTCCTGGTTGCCTCCCACCAGACAAGCTAAAAACTCCTGGCAGCCACTTTCCCAGCTGCCATTGCGGTTAGTGTGGCTCCCGACTTAAGCTCTACCAATCCGATGCCTCCATCAAGGACTCAGAGTCAGAAGGTGGGGATCCAGGGGTGCAGGAGGCACAGAGGTCCCTCCTGGTGGAGATGGCAGTCACCATGGAGGTGGTGACGCAAGCCTGCGCATCCTGGGCCTGACAGTGGCGGCGTTGTCACTCGATTGGCCTGACTTTGTTTTGTGAGAGGAAGGGAGAGGGAGAGAGAGAAACATTCATGATGAGAGAGAATCATGGATCAGCTGCCTCCTGCACGCTCCACACTGGGTTGGGGTTTGAATCCGCAACCCGGGCCTGTGCCCTGACCAGGAATCGAACCATGACCTCCTGGTTCCTAGGTCCATGCTCAACCACGGAGCCACGCCGGGCGAGCGGGTGGCATTGGCCTACCTCTGGCTGGGCCCTCACTGTTGCGCAGCCTCCTTTGTTGGCCTGCTTTTCCAACCCGGCTCCGCAGCCCTCCTGGTTATTCTGTGAACTCCCCAAGATCCTTTGATAAAGGCCTTTGCAGTTTAAATAGACCAGAATTGCTTCCTGTTGCTCAGAGCCAAGAGCGCTGGCTGCTAGCGCTCCGTTGCCAGGTTTTTCCTGGCTTCCCTCACGGAGACACACAGGACACCACCGAGGCCGCCATCCCTCCTGCGTCTCCGTCCACTTTCTGGAAGCTCCACGTCCCAGGACCTCGGCCGGTAGATCTCACATCAGGAAAGTGAGCCCGGCTGACAGCAGGTCCCGTCACCATCCCAGGCAGCAGCGCGAAAACATTCCGGGGCTCTGTCTCAGGCTTGTTCCCATCAAAGGCTTTCTCATTGACCATGACCTTTCCTGTGCACAAGTGGGAGGCCTCCCACATGCGTACACACGCCTCCCAAGGTCGTCAATGCAGCATCCAGAAAGCACGTCTCCTTTCTCCAAGTGCTTTGCTTGTAGTGAGCCTGCACCCCACATCTAGGGGCCCTGCTCAGCCCCCCGAAATGGTGGGTGCGCTGGGGCTCCCGCAAGAACAATGGCTGGAGACGATGCCCCAGGTTCAAGGCCCCAGTTCGGCTGTCAGATCATGATAAAGTGTTGAACAAGTGGCTGACTCTCTTGGAGCCTTAAGAAGAGGGGAGCCCTGGCCGGTGTGGCTCAGTGGATAGAGCGTCGGCCTGCAGACCTAAGGTCCCAGGTTCGATTCTGGTCAAGGGCATGTACCACAGTTGCAGGCTCCTCCCCGGCCCAGGCCTTGGTTGGGGCATGTGCAGGAGGCAACCAATCCATGTATCTCTCTCACATCGATGTTTCTCTCTCTGTGTCTCTCCCCCTCCCTCCACTCTCTCTAAAAATCATTGGGAAAATATTCTGGGGTGAAGGATAAGAAGAAGAAGAAGGAGGAGGAGGAGGAGGGTGAGGAGGAGGAGGAGGAGGAAGAGGAGGAGGGGGAGAAGAAGAAGAGAGAGTGAGGGACCAGCCTAGGAAAGTGAGTGATGCTCACGCCAACACACACTGGGAGGAGGGGGACCAGGACAAGGGCTTTCGTCACCTAAGCCCAGGCCTTGGCGTCAGAGCAGTGGGTGGGATTGACCAGGGTCTGACTGTCAGAGGCAGCGGAACCAGAGGCGCGGGGTCCCCCAGGCATCACCCCAGGGATCAGGGTCGGGGGCCTATCTCAGGGGATGGCCCGCCGGTGGGCAGACTGAAAGGCCGCTGCGATGACAATGATGTGCGATAAACGGGGGCTTCTCTCCACGATATTGTCTTTGTTCCCATAATCCGTGCTTTCCTAAGAAGTGTAACCCTAAAAATAGAGCGGAGGCCCGGCCGGTGTGGCTCAGCGGGACAGCTGCCCTCGGCCATGCCTTGTGGGAGGAGCGTGAATTTTGTGGAGTCAGACAGACCTGGGCTCAAACCCTATCTATGCCGCTCAATGTCTGTGGGGCCTTAGGCAAGCCTTTTAGAAAATATGTTTTTATTGATTTCAGAGAGGAAAGCAGAGGGAGAGAGAGATAGAAACATCAATGATGAGAGAGAATCACAAATCAACTGCTTCCTGCATACCCCCCACTGGGGATCGAGCCCACAACCCGGATATATGCCCTTGACCCGAATAAAACCTGGGACCCTTTAGTCGGCAGGCCGACACTCTATCCACTGAGCCAAACCGGTTAGGGCACAAAGGGATCTTCATTACCCTCACCCCAAGCTGACAGCATTACTCTCTACCCCACAGGCCCAGGAACAACCGTGTCCTGGGGGAGCAGAGAACCCCAGGTCAAAATTATCCCACCCCCCTTCCTGTGATTCCCCGCACCTTTCTCAGAAAGCCTCTGTCTTCATGGGGCCCCTTTCAGAAGTGCTCACATATGTGTGCCACGAGTTGAGTTAGCCCCAGCCGGTGTGGCTCAGTGGATAGAGCATCAGCCTGCGAACTGAAGGGTCCTGGGTTCGATTCTGGTCAAGGGCATGTACCTTGGTTGCAGGCTCCCAGCCCTGGTCAGGGCATGCAGGAGGCAACCAATCGATGTGTCTCTCTCACATCAGTGTTTCTGTCTCTCCCTCTCCCTTCCGCTCTCTCTAAAAGTCAATGAAAAAAAAAAGTATGCTGTTAGAATTATCTCAACTTTGCTTTAAAATTATATATAGGAAATGTTACATGTATGTATATATAAAAATCATATAAAGGCGAGTGGCAGGAGCCATCTGAAGATGTCGATAATAATTATCTCCGGGTGGTAAGATGAGATTCTCCAACAAAGGGCAGCATCACTTTAGAGTCAGAGAACAGCCTCCATTGTGTAGGCTGCTTTTCATGAGTGTGCGCAGCCTGGAGACGTCACACTTACAAACCCTTCCCGTCCAGCGCCTTCGTTATTGATTCACACCTGCCTTATTAGCTAGTGTGCAAGGCAAAGCGGAAGGAAGGCAGGGCCACTGAGGCACAGCAGGAGGGGCGGGCTCGGTGAGCCTGGAGCCTGCGCAGTCAGCACCTCGGCTGGAGCCCGGGACCAGGGGCTGTGTGTGCGAGGCTGAGCTGGAGAGGTTGCCGGGATGGGGTGCCCTCCCTCCTGACCTGGGGCTGGGGGGGGGGGGGGGGAGGCCCTGGG
>NW_005370552.1:1578810-1581881 GCF_000412655.1 Myotis brandtii | reverse complement strand
AATTCTTTTTTTTTTTTTTTAATATTTTTTCATTGATTTCAGAGAGGAAGGGAGAGGGAGCGAGAGAGAGAAACATCAATGCTGAGAGAGAATCATTGGGCTGCTGCTTCCTGCATGCTCCCTACAGGGGATCGGGCTTGTGCCCTTGTCCGGGAATGGCACTGTGACCTCCTGGTTCATAGGATGCTCAACCAGAGAGAGAAACATCAATGCTGAGAGAGAATCATTGGTGGGCTGCTTCCTGCATGCTCCCTACAGGGGATCGGGCTTGTGCCCTTGTCCGGGAATGGCACTGTGACCTCCTGGTTCATAGGTTGATGCTCAACCACTGAGCCACTCTGGCGTGCTGGGAGTGGAATGCCTACGTGCCGCCTTAGACAACAGCCCCACCTCGCAGGCTGAGTGTGAACTAAAGGGGGGAGGCGGTGCATGTTCTGTGCTCAGCACAGACCCTAGCACACACCAGGCGCTCAATAAATGCAGGTCTGATTGTTAGGAGCAGACTCATGAGCAGGAGCCCTTTCCGGGGTGAGCCCAGCCTCTCTGTCATCCAGGGCCGTCAGCTGGCATCCAGCTCATCCCTTGTTGGGTCCTGTGTCTGTGCAGCCAGATACGTTTTTCTACCCCCAGAGCCTTTTCTCGATGTGCTACCCCATCCCAAGCAAGCTGCTCATTAGCCCGGGTGAGAAAGCCCGGATGATACCACCAAAGGCCATTAAAGTTCCCGGATGAGGGGGGCTGTTTTCCTGTCGGTTAACTCTACCTGGAGCCATGCTAGCGCCCCCAGCCAGAGTGGGAGTTAAGCGGGGCAGGGAGGCTCTGGGGAAGGCAGACACGATGGGGGACTGTGAGGTTCCCCCAGGCAGGGAGGGGGCTCAAGCTGCTCCCAGGAAGGGGTTTGAAGAAAGTCATTCACACTTTAGCATGAACTTCAGCATTCCCAGGGACCTCTGGTTTCATCATAGAACAAATGCTTTCTTTTCTTTCCTTGAAATTCCACCGTGGGGAGGGGGGGCAAGGGGCTCCTTGGTCTTAAATGAGAAAAAGCGAAGGATTCAATTTTGGTGTTTTACCCTCCCTGGGCCCAGCCACCCACATCCCCAAGGTCAGGGCCTCTTCTAGTTGCTGAGTCCAGTAATGTAGTAGTCACCTTTCTTTCTCATTACGGAAGCTTCTCTCAGTATCCTTAAAGGAAAAGGATTTAGAGAGTTTAAAAGAATATTGCCCAACCGGTGTGGCTCAGTGACTGAGTATCAACCTATGGACCAGGAGGTCACGGTTCAATTCCCGGTCAGGGCACACGCCCAGATTGCAGGCTCGATCCCCAGTAGGGGGCGTGCAGGAGGCAGCCAGTCAATGATTTCCCCTCATCACTGATGTTTCTCTCTCTCTCCCTCTCCCTTCCTCTCTGCAATCAATAAAAAAAAATTTTTTTTGAAATTGTGTTAAACTGATAAAAAGAAAAAATAGGACACAGCACTCAGAAATCATGAAAAGATGAGCAGATGTGACAACATAAACCTCCTTTGCAGGACACCAGTTTGCGACCTCTGGCCAGTGTTGTCTCTTGCAGTGCTTCAAATTCTTTAAACAGGCTGCCAGCATTTTTAAATTGGCAGTTTCCCCATAAAAATCCTTATTCCCCGCATGCCCTGAAGAATGAAATCTCACACACTGGTTCCCACGTTCCCACCAGCAACGCTTGGCTAGAGCCCAGCAGAGGGACCCGCTCCGGGCCTTTCACAGCCTCCGCGCTGCACCGCTGATCTGCGCTGCTGGCCCAGCCCCAGGCCTGAGATGCGCCATAAACAAAGTGCAAAGACAAGAGGTGCCGTAGGAGAACATGTTTGCAACACATCCAACGAAAAGTTACAACCCGCTACATATAACTCCGAACTAAACAGTTCCATGGAAAAACGGGGAAATATACACAGTAATTCATAGAAAAAGACATTCAAATGGCCAATAAACATGAAAGATACTCAACTTACTGGTGATTAGGAAAATGCAAATGCCATCAAATTGGCAAAAAATCAAAAAGCCTTCGGCATCCCCGTTGGTGAGGATGTGGGGAAAGAACACGTGTGTTCCTGGTGAGTGTGCAAATTGGTGTAACCATTTTGGAGGGCAGTTTGGCAGTTTCAAACGCTACTTTAAATGCGTGTACCTTTAAAGGGGATGTAGGCAAACTTCTATTGAGATAGAGCGTGAACACCCCCATGTCACCACTGCATCGATCAAGACAGAGAATGTTCTCAGCACCCGGGGGCCTGCACCCCCTCCACCAGTAACTCCCCCAGATGCTCTTCATCACACAACAGAGCGACCAAGTTCAGTGTCGTCGTGCTTCATAGAGCAACGGGGATGAAGCTTCAAAATGTAATATTCAGCGAAAGGCACCGGACACAAAGGAATCTATACCATATAATGCTATTCCTGGGACGTTCACAAACAGGCAAATCCTGTTAGCAGTCAGGACAGGGCCGTGGGCAGGACAGCCATGCCTGGTGGCTGTTTTATTTCTATGATGGACCGAGGCAGGTCATGTGAGTGGCCTGTGTGAGCTTCTGGCGCCGGCCTCACCCCCGCCCCCCACCTCCAACGCAATGACATGACTGGGTTTAACAACCTCTCGTTTTTCCCACGCATCCAGCCCTCACTGTGCTCAGAAAGCAGCGCTGTTATTCTGTGGTGATGAGGGCTCCTGACCTCAGGGTGCCGAAGTGCAGAAAACAGGGGCAAGTTAGTGCCTCCAGCCAGTGGACTTGACACTGGGTTGTCGTTTTTAAATATTTTTATTGATTTCAGAGAGGAAGGGAGAGAGATAGAAACATCCATGATGAGAGAGAAGCATGGACCGGCTGCCTCCTGCACGCCCCACACTGGGGATGGAGCCCACAACCTGGGCCTGTGCCCTGAGAGGGAATCGAACTGTGACCTCCTGGTTCACAGGTCAATGCTCAACCACTGAGCCACGCCAGGCAACACCCAGTTTTGAGTGGGAACTTCCACTGGTCCCAGCTCCCGGGTGGCCGTGTTTCTCAGCATCGCTCTGCGCCACGCTCCCCCTT
>NW_005370552.1:1573597-1578749 GCF_000412655.1 Myotis brandtii | reverse complement strand
TAGAGGCTGGAAAGCAGGCCCTGGGAGGAAACTAATCACTTAAGTGCGGGCTGGAGAGGCCAAGGCAAGCTTTCAAACAGACCCTGTGAACGGCCAGCAGCCGCTCAGGTCCGGGTCCCAGGAAGCAGACCCCAGACACGATGCCCTGCGGGTGAGGGATTGAGAGAGGGCTCTCGGGAGTAGGTAAGGGTGGGGGGGAAACAGGAGGACTGGGAGAAGCCAAGCAAAGATGGAGATCTGGCCGCAGTCTAGCCTTGGCTGGTTCCAGGGCCCGGGGGTGCAGCATCGTAGTCATTCACCGACTCATTGTAGTCATCGCCACCAGGCGGCCAGCCTTGTCCCCCCTATCAGCCAGCCATCTACTGCGGGCGCCTCCACGGCAGGACTGCACATAAGCCCCGGGCCATCAGCTCTGGGAAGGGCTGTTTTTCTTTCTTTCTTTCTTTCTTTCTTTCTTTCTTTCTTTCTTTCTTTCTTTCTTTCTTCTTTCTTTCTTTCTTTCTTTCTTTCTTTCTTCTCTCTCTCTCTCTCTCTCTCTCTCTCTCCTCTTTCTTATTTTTTATTAATCCTCACCCAAGGATATTTTTTGCATTGATTTTTACAGATAGCATGTATGGGAGGGGGCATAGGGGAGGGGGAGAGAGAGAGAAGCATTGATGTGAGAGACACATCAATTGGTTGCCTCCTGCACCCACCATGACCGGGGCTGGGGATTGAACCTGCAACCCAGGTACATGCCCTTGACTGTAATCAAACCCCCAACCACACTGGCCAGGGTGAGAGGCAGTTCTCTAGAGAAGGCCTGAGTGGTGAGCCACTGAGCCAGTGAGAGAATCTGGCCAACAGCGAGAGGGAAGGTGATGGGGTCGGTCACTAGGAAAGGCCCCTGGAGGAGGCTAGACGCTCTGAGCTCCTCCCAGCTGCTGTCACCACAGCGGACAGACAGGGAGTGGCCCCCACTCAAGTGGATCTTCCTGGCAGACTCAGGCAGGACGTGTGGACAGGTGACCTCGAAAAGCCCCCCTCTGAGAACCACAGCGGGAGACATCTAGGAGCCCCAGGAAGCTTCCAGAAGCGTTGGGTCCTAACAGCAGTGGCTACTTGGACAGGTGTACTCTGTCTGCCTGTTACACTCTCTGTGTGTTAATGCCAGTCCACCCTCACAACAGCCCTCCGAGTGAGCCGCTGTTAGCCCGGCCCCATCCTACAGATCAGGAGACTGAGGCCCGGAGAGGCTCATTCATTCATTTGCCCAAGTTAACCGTTGGAAGTAGTAGAGCCAGAATGTGAACCTAAGTAGCCGGCTCAGGAGAGCTTCGCCACCACTCCACCCCACCCCTACCCCCGCTCCCTCCCCACCCCCCCTCGGTACCTGTTGCTGCATAGATGGTGCTGGAAAACAGGCCACCGCCCAAGGCCTTTGGAGGAGCGCGCTTCTAAACGCCGGCAGAGCCCAGAATCACCTGTGGGTGGTTGTGATCCTACGGAATCCGGAGCCTCTTCCTTAACCTGCTGGCTCGGAACCCAGGGTGGAGGGCCGGGCGGAAAGCTGTGCGTGTAGCCAGCGCCCAGGTGTTCGGACTCGGCAGCCCCAGGCAGCTCTGCAAGCGGCAACCCCGCCTCTTCCACTTTCCACCTGGGCAGCCTCGGAAACGGTCACTCGCCTCCCTTTTGCCTCAGTTTCCCTCAAATCTAAAATAAAAAGATTTTTCCTGTTAAGATTTTGTGAAGCTTAGACTGTAAGCTACTGTGCCTATGGTATAATTCCACTTCTATATATTTAAAACAGTATGTGTGTACATCTTGTATGTACGTGTAGCAGCCACAGGGATTATATTCATAGACAAAGGTCAAGTAGACCAAACTGTTAAGGGTGGCTATATCCAGGAAGGGAAGTAAGAGGATGGGGTCAAGAGGGTGGAAGTGGAAAGAGAGAGACTCTCACTTTTTACTCTGTATTAAATATTGATTTTTAATCATTTTTTAGAGAATTAAAAAATATGTTTTTATTGATTTCAGAGAGGAAGGGAGAAGGAGAGAGAGAGAGAGAAACATCAATGATGAGAGAGAATCATGGATCAGCTGCCTCCTGCACGTCCCTCAGTGGGGATGAGCTGCAACCCGAGCTCATGCTATTGAATAGAATTGAACCTGGGACCCTTCAGTCTGCAGGCCAATGCTCTATCCACTGAGCCAAACCGGCTAGGGCTAAATATTCATTTTTATAAAGAGACCATATTAAACTATTACATATGTAAAATGTATTTAATCAGAACCAAAGAGCTTAAATGGAATCATCTAGATAAGGTGTGGGGCGCACAGTAGGTGCTCACTTAACCGCAGCGACTAGCATTACCATCGCCATCCCTCAGCACGTGTGGAGCGCTATTATGTGCAAGTCGTCATATCCAGGCTCCACCGGGAGGCGGAGAAGCACAAAACGAAGTCCGGCTCTCACACGCACAGAACCCCCCACACGCCCGCCAATGGCAGTGTTTCCTTTGGGCCCAGTAAGTGCGATCGCAAAGAAAGCTGCGAGGGGCTGAACTGAGAGCGATCGTTTCCAGCTGCCTCTTCAGGGCGGGGAGCTGTGTGCGGCTCTGGGGAAAGGGGAAGGTGTCAATCGGAGGGAAAGGGGGAAAGAACATTCCAGGGGCAGCAAAGAGCTTGGTTTAAAGGGCAAAGAGACACGGTAGGCAGGCGCAGAAGATGCTGCGTGGACATGTGGCCGCGCACAGGCGGTCTGCGGGACTCAGTCATTGCAGATCCTGGCCCTCCACTGCGCGCAACAGCCCCGGCCCTTGGAGTGGGGCCAAGACCGACTTGCCTAACAATTCCTGACCCTCGTGGACGGATCCTAGGAAGGGACACAAAGGGGCTTCAGGGATCAAAAGAAAAGTCGACCTGCTACCCTAAGCCCTGGGGCCCAAGTGCCTGGGCGCAAGATGGTTATGTGCGCGCCGCGTGGCGTGTGCGGGACGGGACTGATGCGGGAGCACCCACGCGGCGAGGACCTGCGGTATTTCCTGCGATTGTGAGCTGTGATGGACGGGCTTGGGTTATGCGAGCAGCGAGTGCTAACCGCATTCCTGGAGGCAGCGGAGAACCAGCGGCCGGCCAAGTGCGCATCTAGCCCAGCGCGTCCCCTGCCTGTGATGGTCAGTGCTGGGGCCCCGGGAGGGGGAGAAGGCACCAGAGGGGAGGTGGCGCCGGGAGGTGGCAGGAAAGGGCCCACATGGGGCATTGGCGTGCTTAGGAGTAGACCTGGCGGCATTGAACCAGAGTGGCTCATTCATCGGCAAAGTCCCACGCGGAGGGTGTGCATTTGGTTGCCGACACGTCCAAGGTCTGGGGCCTGCGTGTATATTTCCACCGTGTGTCTGCAGCGAGTGAGAAATAAACACTTTTCTTAAAAGTTAAAGCTTGATGAGCTGAACACCACAAGGCCCTGGGAAATGGAGTTTGAGAAAAATGTGGATAATTGGGCCAGTAAATCACATCAAGAATGTTAAATGCAGTCAGCTGAGCACAGGAGTTTATGTGTTTTTATTGATTTTAGAGAGGAAGGGAGAGGGAGAGAGAGAATCATGGACCGGCTGCCTCCTGCACCCCCCACACTGGGGATGGAGCCCGCAACCAGGGCCCACATGGGGCATTGGCGTGCTTAGGAGTAGACCTGGCGGCATTGAACCAGAGTGGCTCATTCATCGGCAAAGTCCCACGCGGAGGGTGTGCATTTGGTTGCCGACACGTCCAAGGTCTGGGGCCTGCGTGTATATTTCCACCGTGTGTCTGCAGCGAGTGAGAAATAAACACTTTTCTTAAAAGTTAAAGCTTGATGAGCTGAACACCACAAGGCCCTGGGAAATGGAGTTTGAGAAAAATGTGGATAATTGGGCCAGTAAATCACATCAAGAATGTTAAATGCAGTCAGCTGAGCACAGGAGTTTATGTGTTTTTATTGATTTTAGAGAGGAAGGGAGAGGGAGAGAGAGAATCATGGACCGGCTGCCTCCTGCACCCCCCACACTGGGGATGGAGCCCGCAACCCAGGCCTGTGCCCTGACCAGGAATCGAACCCTGACCTCCTGGTTCATAGATAAGACGCTCAGCCGCTGAGCCAGGCCGGCCGGGCTGATAAAGTGTAATGGAGGAGGCTCATCTGAATTCCTTGTGTCTGAAAGAGAGATTAGATACTGTGTGCACAGACGATTTTGTGATATTTTCCATTCTTCCCAACTCCAGACGGTCACATCCATGCTTTTTGTGTCCGTATTGGTTGCGTAAGAACGTCTCTGTCCCTTGCTCTGCCCCAAGCCACCCAGCAGGCTTTCCGCGGCGTGTTTATGAGATGCGCTGTGAAGGCGAGGAGAGGCAGGTCTGCCTCTTGTCTCTGAGATTCCTAAAGCTAAGCCGTCCCAGCCCCACCAGAAGCCTGGAGCAGCCGAGACACAGGCCGGCGTATAAACTCCCATAATGTTTACTGCCAGGATGGCAATGGCCCAACATCCCTGCCCTCCTGGGTCTTGGATCGGAATTTTTCCACAAGAAAGAAATGCGTGTTTGCCTGCTTCTAGCAGTCACCATTCCAGATGTCCGGGTGCTCCACCGGTGGGCGTGGGGGGAAGGGGTGGAGGAGGGGGACAGGGAGCCGCTGATGGTTGTGTTATGGTCCTTCGTCTGCGGTGGTGTGTCGGGTGTGGGGACTTGTGCCGCCGCCTCCGGTCCCCAGTGGCCAGGTGTCTCGGGAGCTGTCATTGTGTGCAGCGAAGTGGCTGTCCCACATCACATCAGAGTCATAATTTCTTAATGAAACGGCTGGCGTGGACCTCAGCGACGCCGGAGCAGGAAATGCTGACGGGGCAGAAGGGACACTTGTCTCGGCTGTTGCGGTAGCACACATGGGCCGCATCACTTGGGAATGACTCAGACCAGCCCCACGTGGTCCCCATCCCACCCTGGTCCTTGGAACAGGCTTGTGTGATGCCATCCTTTGTCCCAGGCCCCCTCCTGAACATGGATTTAAAAAGCAGGGTTGTTGCCCTCCCGTGGTTCTCAACCTTCCTAATGCCGCGACCCTTTAATACAGTTCCTCATGCTGTGGTGACCCCCAACCATAACATTATTTTCGTTGCTACTTCATAACTGTAAT
>NW_005370552.1:1569901-1572137 GCF_000412655.1 Myotis brandtii | reverse complement strand
CAACCTTCCTAATGCCGCGACCCTTTAAATACAGTTCCTCATGTTGTGACCCAACCACAAAATTATTTTCGTTGCTACTTCATAACTGTAATGTTGCTACTGTTATGAATCGTCATGTAAATATCTGATATGCAGGATGTATTTTCATTGTTCGCGACCCACAGGTTGAGAACCGCTGCTAGCCGGTTTGGCTCAGTGGATAGAGCATCGACCTGTGGCCATTAGCTCGCCTGGCCCGTGTGGCTCAGTGGTTGAACCTTGATCCGTGAGCCAGGAGGTCACAGTTTGATTCCTGGTCAGGGCACGTGCCCAGTTTCAGGCTCGATCCCCAGTGTGGGGCGTGTAGGAGGCAGCCGATCCATCATTCTCTCTCGTCATTGATGTTTCTCTCTCTCTCCCTCTCCCTCCCTCTCCCTCCCTCTCTGAAATCTATATATAACAAAAACAAAAACCCCACATTGGCTCATGACTGTACTGTACAAGGAAATAAGTATGCATATAATGGAGGGCGTGCTGACTGTGTGTCGCTCTCTGGGTTGAGGGGTTGACACCTCTTGAAAGTCACCTGCCGGCGAGCTCACCGTGTCAGACGATGACCAGCTCGTTGGGCGGGTTCACTCTTTCAAATGCCGTCGCTGAACGCGGGAGGGACCTGTCCCCTTGAAGCGCGCTGTGCAGAGCCACGGGCTCTCCGGCGTTTTGTTGTGGTCACACTTTTTTTTGGGGGGGGGGGGGGGGGTGACGTCACGGAAAAAGTGAGGACACACCTTGGTGCTGGGCCTGCTGAGAGCCATTGGAGGCAGGAGCCGCCGCGCTCTGCGCTCCGTGGGAGACGGTGCCCAGGCCCTCGAGGAGGGAGCAAGCCTGCTCCCCGCTTCACACGGTCCTGACCCAACTCCAAGGCCACCAATCAGGCTGTGGGGACAGGGAGGCGCGCCCCGCTCTCAACCAGAAACCCTGGCGTTTCCTCTCCCTCGGCTGTGTGAGCCTTGCTCCGGGCACAGTCACTGAGCAGCAGGTTTGTGCCCAACTCTGATCAAACAATAGAGTCACACATCTCCTCCTTTCCGTCCAGGGTGTATCTTACTCCCCTGAACCCCTGAGCTACGTCGTTTCTATCTCCCCTACAATGCTGACCCCATTTGTCTTCAACTACTGCTGCCCTGGCCGTTGTTGCTCAGTGGATAGAGCGTCGGCCTGCATACCGAAGGGTCCAGGTTCAATTCCGGTCAAGGGCACGTACCTCCGTTGCATCCTCCCTGGTGGCCCGGGCCCTGGTCAGGGCTCCTGCAGGAGGCAACCCACCCACTGTCTCTCTCACATCGATGTTTCTCTCTGTCTTCCCCTCTCCCTTCCACTCTCCCTAAGAATCAATGGAAAAATATCCTTGGATGAGGATTAAATAAAAGGGGGACAGGTAAATGGTGATGGAAGGAGACTTGACTTGGGTGGTGACCCATAGTACAGGGTGCAGATGATGTGCACCCGAAACCTGTATAATTCTGTTAACCAGTCTCACCCAAGAAATTCAATAAAAACGAGAAGAAGAAGAGAGAGAAGATGCCAGGGATGTGCGTGCAGAGGAAAGGCCACGCACGGGAGGACCTGGCGTGAAGGCGCCAGCTGGGGAGAGGCCTCGGGAGAAACCAGCTTTGCTGACACCTTGACCCTGGCCTTCCAGCCTCCATGACCATGAGAAAATGCATGGCAGTTGTTTGAGCTGCCCTGCCAGTGGGGTCTGGCTCCGGCAGCCTGAGCAGGTGAATACAGCCACCGGTGACAGGGACGCTCCTGTGACAGGGACGCTCCCAGTGGTGGGGTCTAAGTCTTCATCTCTTTTTAAAAAAATATTTTTATTGACTTCAGAGAGGAAGGGAGAGGGAGAGAGAGACAGAAACATCAATGATTGAGAGAGAATCATGGATGGTCTGCCTCCTGCACGCCCCACACTGGGGATGGAGCCCACAACCTGGGCCTGTGTACTTGACTGGGAATCCAACCGTGACCTCCGGGTTCATAGGTCAACGCTCAACCCCTGCGCCATGCTGGCCGGGCATCTCTTGAACCTGGCTGGGACTTTATGACTGCCTCACCCACTAGGAGACAGGTCGGCAACCGACGCTGTGTGACTCCGCAGCCAGCAGCCAGGTTATGAAACGCTACACACTTCCCCCTGGTGTCCTGGGCGCTGGCCCCGAGAATGCAGCCACCCGCTGGGAGGAAGCCGAGAGCCACG
>NW_005370552.1:1536911-1550439 GCF_000412655.1 Myotis brandtii | reverse complement strand
TGTGCGTGGAAGAGCCTCTGGGTGATTGCGGCCCCCAGCTGTCAAGTCACCCCTGTGCTGTGAGCCACCCCCAGGGAGGCTGTGCAGAGCTGTCCCCCTGGCCTTGCCCAGACTGGAGATCTTGGAGCAAAATAAATGATGGCTGTCTCACGCCTCTCGCGTTGGTGGTGTATTATGTGCCCTGGATGACAGGGACAGAGGTCTCGGGAATGAATGCTTCCCGCAGGCCACCTGGGGGGATGGAGGTGAGGCCGGGCGTGGGCCTCGCTGCCGGGAGGGGGGGGGGCAGCGGAGTGATTCCAGGCACTCAAACCCGTGCCAGTCGCTGGCATCGATCCAGATGAGCGTTCCCCCGAAGAGTACACCCACTTTGACGCTTCCTCTCCATTCTCCAGCGATTTTTCTTATTAATGGTGATCAAGCCCCGGACGGTCTAAAGGCGGCGTAAGTGCGGGGAGGAAATGGAATCGCGAGGTGGAGCTGGAGGCCAGAGTCGTTAAAGGTTAACCGCGAGGCTGCTTGGTCTTTACAGCACGTTCCGTGCTCCGTGTGAGGGTCTGAAGCCAGGCTGCACGGGACGCTCCGTTCGGCTCCTAGAGGAGGGCGAGGGTGTTCGGGGCAGGGGACCGACCCGCCTGGTTCCAAGGGTTCGAAGGCGGCGCCATTAAGCCGCTTTGTTGCTGTGAGTGATGCTGGAAAGGTGACAAGGCCCGAGGAGAGACTCTGCGAGCAAAACAAAGCGAATGACACACTTCCTCTCCCTGCCGGGCACCGGGCGGTCAGCAGTGGGCCCCTGGCCCTTGACAGCCTTTTTCTGCATCTTTACGCCCTGTTTGTGCTTGAGGAACACCAGAAAAATCTAACCTTTAAGTATATTGATTGGGAGCCCAATAGATTCTTTTTCTTTCTTTCTTTTTTTAATCATACTTTCTTTTTTTAAATATATTTTTATTGATTTCAGAGAGGAAGCGAGAGGGAGGGAGAGATAGAAGCATCCATAATGAGAGAGAACTATTGATCGGCTTTAAGATAAAAAGCCGCCCCCTACTGACTATCCAGCCCACAACCTGGTCATGTGCCCTGACTGGGAATCGAACTGTGACCTCCTAGTTCATAGGTTGACGCTCAACCACTGAGCCACGCCGGCTGGGCTCCTCCTATCATTTGACACAAGCCAGGGCAAGCGTGGGAGGTGGGCGTTCTGGCACATGATGGGGGTCATCAGAGCATGCGCACGCAGGATGCAGGATGCAGGTGAGGATGGAGGTGAAGGTACCACGGACCTGCACCTGGCTGGCCCTGCTGGCCCCACAGCTGCACACCAGCTGAAAGCAAGCTCATCAGATGCACTTCCGCTCTGCTGTAGGGTTCTTCTTGCCTCCTGGTCCCTGTCCTATGTCCAGTGTAGAACTTCAGGGAAGCCCATCTCTTTGTCTTTTTGTTGTTGTTGTTGTTGTTGTCGTCTGTTTTCAAGATATGATCATTGCCCTGCCGGTGTGGCTCAGTGGTTGAGCATCGACCTATGAGCCAGGAGGTCACGGTTCGATTCCCGGTCAGGGCACAGGCCCGGGTTGCGGGCTGAATCCCCAGTGGGGGGCGTGCAGGAGGCAGCCGATCCATGCTTCTCTCTCATCGTGGATGTTTCTATCTCTCCCTCCCTCTCCCTTCCTCTCTGAAATCAATAAAAAATAAATTAAAAAGACATGATCGTGTCCTTTGCTGGGGGTGGGCAGGGGGAGTGAAAGGGGGAGAGGCAAGGGGTGCCTGTGCTATGCGTTCAAACTGCTTCTCCGGGGAGGTCTCCACATGCGTCCTGCGCCAAACCTTCAAAGGACCTAGAAGGGGAGGCTTGTAAGAACTTGCCTGAATGGCTGCTGCGCTTCTCTGTGCGAATGGAGTTGCTTAGATGGACTGTTCTGTGGCTCGCGAGGAGGGGATTCTCAAGGTGGCAACATGGAGAAAGGCAGGTGTGATATAACCTTAAAGGAAAGATCAGGGCGCCAAACCGCAGCAACAAGCCGGGGGCCGGGGATGGACAGGTGGATAAACAAAGGCGGCGGGTCCACACAATGGAATATTAGTTGACCTTAAAACAGAATGAAATTCTGACACATGCGACAACATGGATGGACCCTGAAGACATTCTGCTAAATGAAATAAGCCAGACATAAAGGGACAAGAACTGGATTATTCCATTTACATGAGGTCCCTAGAGGAGTCACACTCAGAGAGACAGAAAGGAGGATGAGTGTGGGTGCCAGGGGCTGGGGGAGGGGGGAATGGGGAGTGGGTGTTCCATGAGGACAGGGTTTCAGTTTGGGAAGATGAGAAAGTTCTGAAGATGATGGTGGTGATGGTTGTACAACCATGTGAATGTACTTAATGCCACTGCACTGTACACTAAAACATGATAAAATGCTGGCCCAGCTGGCGTGGCTCAGTGGGTGAGCATCGACCTATGAACCAGGAGGTCAGGGTTCGATTCCCGGTCAAGGCACAGGCCGGGTTGTGGGCTCCATCCCCAGTGTGGGGCGTGCAGGAGGCAGTCTCATCAGGGACTACAGGGGCAGCCATGACCAGTTTTGGAAACCCTACCCTCTCATTGATGGTTTGTAGTTCTCGTCCCCAAAGGGAACACTTTTATTTTTTAAATATCTTTTTATATATATTTTTATTGATTTCAGAGAGGAAGGGAGAGGGAGAGAGTGATAGGAACATCAATGATGAGCGAGAATCATAGTTTGGGCAATGTATTTCTAATGTATTTAAGAAGAAAACCTGTCAGCCCTACCCAGTTTGGCTCAGTGGATAGAGCATCAGCCTGTGGACCGAAGGGTCCCGGGTTTGATTCCAGTCAAGGGCACGTACCTGGGTTGCAGGCTAACTTGTCTCTTATAAATGAATCATCTATCTGCAAATGAACAATTTCCTAAGTATGGACTATAACAAACGAAGAGTAAAGATCAACCAAGACTTTTGCATGGATTTGGAATACAGGGTTAGGCAAAAAATATCCTTGGGTGAGGATTTAAAAAATAATAATAATAAAAGAAAAAACCCTGTCCGGTAAAAATTCTATTATAAAGCACAGACTGTTAATCAACTATAGCAAAACCTCTTACCTTTTCTTAACACTTGCAGGGCAAGATTGTACAAAGAGAAAAGCCATAAGGAAAGAGAAATTAAGGCCTAAGCTAAGATAGTGCTTGTCACTTTTTAATATATATTTCTATATGTTATGTGTCATCTGTATTAATATATTATTAATAAAGAATAGATTAATATAAATTACTAATGAAGAATATAAGAGATGAGCACAGTCTGTCTTCACCAATTAATCAAAAATATATATTTAACGTCTTAGTGTCCCCAGCACGATGCGCGCCCTGTGGGAGGCCCAGAGGGCAGGTCGCAGTGCCCTCATGGGGTGGACCCGCAGGTCCCCCTTGTGTGGTGCTGAAGACAAGGGGGCGGGGCCAAAGAAGGGAGAGAAGCTGAAACACGCAGACAGGCAGCTGGACTGGGGGTGGGGAGAGGGGGGGTTTGCACAGGTTCCTCAAGGGGAGAGAGCAGGCAGGGGCAGGAAGGCCCTCAGGGGAAGGGAGGGGAGAGCAGAGAACTATGCCGGGCTGGCGGGGAGCTGAATGAAGCCCAGCAGAGGCCCGTGAACGCCTCCCAGGAGGCAGGAGCCCTGCAGGCAGCAGGGAGTGGGGAGCCAGGGTTGGCTCCTGAGCGAGGGATGGAAGCCATGTTTTCAGAGGGTTATTCTGCCAGAATGACAGTGGGCCTGAGTCCCTTTTCCTCTTTACCCAGGGGGCCCAGAGCTGCCCAAACAAAGCCAGGCCCAGCCCTGACATGGGCTATAGGGGCAGCCATGACCAGTTTTGGAAACCCTACCCTCTCACTGATGGTTTGTAGTTCTCGTCCCCAAAGGGAACACTTTTATTTTTAAAATATCTTTTTATATATATTTTTATTGATTTCAGAGAGGAAGGGAGAGGGAGAGAGTGATAGAAACATCCATGATGAGAGAGAATCATGGATCGGCTGCCTCCTGCACGCCCACACTGGGGATGGAGCCCGCAACCTGGGCATGTGCCCTGACTGGGAATCGAACCGTAACCTCCTGGTTCATAGGTCGACACTCAACCCCTGAGCCACACCGGCCGGGCAATTTCCTTTTTATTTGTAGTTTAAAGTCATTGTGACCAGTCCCTGGGTTTCCCATGCAGATTGCCACCTGTGGGTGCCCTTACTGACCAGCACAGCAGGGCCCCACGGTCATGGGCAGCCCAGGCGTGACTTCAGGGGAAGTGCAGGCAGCCTGCTCCCCTCCCGCTGTCAGCACATGCTGACGCACTGTAGCTTACAGGTGCCTAGTGATGTGGATTTACTGATCCTACGACCCAGTTTTAACTTAACTCCCCCATGAGCCACGGGGCTTAAAGAGATTCCTGCAAAGAAACCATGTGTTAAAATAATACTAATAACACAAACACGCCCGGGCAAGATGGAGGCCGAGCAGATGTTCCTCCCAGGCTGAGCTTTGTCAGCCGCATCATGAGGCCAAAACAACCCCCAGCTAATCCACCCAGAGATGAAGTCGGCCTCCAAGTCAAAAATATCAAGAGATAATTTCAAACTCATTTCCAATCACTGCCATTTTATTTTTTTTTAAACATATTTTTATTGATTGCAGAGAGGAAGGGAGAAGGAGAGAGAGAGAGAAACATCAATGATGAGAGAGAATCGTGGATCAGCTGCCTCCTGCACGCCCCTCATTGGGGATCAAGCCCACAGCCTAGGCGTGTGCCCTGACCGGGAATCGAACCCTGACCTCCTGGTTCATAGGTCGACACTCAGCCACTGAACCATGCCGGCCAGACATCCCATCACTGCCATTGTAACCACAAGCCTGGCCTGAGTGTACATCGCATATTGACACTGTCTTTTGAACAGCAGAAGCTTCCGGAACAGAGGTCCTTATTAATCGTACATTGCATTGGCTTAGAAGGGAAACCAACAATGTTGAAATCATCATCAAATTATTAAAACAAATTCGTGATAACAGATATTCTGTGCTTCTTAAATCATTAAGCGACGTGCTCCGGCGGCCGATCTGCACCGCCCATCATTTGTGTTAATGAGCATATGTGATATTTCAGGATCCTGCCACAATGTTCCGGAATGTGCTTCCAGTTCGTGACAACGTCGCAGCTCCTGCTGATGCTGCTGAGGTCTGTTGCCTGCATGTGTAATGGAAGGAAAGGCTACATGTTAGTCAGAGGCTAGCGAGAACATGGAGATGTCATTTCCCCCATCACACTCGCAGGCCTGTGCGTTCTCTCCTCGTACCTTGGGCCAAGAGCCCCGGACTCAAGCAAAGTGGAGGAGCCCGAGGCCCCTTCTCTCTCAGCCTCAGCACCAGGTGTTCTGTTCAGAATCATGTTTTAAAAATCGTCACCAGCCTCCGATGGAATCCGAATTCCCAGATAGAGACGTTTCTGACAAGCAGGCCCGAAACCAGTTAAGCAACCTGCTCCTCTAGCTCCGCGAAGGCCAGGTCTCTGCCCTTGGGTGTGCCGGCGAGTGCTTGGCTGAAAGGTACACCGAGCAGAGAAGCGGCAGGACTTAAGTGGTAAGAGTCAACCAGCCTCGGGTCGGAACAGGCGCGGCCTCTGTTAGGCAGCCGCCTTGGGAGTAAACAAAGGTCTCGGCCCGGGATGCCACGGCCCGGGATGCCACGGCCCGGGATGCCACGGCCCGGGATGCCACGGCCCGGGATGCCACGTTTTGGGGGTGCCACGGCCCGGGATGCCACGCCAAAGTGTTCGGCTCCAGGGCTCGTCAGATTCATAGACCCATTCAGGCCCCGGGGAGGTGCTGGTACACTATCCCTAGCCAATCCCCATGTCATGAATGTGACTTGTTTTATTAATAAAACATTTTTTCTTTTTCTTTTTTTACTATATTTTTATTGATTTCCAAGAGGAAGGAAGAGGGAGAGAGAGAGATAGAAACATCCATGATGAGAGAGACTCATGCATCGGCTGCCTCCCGAATGTTCCCAACTGGGGATTGAACCCTCAACCCCGGCGTGTGCTCTTGACTGGACTCGAACCCGGGACCCTTTGGTCTCCAGGCCGATGCTCTATCCACTGAGCCACACCGGCCAGGGCTGAAACTTATTGCTAACCTGTTTAAATGCTAACTGGTGGATCCTCTGGTATAGATGCAGATATGCGTGTCCCCCAAATTCATAGGTTGAAACCCTAACTCCCCATGTCACTATATTTGGAGATGGGGCCTCTAAGGCCATAACACGGTCATCTGGGCGGGGCCTTCAAGGACTGACGGCCTGATTAGAAGAGCAGGAGACATGGCGCTCAATCTGCACGCACAGAGGAATGGCAGCGTGATCACAGCGAGGGGAGCTGCACAGGCCAAGCAGCAGTGCTGAGCGGACTGTTCCTTTGTTTCTGGAGAAGGTGCGCTGCGAGGTGTGACCTCCAGCCACCAGCCGCAGCCACACAGTCATTGTTCCTCTCTCCCTTCTGCCCGGAAAGGCAGCCGCGTAGGCCCCGTACTCAGAGCGATGCTGCATTCGTTTCAGTGCTTTGCCGTGGCCGCATGGAAATCCTGAATAACCTTTTTAAAAATATAGATTTTTATTGATTTCAGAGAGGTAGGGAGAGGGAGAGAGAGACAGAAACATCCATGATGAGAGAGAATCACAGATCGGCTGCCTCCTGCACGTCCCACACTGGGGATGAAGCTTGTAACCCTGGGGAATGTGCCCTGACCGGGAATTGAACCCTGACCTCCTGGTTCATAGGTCGATGCTCAACCACTGAGCCACGCCGGCCGGGCTTTGAATCATCTTTTAAACGAGGGGCCCTGCATTTTCATTTCTAACCAGCTCCACAAGTTATGCAGCAAGTCCTGCCTGGGGCTTGAGCAGCGCGTTGAACTACAAGATGACGTTAGAAATGGGGGCCACACGGCACAGATCTGATGAAGGTGACCGAGGGGGCGTCTGGGAGTACCTCAGGGAAGCGCTACTATGCCGGTCTCGGATTGCCTTCCTCCAGGCTTTTGTGTGACTAGACCAGTGGTTGGCAAACCGTGGCTCGCGAGCCACATGCAGCTCTTTGGCTCCTTGAGTGTGGCTCTTCCAGAAATACCATGTGCAGGCATGCACGTACAGTGCGATTGAAACTTCGTGGCCCAGGCGCAGAAGTCAGTTTTCGGAAAGGAGATAGACGAAACAGGTATACAAGATGAGTGTGGATGGGAGAGTTGGAAGGGGTCGACCTCAGCGAACGTACCTCAATCAGATTGAGGACGTTTTCAGCAAAGGCCAGCTTAGGAGTACCCTAATTAAGTTCATAACAATGTACCTACCTATATAGTTTAAGTTTAAAAAATGTGGTTCTCAAAAGAAATTTCAATCATTGTACTGTTGATATTTGGCTCTGTTGACTAATGAGTTTGCCGACCACTGGACTAGACTGCCTTGCTTAAGCTGCTGTTATTTAGGGTGAGATGAGACCTCCTCAATCAGACCCAGTTGAAACTAACTCCTGCTAAAACAATGTGGGAATATGAACTGAGCCCCCCAGTATCTATCTGGGAATATAGCTGCTGAAGCAAAGTCTATACATCCCCACCTCTCTTGTCGCTGGATGTGAGCATCAGACTAAATTCTGGCCCATGAGATATGAGCAACACTGCCATTTCTACTTTCAGGGAAAATACTCTAATGGTCTAGAGCAGTGGTCGGCAAACTGTGGCTTGGCAAACCGCGGCTCGCGAGCCACATGCGGCTCTTTGCCCCCCTGAGTGTGGCTCTTCCACAATATACCGACTCTTCCACAAAATACCGACTTCTGCGCATGGGCCACGAAGTTTCAATTCTGTACGTGCTGTACGTGCGCGCTCGCACGTGGTATTTTGTGGAAGAGCCACACTCAAGGAGCCAAAGAGCCGCATGTGGCTCGTGAGCCGCGGTTTGCCGACCACGGTGCTAGAGCAGTGGTTCTTAAACCATAGAAAGTGCATCTGCATCACCCGTGGGCTGTTAACACACAGGTGGCTGGGCTCCCCTCAGAGTGTCTGGTCCAGGGGGCCTGGGACAGGCCTGAGATGGGCAGGTCTAACAAGGTCCCAGGTGGCCCTGAGCCTGCCGGTCCAAGACCACGTTTTGAGGAAGAAAGTGCTAGAGGAAAAGGCCTGCCCGTGCAGTGCACAGAGCGGCCATGCACTCAGGCGCCCGTGTTTCCTCTGTCTTGGTAGTTGACCATTCTCTGCCACCTCACAGTCCAAGATGGCTGCCTGAGCTCTGGCCATCAGCACTAGATTCCAAGCAAATGCTAGAAGGAACAGGGAGCCCTGGCCGGTTTGGCTCAGTGGGGGAGAGAGCTATTTAGGGACAACGAATGGCCTCTGCCAGGGGACCTTCTGGCTTGTTGGGAACAGAAAAGAATCCATCCCTTACGTCAAGGTGTAACCTGGGTCCGCCTTCCCTTCTGAGTCAGAGGCACCGTCCACACAGCTTAATAAACAGGACTTCGAACTTTGCAGAGCCTGGGGCTAAGCCTGGCCTAAGTCCCATGGCCCCTGGCTAACTGTTGGAAGGGTGAAGATGAGACTCCAAAGTTAGACACAAGCATCTTCGTGTTCCCTCTCTCTGGTTTGGTGAATTGGTGATCCTGTGAGCTGGCAAAGGTTGCCGTTTCTTCTGGGTCACTCGCCTCCTGAAATCCAGTAAGAACTAGACATCAGCAACTTGGGGGCGGGGGTCTGTCCTGTGGAGGAAGGACCTGGCACTTCAGCGACGCCCCGTAATTACACTCGCTCGGTTCTAGAAAGGCCGGGGAATGAATAAGCTGCTAACAACCCCTGTAACCGCGCCAGGCGTCGGAGGTTTTCCAGCCCCGGCTCTGGGCTCCGGGGCGGAGGCTAGACCTTCAGGATCTCCGCTGCTCAGAGCAGAGCAGGCGTGGGAAACGAAATGTCGCCGGAGCCTGAGCCTAAACAGACGTTGTCTTCAAAGGTCTGACTCAGTGGTTTAATTTTTCAAGCCGGCTACGGTGGGTGGAACCAGGAGGCAAAAGACATTGCTGTTCCCTGATTAACCCTTCTAGCCACCGGGTGCCACTATTGATTTGTTCGGTTAACCAAACGATACAAATGCTTTGCTGTAGGGGGATTCTCTGTGTAGACTACTTTGGTAAAGCAGGAAGTGAAAGTTCACCCCCAACAGGCTGTGTGCGTGTGGATGGCTTTAGACGTTGGTTATTTTTTTCTCCTGACTTCCTCTCCCGAGTTAAGGACATACTTTTATTTCTCTGTAGCGTCTCCTCCTTGATTTTTATCATAATGAGTTTCAGAGTAACACTTTCACAGCCGCTTCCAAAATCATATCATGTTTCCCAACGTTTCTTACAACTCAAAGAAAAAAAAGACAAATGTACAAACTGCTGCTCCGTGATATTTGCAGTGGTTTTCATGTCATCGTCAATAACAGATGTGTATAAAGTGCCTACTGTCTGCTTGGGCCTGGAGAATAGAAATATCAACAAGGTTTATGCCAGAAAGGGTTCATAGGCTATTAATGGAAATGTGACATCCCGCCCGGCCAGCATGGCTCAGTGGTTGAGCGTCAACCTATGAACCAGGAGGTCACGGTTCGATTCCTGATCAGGGCACATGCCCGGGTTCCAGGCTTGAGCCCCAGTAGGGGGTGTGCAGGAGGCAGCCAATTGATGTTTTTCTCTCATTGATGTTTCTTTCTCTCTCTCTCTCTCTCTCTCTCTCTCTCTCTCTCTCTCCCCCCCCCTCTCTCCCTCTCTCCCTTCCTCTCTGAAATCAATGTCACACTGGCAGAGCCCTGCTTTCAGCACAAAGAAGCGGCCATGGGTGAATGAATGATCCAGCAGGAAGAGCAACACAGAGGCTGAAGGGCACAGAGCTGGGAGGCGTACCCTGTCCCAGTCTGCAGGCCATTCCTTGACCCTCCAGCCGAAGCGTCTTCCAATTCATCCCAAACGACAGTTTCTGTTCCACTGGAAAGCCTCTAATCCAAATCCAGTTTGAAAACTCTTACAGGCAGGAAGTCCTTCCTTAAGTCTGACCTCAGACTCTGCTGTCGGAATGCAGTGCACTCCCTTCCCCAGCACCCAACAGCCCTGCCCGCTCCTTCTCTTCAGCAGGAGGAAGAAAAGGTGCCCTTGAATGCAGCACCCCGCCCGCCTGACAGCCATGACCAAGAAAGGAAATCTCACTTGAGTCCGGCCAGTGTGGCTCAGTGGTTGAGCGTCAACCTATGAACCAGGAGGTCAGGGTTCGATTCCCGGTCAGGGCACAGGCCCGGGTTGCGGGCTCCATCCCCAGTGTGGGGCGTGCAGGAGGCAACCAGTCCATGATTCTCTCTCATCCTGGATGTTTCTCTCCCTCTCCCTCTCCCTTCCTCTCTGACATCAATTTAAAAAAAGAAAGAAAGAAAGAAGTCTCAGTTGAGACAAAGGCTGCCCAGCTGTGTGGCCCTGGAGCTCCGTGTCAGGCGTCCTTCACGCTCCCCAGCCACGTGGAGAGCCCGCCCAGCAAAGCGCTGCTGCTGCCCCTTTTCTTTTGTTCAGCGTCCATTGCAGGCCGGCGACCATGCTCAGCGGGCACAGCTCTACAGCTCCGCCGGCTCTGGAGCTGGGACTCGGCCGTCCTTCACTGGTGCCACGCGCCCCAGATCTCGCCGGCTTCCTGAGGGCGGGGTTCTCGGCGGGGAAAATTGCTCCCGAGATTGCTTAAGGCCCCGGGGGAAATGACAAGGAGAAATTAATCTTCCATCGCTAATCTCCCCACGCGGCTGGATCAGAGCTGCTGCCTGCAGATCGCTGCCCGGCTCCCGCGGGGGCCCTGCCCCTCCACACTGCCCTGGGCAGGGGCAGGCAGAGGTCAAAAGGAGGCCCTGTGTGCCCAGCTGGCCTGGCTCAGTGGTGGAGCGTTGACCTATGAACCAGGAGGTCACAGTTCAATTCCCGGTCAGGGCACAGGCCCGGGTTGTGGGTTCGATCCCCAGTGTGGACGTTCTCATCCGTTGGTCAGTCCACCCATGGGATTGCCGTGGCCGTCCCCGAGCAGGTCGGCAGGCTGCTCTGCGGGTCCCGCGGCCCTGGGTGGTGAAGAATTGTTTACTTTTCCCAGCACTCAGATTGTAAAAGCCGTCCTCAGCGGTGGGCCTTGGCCAGGACATACCCTCGAGGGGCTGGGACAGGTCTGTCTCTGCTGTTAGTCCTGTTTATGTTGGATTTTAAAAGTGCATCTCAAGTGATGGTTTCTGGCTGGACTCCTTGACAGCTTCTTGATCTATTTGCCTAGCGGCCTGGTGCACGAAATCGTGCATGGGTGCGGTCCCTCAACCGGGCCAGCGATCGAAGCGTGAGCGTCTGGCGTGAAAGGGCAGGTCCCAGCTGACCTCTGGGCCCTGGGCAGCACCTGGGCCCCTGGATCCCCGTGCGCCCCCCTCCGCCTGAGTCATCGGGCCCCCGCCCGGCTCCCTCAGCACCTGAGAGCTGGGCGGCAGCCCCACCCCCTGCCACCGCTGCTGGTCACTGTCTGCGGGGTGATCGGCAGGGAAATCAGGCCTCACTCGCACCCACCTTGGCTTGGCGCTGCCCGCTCACCTGCTCCTCCATCCTGCTGAGGTCCTGCTCTCATCAGGGCCCATCGGGGCCAGCAGCGCCTCCACTGCCGCCTGCTGCCAGCACCGCGTTGCCAACGCCCACCATGTTCCGCGCAGCCCCTTGGTGGTCAGCGCACATCATAGTGAGCGGTCAAATTCCTGGTCAAACTCCCGGTCAAGGGGACAATTTGCATATTAGGCTTTTATTATATAGGATATATACATATATATATTTATATATATTTTTGTGTGTGTGTGTGTGTGTGTGTGTATATTAAGGCCCTAGCTGGTTTGGCTCAGTGGATACAGTGTGGGCTTGTAGACTGAAGCGTCCCGGGTTTGATTCCAGTCAAGGGCACATGCCCAGGTTGCAGGCTCGATCCCTAGTAGGGGGTGTGCAGGAGGCAGCTAGCTGATCAGTGATTCTCATCGTTGGTGTTTCTATCTCTCCCTCCCTACATGTGATTCTTACACACCCTGCCCTGGGTCTACAGGACAGAATTCCCCACCAGTTTGGTCCAAATCGCTGAGATTTGACATTGAGCGTTTGCCCACAGCTAACCATCCAGGCCACAGGTCTGGACCCTGCTCTGGCCTTGCTGATGTCTTGCCCTTCTGGGCTCCAGCAGCCCCCCCTTCCCACCGTAAGGCCTGCGCCTCAGCTGGGCCCTCTGCCTGGGACACTCAGTTGAGTAGGTGTTGGAGGAAGGAAACCATCCCTGCAGCTTAGTGTGTACAGAGCACTGTCCTGGGCACTGGGGAGACAAAGAATGAACACACAGCCTGGCGGCATTGCTCAATGGTTAGAGCATCATCCCGCACATCAGAGGGTCTCAGGTTCGATTCCCAGTCAAGGGCACCTAACGTGCAGGTCCGATTCCGCCCTGGGTCTAGGCGCACGTGGGAGGCAACCAATCAATGAGTGTCTGTCACATCGATGCCCCCTCTCCCGCCCCGCCTCTCTCTCTCCCTCCAGTCCTCCTCCCTTCCACTCTCTGAAAATCAATGGAAAACATGTCCTCACTCCTCGGGTGAGGATTAAAACAAAAAAGGAATGAACATATAACTTTCGTCATCATGAGAGCTTGTTCGGCACCAACAACCCCACGATACGATTGCTCTGTCCATTTTACAGAGGAAGAAACTGAGGCACAGAGGGTTCAGTACATTGCACAGGCCTCTAACTACAGGGCACCTCTCCATCTAGACCGGGTCCTGGCTGAGGCCCAGTGAACTCCTGTGCACAATTCAGCCAAAAGGAGCGGGCAGGCTGGCTTTCCGGGGCTTTAAGTCTGAGAAGGCAGGAGGCAGGAGGCAGAGTCCCCAGAGCAGCCTGACCCCTGGATCCATGGCTGGGAATCTGGGGAGCAGCCCCGCTGACTTTGGCACCCCGAGCGGAGCCACTGTGTCGGCGTGAACAGCACCCTGAACACACCTCAGGGTTACTTTTCTCCCGAAGGAAGAGGTCTAGCGTTACATGTCCTCAGGCATGTGTTGGGCAAATGGAAACAGCAGGTCCAGCGTTTCCTTCTGGCCTCGAGGGCGGCTCCGGCTCCAGAGCATGTTCACGGCCAAGGTAGGCGGGCAGGAGGAAGTGGGGCGGCACCCAAAATATCTGTCACTTTCATAAAGAAGTGAGAACTTTCCAAGAAAGCTTTCATCAGACTTCAGCTGGGAGCCAGTCGCTGGCGATGCTCACGTGGCCGCCCGGCTGGGAAGGGCGCAGGGACGGGGAGCTGTCTACCCTTCCGCCCAATAGAGCCGGACAGGGGGCTGGGAATGGGGGCTGCTTGAGGCTCCCCCCAAAGCAGAGCCTGAGACAAGGACTTGGGGGCAGGTAGCTGATAT
>NW_005370552.1:1530489-1534086 GCF_000412655.1 Myotis brandtii | reverse complement strand
GGGTGAGACGGAGAGAGAAGCTGATAGGTGGCTTTTCACTGAACACGTGGTTGGCCAGAATAAGGTCTCTACTCCCCAGTTAGATGTGGCCACGTGACCAAGTCCTGGCCAATAGGGTGTAAAATGAAGGGGTGTGGACAATCTGCGATGCGTCTGCCCTCAAGAGAGTTGCTGCTCTTGAACTTGGGCAGGACTTTGGGACCAGCTTGACGAGTGGATGCGATGTCACCCAATTGCTGAGACCCCAGGCGACAGCCTCAGATGACACCCAGCTGTCCGAGGGGGCCTGGGGCGACTCCAACTCCAGCCTTTGAGCCACCTCTGCTGACACCAAGTGGAACAGAGATGGTTGTCTCCGCCAAGTCCTGCTCAAATCACAGATTTTAGGGGAAAAATCAATGTCGGCCTGGCCGGTGTGGCTCAGTGGATAGAGCGTCAGCCTGCAGATCAAAGGGTCCTGGGTTCGATTCTGGTCAAGGGCATGTACCTCCCCGGCTCCTCCCTGGTCTGGGCCTTGGTCAGGTTTGTGCAGGAGGCAACCCATCGATGTGTCTCTCTCACGTTGATGTTTCCCTCTGTCTCCCCCTCTCCCTTCCACTTTCCCTAAAAATCAATGGAAAAACATCCTTGGGCGAGGATTAGAAAAAGAACATTCAGTGTGGCGCATGCTTGGGGTCTGGAGAGATTTGCTGGGCCACCTTTGAGCTGCAACTGCCTGCGCCCATGTGAGCTGACGCGCCGAGGTCTGGCCCTTGCGGGCAGGCGGCACCTCCGGAGCCGAGGTCATGTCAGCCTCGGGAACAAAGAGCCGCAGGCTGTGCTCCCCAGACTTTGTGGCCAAGCACAACCCCCTCCCCTTTCCAATTTGGGGCGGGGGCGCTTCCGGCCGCAGCGCTGACCCCAGCTGCTCCGACTGCTGGTGCAGGTCCCAGGTGCCCACGCGCGGGCCACGCCGCAGGGCTTTGCCACAGGAGATCCTGACCTGGCGGCATCAAGGCACGGGCCCTGCCACCACGGGGCCTCCGTGGTCATTTCTCTGCCACCCTGTCCCAGCGATGCTTCCAGCAGCGGCAGAGAAGGGCAGCATGTGTGTGGGAGAGAGCCTCACCTGCTATTTTCCGTTGCTTTTTAGAGAGAATGGAAGGGAGGGGGAGAGACAGAGAGAGAAACATCGATGTGAGAGAGAGACATTGATGGGTTGCCTCCCACATCCGCCCCCCTCTCTCCCCCGCCACCAGGGCAGGGGAGGAGCCTACAACCGAGGTACGTGCCCTTGACCGGAATCGGACCCGGGACCCTTCAGTCCTCAGGGGGTGGGCACCCCGTGAACCATCCCGGCACCCCCAGCCTTCCCCTTCGAAGACAGATGTTTTACGACTCGAGAGCTCTGGGAAGGCAATCTTGCTTCAAGTCTTCCTATTGTAATCTGCATCTTAAATTCTTACAAACTACATCTCTCTGCTTTGCGATACCTGCAAACAGCTACCTGTCCCCAAACGCGCCGTCGGGACTCTGCTCACTCCACATACACGCTGAGCAGCTCGGGATTTCTTTTCCCTGAAACAAATGAGGTGCGTGTTCTCAGGAGTAACACATGGTTGCCATCATCGCTCGTGCTGTGTGGGGTTGGGTGGAAACCCACATTGTATCCATTGAACTATTTCTTTTTTCCAAAATAGTGAAAAAAACCTACAAAACACAAAAGCAATGACATGGCTTAACTTTCCATCTTTGTCAAGCCGTGATTAAACGTGGGAAATAATGCCCGCACTTAGGTTTCTCTCTGGAAAGGCAAGAAGAAGAGGAAAGGTGTTGTGATGGCTGCTTTTATTTTTTTATGCCATAAATGACCAGTGAAGAGAAGTGGAGAGAATGCTGGGATTCCTGAAAGCACAGGGAGCTAAAATGACAAGCATTTCTCGTGAGGGACAAGGGCTTGGTGACCCAGGGCCGAGAGAAACGTGAGGTGTGCGTGTGATGATGCTAGGAATGGTCTTTACTAGTAGTCTATGATGACTCACTCACCCCTGGTAGAATCCAAGGGAGACTTGCTGTGATATTGTGATTTTTTTTTTTAATCTTTACCTGAAGATATTTTTTTCCATTGAATTTTAGAAAGTGGAAGGGAGGGAGGGAGGGAGAGAGAGAGAAGCATTGATGTGAGAGAGACACATCGATTGGCTGCCTCCTGCATGTGCCTGGACTGAAGCCGGGGAGCAACCTGCAATTGAGATACGTGCCCTTGGCTGGGAATCAAACCTGTGACCCTTCGGTCTGCGGGCTGATGCTCTAACCACTGAGAAAACCAGCCAGGGCTGATATTGTGATTTATATTAAGAAATACAGGGTGTGGCAAAGGTAGGTTTACAGTTTTTCATATGGAGAATCTATACTAATAAAAGGGTAATATGCTAATTAGACTGGATAGACCAGACGTCTTCCGGACATCATTCTAGACGTCCTTCCTGACAAAGCTGGGGCCCGGGTGAAGCCACCCAGGGTCCTGGGTGCCTGTGGCTGGCCAGAGGGAGGGAAGCCTGGGTCCCGGATGCGGGGGCCAAGGCAGAGGCAGTTAGGGGCAATCAGGCAGGCAGGTCAGCAGTTAGGGGTGATCAGGCAGGCAGACTGGTTAGGGGTGATCAGGCAGGCAGGCGAGTAGTTAGGGGCCATCAGGCAGGCAGACAGGCAGGCGAGCAGTTAGGACCAGTGGTCCCGAATTGCAAGAGGGACATCTGACTGCCCCCAAGGTGTCCTGGATTGCAAGAGGGTGCAGGCTGGGCTGAGGGACTCCCCCCCGCCCCCCCCCCGCATGAATTTCGTGCACTGGGCGTCTAGTAATACAATAATCTACACTAATAAAAGAGAAACATGGTAATTGGCGTACGACCGCTACCCTTCCCATTGGCTAATCAGCATATCCTTATGCAAATTAACTGTCAGCCAAGATGGCGGCCGGCAGCCAGGCAGCTGGAAGCGAACATGAGGCTTCCTTGCTTCAGTGACTGCAGACTCCAACGTTGCCGGCCTCTGAGTTGCAACTCTAAGCAACTATGTACTATGTTGCAAATAAGAAGCTAAACAAAACCCTAGAAACCAGCTTTCAGCCTGCCGGGATCTCAGAGCTGAAGTTATACATTGTTTCGATTATAGAATGGCAAACAAACCAGATACGAAGCCTCAGAGCTAGAGCCAGAGCTAAAGCTGGCCCAGAATAAAATAAAAAAAGAGAAAAAAAAGGAGCGGTTGGGAGCTTCAGTCAACAACCGCCAGCCTGAAAGCAGCCCTCAGCCCCTCACCCAGACTGGCCAGGCACCCCAGTGGGGACCCCCACCCTGAAGGGGGTGTGACCAGCTGCAAACAGCCATCATCCCCTCATCCAGGCTGGCCAGGCACCCCAGTGGGGACCCCCACCCTGATCCAGGACACCCTTCAGGGCAAACCAGCCAGCCCCCAGGCCTCTATCCTATATAGTAAAAGGGTAATATGCCTCCCAGCACCGGGATCAGCGGAGCCACGAGGCCTCTTGGCACCAGATCAGCATGACAGGGGGCAGCGCCCAAACCCCCTGATCGCCCTGCAGCTCTGGGTGTGACAGGG
>NW_005370552.1:1513156-1529988 GCF_000412655.1 Myotis brandtii | reverse complement strand
ACCCTGAGCGTGACTGAGGGTGGCATCGCAACCTCCCAATCCGCCCTGCTCTGTGCATGACAGGGGGCGGTGCCCCAACTCCCCAATCAGCCCTGCTCTGAGCCTGACCAGGGGCTGCACCTAGGGATTGGGCCTGCCCTCTGCCACCCAGGAGAGTATTATTACATACTAGAGGCCCGATGCACGAAAAGTCGTGCACTTGGAGGGGTCCCTCAGCCCGGCCTGTGCCCTCTCGCAGTCCAGGACCCCTCTGGGGATGTCCACCTGCCGGCTTAGGCCTGCTCCCCAGGGGGATCCGGCCTAAGCTGGCAGTCAGACATCCCTCTGGCAGCCTGGGAGCCCTCGGGGGATGTCCGACTAATGGCTTAGGCCTGCATGGAGGTGGGAGAGGCTCCTGCCACCACCGCTGCACTGGCCAGCCATGAGCCAGCTTCTGGCTGAGCAGTGCTCCCCCTGTCAAAGCGCATTGACCACCAGGGGGCAGCTCCTGCGTTGAGCGTCTGCCCCCTGGTGGCCAGTGTGCGTCATAGATACCGGTCATTCCACCATTAGGATCAATTTGCATATTAGCCTTTTATTATATAGGATAGTCACCATGCTGTACATTACATCCCCATGACTTATTTCCTTTATTTTTTTTTAATCCTTACCTGAGGATGTTTGAAAGAGAGAGGAAGGGAGAGGGAGAGGGAGAGAAACTTTGATGTGAGAGAAAAACCTTGATCAGTTGTCTCCCATATGCTCCCTGCACGAAGGCACTGACTAGGATTGAACCCGCAACCTGGGTATGTGTGCTGACCAGGAATCTAATCTGAGACCTTCTGGTGCATAAACAATGCTCCAACCAACTGAGCCACACTGGCCAGGGCCTTCTTTACTTGATAACTGGAGCTTTGTACCTTTTGGCCGCCTTCACCCATTTTCCCCACCCCTGCCTATGGCAGCTACCAATCTGTTCTCTGTATCTATGAGGTCAGTGTTTGGTTTGGTTTGGTTGTTTGGTTGGTTTGTGGGGGTTTTTAGATTCCATATACAAGTGAGATCATTGCCTATTTGTCTTTCTCTGTCTGACTAATTAATGGTCCATCCATGTTGTCACAAGTGGCAAGACTCCCTTTTTTATGGCTGAATAACACGCCGCTGTCGGCTACACCACACATTCTTGAATGATGCTGCGGTTTCTGTTCGCACTTTGCTTCGGCTGACAGGCTGGGCCTTGCTGTGACCAGACTGCCATGTGCAATTGTCAAGCTCAACTCCCACAGTAAGAATGTTCAGCATCCAAAGAATTGCTGGGATCATTAACATAATTCCTCGAGCAGTAGAAACCGCTTTCTGAGAACCCTTCACCGAAACAGGCTTAAATACTGATTGGGGGGTATATTGGTCACATGGTCTTAAAGTCCAGGGGTAGATCCAGCTTCAGGCAAGCCTTGATCCAGCAACACCATAATCTCTTCAATGCCCTAGCACAAGCATGTCAAACTCTCGGAGGGTGGGCCGCATGCCTTGTTTTATTTAAATGAGGTATGCGGCCCGCCCAGCCGTGAGTTTGACATGCTTGCCCTAGCACCTTCTGAGGCATGCGCTTCCTCCTCAGCTTTGCTCCCTGAGGCAGACACTATTGATGCCCTGTTTCTGTCTCCTTGGCCTGCCTGAGTTCACCTGCAAGTGCAGGAGGCAGCTCACTGTACTCTAACTCCCTCTCCCATCCATGCATCTCGGCCGCCCGGCCCGGTACCTTCTGCAAGCAGGGGCTTGCTACTGAGGGCACTGCCTTTCCATTGCACATGCTGCTGTAGCTCCATAGCAAGCTCTAGCCTGCGCATCAAGTCTGTCCAGCCACCTGCTTTTGCAAATAAAGTTTTATTGAAACCCAGCCACACTCAGTGTGTAGATGGCCTGTGGCTGTTTTGGCTGCAATAGAAGTGAATCGTTGCAACAGAAGAAACCTTGGGCCACAGAGAATGTTTCCGGTTCCAGTGCGTGTGCTGCCAAGGCCGGCACGGGGAGCATTTCCGGGCTGCAGACATATCCCCGGCTCTCAGAAAAGAAGGAAAATGCGCCTATCTTTGGAATACATGAAAAAACACATTTCATGTGTGTGAGTGCGCCCTGTGAGCGGTGCAGATGCGTGTGTATTTTGGCGTGAAGAGGGGAAGGAGGCAGGCGTAGAAATTCACGCACACAGCAGCGTGGACTCTTCCCCGAGGTGCTGAGGTCCCTGCTTCCAACACGAATTTCGACTAAAATGAAAGTGACTCTTTTTTTTAAAGTTTTTTTAATTTAATTTTTTCCCATCACCTCGAAAAGTGGTTCTGGCAAGTTTTTTTTTTTTATCTTCATGATATATGTTTTTCTTTATTGATTACGGTATTACATATGTGTCCTTATCCCCCCATTACCCCCACTCCTCCCCTGCTCATGCCCTCACCCCCCCTGGTGTCTGTGTCTATTGGTGGTTCTGGCAAGTTCTTAACAACTTGCTGGAGAAGTAGAAAACATGTCCTTATTAGGCTCACGGCGGCTAAGTAACTCGCCTGGTCACACAGCTTGTAGGTAACAGAGCCTCATCTCCCGTCTTCTTTTATTTATTTATTTTCATTTTATTTTTTAAATATATATTTTTATTGAATTCAGACAGAGGAAGGGAGAGGGAGGGAGGGAGGAGAGGAGAGAGAGAGAGAGAGAGAGAAACATCAATGATGAGAGAGAATGGTGGACCAGCTGCCTCCTGCACGCCCCACACTGGGGATCAAGCCCACAACCCAGGCATGTGCCCTGACCGGAAATTGAACCGTGAGCTCCTGGTTCATAGGTCGATGCTCAACCACTGAGCCACACCGGACAGGCTGACTCTGTGTTCTTTATTCCACTTACAAAGCACAGCAGCACGAGCAGGTGTCTGTCATGCTCACGGATTCTATGGGTCAGGAATCCTGACCAGGCACAGGGAAGACTTGTCTCTGATCTCCAGGATCTGGGGCCTCACCAGGGAGGACTCAGAGGCCAGGAGTGATCTGATGATGACTGGGGACCAGAGTCACTGGAGACATCTTCACTCACAGGTGGTGGATGCTGGCTGTAGCTGGGACCTCAGCCGGGGACTCTTAGCCAGGACACCTCTCCACGTAGCTTGGGCTTCCTGACAGCATGGCGGCCTCAGCCTTCTGGATGGCAGCTCACGACCCCGAAGGTAATGTTCCCGTGAACAAGGCGGAAGCTCTATGGTTCTTTATGACGTAGCCTTGGAAGTTACATAGGGTCGCTTGCACTGAAGTCACAGGGCCACTCAGTTTCAAGGGCACAAAACATAGCTCCCACCTCTCAGCGGGAAGAATGTCAAAGTCACTTTGTAAGATGAGTGTCTGGCATGGGAGATATTGTCGCATCATTTTTGAAAATATAATCTGCCATTCTCTATGGCAACCCTGTTCTCCGCAAGAATAAAGCCAAGCGCCCCCGTGAGGGAGTATGGACAGAGGGTCTGACAGGGGTGTGGTCCCCTGTGCCAGCGCCTGCGGCCCTGGTTCCTGGAATCCTTAAATGTTAGAAGCTACTCCAGCCATCTGACCCGAAAGAGTTTCTTTTTGCTTAAACAACTTGAAGTGGGTTTATAACACTTGCAACCATGTGTTCTGGCTGATAAACAGTTATTGATTTTGAAACTGAGAAAGGTCTTCATTCATTCACCAAATATACGTAAATATGTATACAAAGTAATGTGCTAAGTACTGTGGAGGGACAGCGCAATGAGTAAGACACAGGGATTGGTAGCGTGTATTAGTCCACGCCAGCTGCCATAACAAGATACCACAGGCTGGGTGGCTGCAACAGCAGACATGTGTTTCTCACAGTTCTGGAGGCTGGAAGCCCAAGGTCTAAGTGTCAGCCGGTTTGGTTTCTTCTGAGGCCTCTCTCCCAGGCTTGCAGATGGCCGCCTTACTGCTGTGCCCTCACGTGGCCTTTCCTGTGTGTGTGTGTGATCCTGGTGTCTGTCTGTGTGTCCAATTGCAGTGGGGCCCACCTTAATGGCCTCCTTTAACTTAATCACCTCTTTAAAGACCTATTTCCAAATGCAGTCACATTCTGAGGTCTGGGGTGGAGGTCTCAAAGCTTCAACATATTAATTTGGGGGGAACACAATTCAAGCCACAACACAGTCACTTAGGGATGACAATCATGGGAGACTGGAATATTGTTTAGCAAATGTTCACTCACCTCCCTCTCCCTCTTGGACTGATATGCTCCCGTGACCAATGACTTTGGACTTGACTCTGTGACTTGCTTTAGCCAATGGACTGTGAGCAGATATGACGCCAGCAAAGGCTTTCAGTGCGTTTGCACCATTGGGTTGCCTTTTGCTCCCGGCAATCTGCCATAAGATGCGCATGGTCTGGGAAGCTGCTGGTCTGAGGAGAATGAGGAGACACATAGAGCAGACGTGGACGCAAGCCGCGGAACGCAGCCAAACAGCTGAGACCCACAAACCCCAGCCCACCCGCCTGCCATGAGCAGGAAGTAGACATCCTACGCCACTGAGTGTTGGTGTGTTGAAAACTTTTGTTACACAGCATTATTGCTGCAATAGCTGACTAATGGGATAAGTAATAAAGTAAATGACTCTGCCATGGAGACAAAAAGCTTTTTCTCCACGCTGAACTTGATTTTATCAAAGACTCCGAATAGCGAGAACGCATTTTTTCCTCATGGTTAAACAGGATTATTACTATTTTGTGAGCATCAGCAATGCGCTAAGTGCTGACCTGGGATTCCAGGAAGCGCGGTTCATGCCCAGAAACTTTAATACTGAAGTCGCCTAAGGACCATCAGACAGATGAAGTCAGGAGCTAAGAATCTGTGAAAAGATTGTGAGTGATTCTGTAATTATGCTGGTGATTAGAAACCCAAGTTTATCTACCATCAATTTCAGGTATGACTTTTTTTTTTTAGTATATTTTTATTGATTTCAGAGAGGAAGGGAGAGAGAGAGAGAGAAACATCAATGATGAGAGAGAATCATGGATCAGCTGCCTCCTGCACGCCCTCCACTGGGGATGGAGCCCACAACCCGGGCATGTGCCCCGACCGGGAATCGAACTGTGACCTCCTGGTTCATAGGTCGACGCTCAACCACTGAGCCACGCCCAGCTGGGCTCAGGTATGACTTTTTACATATTTCCAAATTGAAATTTCTAAAACTTGCGGGACCCTGGTATGTTCAGGTTCTTATTTCTAACCCTATGAATCTGCTCCCAAAGCTGGAGGCACGTCTTCCATCCGATAGGGTTCAAACACTAGGAGCGCCATTCATTCGCTCTTCTTTTTCTGATAACCTGCCAGGATCCAAGATTTATCATCAGCTGCGTGGGATTTGCAACATTCGTTGAAAATACGCTTTATATGGTCCCAGCTCATCTGTTTTCTTTCATTTGGGCCCAGCCATTTCCACGGCATCTAGAAGCAAAGGTCACGACCTCTTTTGCAAAGGGCTCCACGGAAGGGAAAATGGCAAGTCGACGTGTTGAAGTAAAAGAATTTGGTTCCTAGAATAAAACGAAGGCGACAGAAGGCAAAGGGAGTTTCCGCTGCTTGCAAAGGGGCTTTCTCAGCACAAGCTTGGAAAAAAAATGTTGATGATTTATGCAAATGAGAGAGGAAATGTGCCCCGAGGGATGTTGGCACAGAAGCGCAAGTCGGAATGCTGGATGCGAGGCTGGCGGCGCCTCTGATTCGCTCTGTGGCTGGGGCTGAGCCATTTAACCTCTCTGTTTCTAAACACCCTCATCTAGAAGCGCGGGCTAACAACGCTATTCTCCCTGCCCCTGAAGGGGAGGCAGTAAAAATGAATGAAATGCCGGGGAATCACTTCTAAGAGCCATCGATTAGAAATACAGCATATGGTCTTAATGAGAGCTTGTTTCTGCCACAAATTTTCCCGGCTCCCTGTGATCACTGCCGCCAGAGCGCCGCGGAAATCCACTTCTCTCCGCACGATCTGCACACGCGGCTCTTAAAGCCACAGAGCTCTTTACGGCCGAACCCCCGCCCGCCCTGGGCGCGCGTGGCGAGGCCTGGCGCTTGGCTCGGCTCCGGGCAGCCCCGGCTTTCGGAGCCGGTGGTGATTTAAAATATTCTACCCCATTGTCAGGCCATGTGTCGGAACATGTGTCGGATCACGTGTCCTGATCGTTGCTTCAGAAAATATGGTCGCTCACACCTTCACGGGAAGGGAAGCACCTGCTTGGAAACGGCCGGGGATGCGCAATAAAGCTGGAGCGAGACCAACGGATTGATTGAGCAGCGGATGCGGAAACAGGGGGCGGGGGGAGGGTGTGCTAATTTGACTCAACCATCCCTACCTGCCCAGTGGGGTACGGGGATTATTTGTTTATTTTATGTATTTTTAAAAATATCTTTTTGTTGATTTCAGAGAGGAAGGGAGAAGGAGAGAGAGAAACATCAAGGATGAGAGAGAATCATGGATCGGCTGCCTCCTGCATGCCCCCCACTGGGGATGGAGCCCACAACCCAGGCATGTGCCCTTGACCAGAATTGAACCCAGGTCCCTTCAGTCCTCGGGCCGACGCTTTATCCACTGAGCCACACCGGCTAGGGCAGAATTATTTATTTATGATGTGCTGGACAGAGGACTACGGCTGTGGTCACAGAGAGTAACACACAGCATCCCTGGCCTTAGTGGCTTGCAGTCCAGCGAGGGAGAAAGACGGGTCACCATTAAACCAAGGGCGTGCTTTGGAGCTATAATGAGAGCAAGGATGGTTTGTGGGAAGGCAGGGAGGCCTTCATGGAGGTGGTGACACCAGGGCTGAATATTGAACACTGAGCAGAAGAGCTAAGAAGGAGCAGGCCTTCCCAACAAGGGGCCGAGTCCTGCGGGGACCTTACAGCGAGCTCTGTGGATGCCCCGCCCATGTCCCTCCATCCACCCAACCACATCCTGAACCTCCGCTGGGGGTGTGCCCTGGCCCCCGAAGCCTGTGCAGCTGGCAGTCCTGATCCTGGCTTCCCAGAAGTGGCCCTCACCTAACACGGAAGGAGAGCGGGGTGGGCTGAGCAATGCTGCCAGCTCTGGAGAGACTGACTTCATCTTCAGGAAATTTGCAAGCCCATTGTGACACCATCGGTAGCTTAACATCAGCCACGGCGGGAATGTGTACATTGTGGCAACTGGCAAACACTACACATGGTGGCACCCTCTGTCCTCCCAGAAGGCTGGTTTAGCAGCAGCTACCAACCCAGAGCTGGTGGGTAAACACTCAGCTTCTTCGCCCCTCCCTGGGGCAGTGCTGAGGGGGGTGTCCCACAGGGTCCTAGAGGGGCACCACAGGGGGCAGCCCAGTTGCCCACATCGGCAACCTGCTCACTCTCGCACCCTTGACTGACCGCCCTCCCTTCCCTGTCTCAACCCCCACTCCCTCACTGTGCTTCCTGGGATCACTCCTCTTGTGCCCCCAAATCCTGGCTCAGGGTCTGCTTTTTGAGATGCCCAAATGACATAGGCATGGAAGTGCCCAGCTAGTATGGCTCAGTGGTTGAGCGTCAGCCTATGAACCAGGAGGTCAGGGTTCGATTCCCGGTCAGGGCACATGCCTGGGTTGCGGGCTTGATCCCCAGTGTGGGGCCTGCAGGAGGCAGACGGTCCATCATTCTCTCTCATCATGGATGTTTCTCTCTCTCCCTCTCCCCTCCTCTCTGAAGTCAATAAAAAAATATATTTTTAAAAAAGAAATATAGGCATGGAAGCCAGAGAGAGCACTACAAGGTGCACCAGGAAGGAGCAGGAGGCTGAGCGCGGAGGGCTAGTCAACATGCAGAGAAAAGAGGGCAAGGTCAGGTTTGCGTTTGCGGAAGGTCGCCCTGGTGGCTGTGTGACAGATGGATGCAAAGAGAGCAAGGCCGGTAGCAGGAGGACGGTGGTGATGGCTGTGCGACAGTGTGAGTGTACTTCATACCCCTGAGCTATATACTTAGAACATAATGGTTAGAAAGTAAGTTTTATGTTTTGTGTGTTTCAGGTCAGTGAGAGAGTCCAGGGAAGAAATGACGTAGGTGTTGGACAGCCACGGGAAGTGCCATGCATATAGAACACAATGGAGGTGGTAGCAGGAGGACGGTGGTGATGGCTGTGCGACAGTGTGAGTGTACTTCATACCCCTGAGCTATATACTTAGAACATAATGGTTAGAAAGTAAGTTTTATGTTTTGTGTGTTTCAGGTCAGTGAGAGAGTCCAGGGAAGAAATGACGTAGGTGTTGGACAGCCACGGGAAGTGCCATGCATATAGAACACAATGGAGGTGTGGCCCAGCCGGCGTGGCTCAGTGGTTGAGCGTTGACCTATGAAACAGGAGGTCATAGTTCATTCCCGGTCAGGAGAATGGAAATTAAATTATTTATAGACAGAAGTTTATTTAATTGTTTTCCAGAAGATACATTAAAAATCTCTCTCTCTCTCTCTCTCTCTCTCTCTCTCTCTCTCTCTCTCTCCTCTCTCCCCCTTCCTCTCTGAAATCAATTATATATATCAATTATATATATAAAATGGAGGTGTGCTTGCCACAGCCCTGCTTGTGGGCAGAACTCTGAGCATGGCCGGCATTGCAGGAACAGATACCAGAGGAGGAGGCGGCAGAGAAAGCCAGAGGCAGAGGGGACAAGACCCAAAGGACACAGTGTCAAGGAGGCCAGGGAAAGGGAATGTCGAGAAGGAAGTGTCACCATTGCCAAAGTCCATAGAGAGGTTGTTGTGCGGCTTAACCAGGTAAGGGTCCAGGATCTGATAGAAGCTTCTCGCTGTATCCTCACACGAGCCCTACATTACATTCCTTGAGCTTGCTGAGCTTTCTTACTAATTCTAATCGTGGGGTTGTAGATTCTTTGGGGTTTTCTGTGTGCACAGCCATGCCATCTACAAAAAATGACAGTTTCATTTCTTCCTTTGCAATGTGGGTGCTTTTATTTCTTTTTCTTGCTTTATTGCACTGGTCACGACCTCCAGTGTAACAAATGGAAGAAGCAATAGCAGGCATCCTTGTGTAGTTCCCGATCTCGGGGGCAAAGCTTTCAGTATTTTACCATTAAACATAATGTTTGCTCTAAGTTTTGTTTGTCCAAATTCTTTACGAAGGCATTTCCATTCTCCTCTAAGTTTGCCAGGCATCACCATGAATGGGTATTGAATTGCATTTCTGGTTTCTCTGGGTGACCATGGGAAAGTTACTTAAACTGAAAATTGTAAAATGACCTGTTGCTTTGGCATTAGATATATCTAGATTCGAATTCCAGATTCATTTTCTAGCTGTGACTCTAGACAATTTAATTAAGTTTCCCTACATGGGAAATGGAGGTAATTATAGTAAGTCCATTATAAGAATCTGAGGTTTGTTTGGGGGTGTTTTTTTTGGGGGGTGGGGTGGGGCGGTTGTTGTTGTTCCTCACCCGAGGGTATTTTTCATTGATTTTTAGAGAGAGTGGAAGGGAGGGGGAGAGAGAGAGAGAGAGGAACATGGATGTGAGAGAGACACACCCATTGGTTGTCTCCTGCACAAACCCTGACCAGGGCCAGGGATCGAGCCTGCAACCCAGGTACGTGCCTTTGATCAGAATCGAACCCGGGGCCCTTCAGTTGGCAGGCCGACTCTCTATCCACTGAGCCACAGCGACTAGGGCTGAGATTTGTCTTTTTGAAACTGAAGAGCCCAAAAGGTTGGCTTTGAAGCAGAACATCCAAAGTAGTTCTCAGATACTCTGCGGGGGCTGCTACTCCCCAGAAGCTGTCCATCTCCTGCTCCAGATTTCCTGGAGCCTTTCCGGTGATGTGGGGGATGGGTTTGAGCTCTTCCATCCGCGAACTCACACCTCGACTCCCAGGATTAAGGGCACAAATGTGAGAGCGGTCGGCCCACTGTGCCAGCTGGTCTCCAGAGCTGCCCCCCATGGCCCACGCCTGCTGGCATTCATGCCCTTGTGCCGTCCCCCGCTTTTGAATCTGCGTGACTCTTGTAAGTAAGTGCATTGGCAGAAGGGGTGCCGCATGATGTCCAAAGTTAGATCAGAAGAGGCTTTCTAGATGCTGCCTTGGACACCTTTGTACAAGGCCTGGCCACCACGTAAGAAGCACTACGACCCTGGCCGCCAGCTGGAGAGGCCGCGGATAGGAGCCACGCCACAGCCCCAGCTGAGCCCAGCCTCCCAGCCGTCCACACCCAAGGCCACGCCTGTGCATGAAGCTGACGTGGACCCTGCAGCCCCGCACATCCCCCACCCGAGGACCACTGAGGGACTGGTTGATCCCACATGGCACCCTTTGTCCTCCCAGAAGGCTGGTTTAGCAGCAGCTACCGACCCAGAGCTGGTGGGTAAGCACGCAGCTTCTTCGCCCCTCCCTGGGGCAGTGCTGAGGAGGGTGTCCCACAGGGTCCTAGAGGGGCACCACAGGGGGCAGCCCAGTTGCCCACATCGGCAACCTGCTCACTCTCGCACCCTTGACTGACCGCCCTCCCTTCCCTGTCTCAACCCCCACTCCCTCACTGTGCTTCCTGGGATCACTCCTCTTGTGCCCCCAAATCCTGGCTCAGGGCCTGCTTTTTGAGCTGCCCAAATGAGATAGGCACGGAAGCCAGAGAGCATTGCAGGGGGCACCAGGAACGAGCAGGGCGCTGAACATGGGGGGCTCTTAAACCATGCAGCAATGCAGAGAAAGCAGGCCCCATTCCTGACCCACAAGATCAGGAGCTATAGGAGCATGGCTGTCAGTTTAACCCGCTCTGTTTGCGGGCCGTTTGGGCTGCAGCAATAGTAACTGGGGGTTTAGTCTTTGGCCATGGGAATGGGCGAAGCACACCGTGGAGCGCTCAAACCTATGCCATCCATCTTGTTTGACCCCATTTTAGCCACTTGAGTGAACCAGATTCCAGTGCGCAGGGTAAGTGCCGAGAAAACAATGAGACGCGGAAGTCATTTCCCTCTGAGTTTCCTGCAGGCCTTTGTGCGTAAGTCCTTCTGCTAACGACAAGGAGCACAAACAGATAAGCCTCATAGCAACCTCCCGCGTTGCTACCACGATGCCCCGTCTTTTCTTAAGGACACAAAGGCTCGGACGGGAGAACTGACTGGCCCGGTCCCCCCAGCTGGTGAAAAGGCGAAGTTGGGACCGCAGCCCGATGCTGCGCACTGCACACGGAGCTCTTGTTTTGGTCTTGGTCGGGGACTCTGAGCTGGCAATCAGGGGACAGAAGAGGTTCGATGAGAAGAACATAGGAGCAAAAGTGCAGCCAGGCCTCCCGGGGGGGGGGGGGCAGGACCCGGACAGCAAAGCCCCTTCCAGAACCTTTCCCCGGGCCCCGCATCGCATGCAGAAGGCGCTCTGTTCCTTACTGAACTTCTCTATTATTCTCCGCCTCCCTGCAGACTGGCCTCCCTGCAGGCCTGGCCTGCACAGCCTCAAACACAATAGCCCGCCACCGCCCGTCAGGGCCCAGAACAAAATTAAAATGCAGGGCCCCAGCCAGGAGCAGGGGCGCCGGCCCCCTCCCCACACGCCCACTGCCTCCGCCCAAGGCAGTCGGTGGCCTCCCAGTCAGATCAGTCACCAGTCGGGCACACTCGCTGCCTGGTCCAGGGTGCGGGATGTCATGAGGCACACCTGCCCCCAACCCTGACCTTCCGAGACTTCGCAACCAGGCTGCCGGGGGAGAAGGCAGCAGCAGGCCCAAGGCCAGGATGGTGTGAGAGGCCGGGCAGGGCCGGGGGCACCTGGAGGTGGGCATCCGAGAAGCCATCTCAGGGAGGTGAGCAGGGAGGGGACGGGGGTGCAGGAGCTGAGGCTCCAAGGCCCTGGTGCATGTCCCATGGTCCCAAACACAAATTCAAAGACAGTATTATTCACGCCCTGGCCGGTGTGGCTCAGTGGATAGAGCGTTGGCCTGTGGACCAAAAGGTCCCAGGTTCGATTCCAGACAAGGGCACATACTTTGGTTGCAGGCTCCTCCCTGGTCCCGGACCTGGTCAGCGCTCGTGCAGGAGGCAACCAATAGAGGTGTCTCTCTCACATCGATGTTTCTCTCTGTCTTTCCCTCGGGTGAGGATTAACAACAACAACAAAGGATACTATTATTCAGGATGGCGACTACAGGGCATGCAACCCCAAGTGTGGAGCCCCGGAGCACGAGGCCCTGTGAGTACACTAGTCAGATGCCACAGAACCAGGCAAGAACCCTGGGGGCGGGGGAGATGAAGGCCTCCCCGAACTCCTGTCCTGCCAGCTAGGGAGTGTTTGCATACTTCTAGTGTCACATACTCTGTGAGGTTGAGCAGAGGTGGCTGGTGACCCACCCCAACAGCCACCCCCTTCCTTTGTCATTTGAGTCAGCAATGTACCCAAGCTGAAAGGACCATCTCTCCGCCTCCCTGGCAGCAAGAGGTGGCCTATGCAACAGAAGTGGAAATAATTGGGTGGGACTTCCAAGAAATCTTTATAAAGGAGGCTGACTCAGCGGAAGGGGGTGCCCCTTGCCCCTCCCCTCCTTGCTACTTGGAGGATTTAAAGCAGCGAGCGGCATGAGCAGATGGGAGAAGTGGGTTTGCGGAAGGTGGGTTCAGTTGTTCCTTGAAGAGTCCTCGAGGATGTGAATTAAGAGCGTAGAATGAGGAAGAGCATAGGAGACACATTAAGACGGTAGGACTGCCCTAGCCGGTGTGGCTCAGTAGATAGAGCATCGGCCTGCAGACTGAAGGGTCCCAACTTTGATTCCCAGTCAGGGCACATGCCTGGGTTGTGGGCTCCATCCCCAGTAGGGGGCGTGCAGGAGGCAGCCGATCCATGATTCTCATCACTGATGTTTCTCTCTCTCTCCCTCTCTGAAATCAATAAAAGTATTTTTTAAAAAAGAAGAAGAAAAAGATGGTAGGACTGACAGGATTTGATCATTGGGACTACATCCCAAACCTTCCGTGTGCGAAGCAAAGTAGAGTGTAAGCTCCGGAGGGCAGGAGCCATGTCTGTGGCTTAGCATCGCCTAACTCAGCACAGGGCCCAGCACATGTGGGTGGTCCCTAAACGCTGTCCAGGGAATGAATGAAGAATGAATGAAAAGTGTTCCCCATGTCCTTTAGGCCTTTCCTCCTAATGGGGAGGCTCCCGGGGCCAGGCGCATCCACCCCGAGGAGCCCCCTGTCCCCAGGGGACGATTCCCGGGAATGACTTCTCTTGCTTTGTGCCAACCTTGTGTGCACACCATCCCCGCACTCAGACCCAGGCTGGGGCCCGAAGGAGGAAGACTGTAGAGACGCCACCCTGCGCCGAGCTTTTCCCAACTCTGTCTCTGATGTGGTTCACAGGCCGAGTTAATGCCACGACATCACTTCCTCCGCAGCGTGAGAAAAGAGGAAGAACCCTCGCTCTGTGACGCTCCTCCGTCCCCGGGGAGAGCACAAAGCTGCTGGAAACAATAAAAGCAGCCTGCGCACAGGGGAGACTTTTGTCTGTGCAGCCAGGGGCTGCTGCGCCCGCCACTTCCTGCAGGGACACTCGGCAGCTTTGCAGATAAATAAATGCTCACATTCAGAATGACCAGCCTGGAACACGTTTATGAGCCTTTTCTCCTCCCCAGGCTGCACAAAGATAATAAATCAAATTAGCATCCTGAGCCCCTGGTGCAGCATCACCGGTCGCCAGGGCCCCTCCGCCAGGGCTCCGTGAGTTTCCGCGAGACTGTTGTCAGTTACCGCCCGGCCACATGGCGCTGAGGCCTGGGGTCTCCCTGGAAATCATCTGATGCCTCTGTTCAGGGGCGGCCGCAGGCTGAGGCCACAGGGTCCGGCTGCTCATTCCAGACGAGCCTGTAAAAGAGGCTGCTGGACCCCAGCTTTATCATCGAGACTGGGCTGTTACTAGAGAGGAAATAAACATGTTCATTTCTTGGTTAATAAGCGCAGGAACATGAACCAAATAGCTAACTGTCAGAGAGAGGGGAAAAGTGAGGAAGGGAGGGGGAGGGAGGGAGGACAGACTATATCAATAATCAGAACCAGAGAGCAGGGATTTTCATGCTCCGTGTTCTGCCTAACATCGTGACTTACCCCACAGCGGCATGCCTTCAGCAGATGTTGGAGAAATCACATTGGAAAGGAGAAAGTTTGCTTTCAGGGAACCGGAAGTGAAATTTGTCCTCATTTCAGATTGCTCAATTAAGGACTGAAGGGACAGCTGATTGGGTTTGGACAATGAAGCGGGGTGGGGGGAAAGAGAACAAGATGGTGTAGAAGAGCCTTCTACCGGATATCTAAATGGACCAATGTTGGGGTGTTTTTTTGAACTGCCTCCTCTCTCGGGGCCCCGGAAGGAGCAGGGCAGCACGGAGCACGGAGCAGCTCTCCACATGGCACATGTGGCCCCACCGAGCGGCACCTCGGGGCTGCTGGTGGGGGCGCATGGCTGCCTTCCAAGAGATGGCGAGGGCTGCGACTCTGAAGCAAGCTGCGCGGATGGCGCTGTCCCTGATGTGGTCAGTGAATGAAGAACTGGCCACTGAGTGTGAGCCATGCTCTCCCCATCCCACCACCACCCACCTGCGGAAGGAAGGCCAATGAGCCATGTCTGGTACACGCCTCTCTTCTTGCTGTAGGTTCACAATCCGTTCCAGGTGGCCTGACCCTGAGCCGAAGTCCCACAGAGAAGGGACAAGGTGTGTGTGTGTGTGGGGGGGGGGGGGCAGGGATGACTGAGGCCAAATAAAAGCTGCCTTGGGTATGTGCCTCAGCAAGTTCAAGTGCTGCCATGCTGATTGGCTTGAGTGGGGGAGGGGTAGAGGTGGGACGTTAATATGCATTTTTAAAATAAGTTTTATTTATTTATTTTTATTTATTTGTTAATCCTCACTCGAGGATATTTTTCCATTGATTCTTAGGGAGAGTGGAAGAGAGAGAGAAAGACAGACAGAAACATCGATGTGAAAGAAACACATGGATTGGTTGCCTCCTGCATGAGCCCTGAGCAGGGCTGGGGCCAGGGAGGAGCCTCCAACCAAGGTAGTGCCCTTGACCAGAATCGAACCCTGGACCCTACCCACTGAGCAAAACCGGCCAGGGCTAATATGCATTTTCAATAGGAGTTTCCTGTTACCTGCAAACATTGGAAAAAACAGCTGGAGATTGTATTAAGGTAGAACAAACCACTTAGAAGGAACAAGGGTTGAGGCTGTTTTCTCTAATTGTCATCAATGATGCTGTCAGTCATTCAGACACATATTCATTCCACTGGTATTTATTGAGTGCCTACTATGTGCCAGCCACACGCAAAATATATAGCTCTCACAACAGCGTAATGCTTAACCACCGGCCTCTGGGAGCCCTGGGATCACATCCCCACGGTCATTTAACCAGCTGGGTGACGGAGCGAGTTACTTAACTGACCTTTCTCCAGGCCTCAGTTTCTTGATCTGTCAAGTCAGAGGACTTGTGAGGCGGTTGGCGCAGAGCCGGGGCGTGGGAGCCACTGTTATTCTGGGCCGTGCCCCCAGCCCAGCCCAGCCCAGCCCCGCTCGGGGCCACCGTCCACAGCTGTGCCTCGGTCTCCCTGCCAGGTGTTTGCACTCATTGACAAAACCTGCCCGAGGGCTAGAAGCTTCTCTGCTCCTGCAGCCAGGCCACCCTCTGCCTTCTAGAATCTAGACCACTCTGGGCTCAGGGGAGTCAGGGCGCCTGCGAGGGAGGACCTGCAGGTCCAGCCTCAGCAGCAGGTGTGAGCGCTGTGCGTGCCAGGGACAGTGAGTGGCGCCAGGCACCGTCACCTTCGTCATCTCGCCAGATCCTCGCGGGCAGCAGCCCCGGCTGGGTGGTGGCAGCACCAACCCCATTTTCCAGGGGAGGTAACTGAGGCAGGACGGGTGCCACACTCAGGGCACAGAGCTGGTAACAGAGGACGGGATTCATCTCGGCCACACTGGACTCTGAGTCCAGTGCTCTTTCTCCATCGCCAAGTTGCTTCTCAAAGAGCGGCAGGTTCTAGACCTGTCCCCTTCGTCCCACTTCCTTCTCCTGGACTCTGTCACCTGCTTGGTCCTGTCTGCCCCGGTCACCTGTGGGAGCTGGGCATCTAGAGGCCCAGGAGGGGGGATGCCCAGGGCAGGGCGAGAGCAGAGCAGACAGGGGCCGCTGGGATCGGGCCTCCGCCCAGTCCCGGCTCAGTCTGCCTCTGCAAGTCTATAAATTCCATTATTCATCCAGTGATGGTATGAGTTTGTCCAGACGATGAATATTTTATTCACCTCCACACACTGTCCCCAGCAGGTTTCTTGGAACAATATTGTCCCCCAGCCAAGGAGCAGAGGCCAGCGCCTCTGCCCTCCCTGGACACCCCTCCCTCACCCCGCTGACCTCCTGCGACCCCCAGCAGCCCCCCTGCTCAGGCTGGGCTGAGGTCAGCAGTCCTGACACGACCTTGAGCTTGGTGCTTACCCTCCTCCACTTTGACTTCCTCCTCTGGACAATGGGTTCATTTATTGCCTTATCAGGCTCTGCGTGTCCCGCAATAAATTCTTTTTTACACCCGCCTCCCTCTGGGGGCTCCCAGGGATGCGGGGGCCGCAGCGCGGGAGACGGTGCTTTAGAAACACCGTCGGCCCTACTTCAAAGACAGGAGTGGCCTCGTGGCCGGGGGTGAGGACTCTCCCGCTGCCCCAAAGTCTCTCGCGCTGCCCCATCGCGGGAAGGAAAGGACACAAACTTGGCCACGCGCCAGGGCCCTTAGGACGCCTGACTTTGGTGCCCCCCCCCCGTGGCCCGAAATGCCCCCCCCATAGTCCACGAGGT
>NW_005370552.1:1511791-1512394 GCF_000412655.1 Myotis brandtii | reverse complement strand
GAGTCGCAGCAGCCGGCGCTGTGCAGAGTCTGGGACGACGCGAGACGCCATTTGCATCCCTCCTCCCTCCTGCAGGTTGGCGGGGGCGAGAGTGTTGCCCGCCGCGGAAGCGGCTTCCTGGCAGTGACACTGATTAGATGCTGTGTCGCTACGTGCACGGAATCGGGGTGGGCCCGCGCCGCTCCTGCGCGCGTGCACTTTCTGTTGGAAAAGTTGCCTGCCCCCTCCGTCACCCCCTGCACGCACACGCACACGCACACACACTCGCCGCGGCTCCCCGCGACTGTTCATGCGGCCGCCGCCGTTCCCCGGGCTTGGGGAGGATGGGCGCCTCGCCAGGAAACCGCCAAAGGAGGAGCCACGAGGGCCGCCTGCCCCTTCCCGGGCTGGAAAACGTGGATTCTTGGAGAGACCAGCAAATGTGGTCAGACAGCTGCCCATCTAAACACAGGTTGCCATGTAGCGTTCAAGCACGATCCGTCTTTTTCTTAATCAAGTGCACGTTGACTCCGTCATGAATACTGAGAACTGGTGGCTGGGTAGGCGAGGAACTCGCGCAGCCTGGGGCCAGAGATGCGGGGTGAGCGCCATGCCTCTTGCTAC
>NW_005370552.1:1511361-1511741 GCF_000412655.1 Myotis brandtii | reverse complement strand
ATCTACAGCGGATTTCTTTTATTTGTAGTTTTATTTGGGGGCTGCTTACTCCTTGCCAACGCCTGCCTGGGGTTGTTTGTACTTTTCTCGTAGATGGTGCTGGGCTTCGGCTTGTGTAGTCCACGTTTTTCTCTTGGTTTTTTCTTTCCCTGCTACGTGCTGCTGGGTGCGGGGAGGAACCCCCACCGCGTGTGCCGCCGCCGCCCCCGAGTCTCACTTTCGCACCACCGCCTCGGGGGAGGGGAATGTGAACTCCCCGGGTGGCGCCCGAGAACTGGGATTCTGACTTGGGGCTGTGGGTTGATCGGAGGCTGGCCTGCAAGGGCTTGGGGCCGGAGGCTGTGAAGACGTCCCCGAGGTGACCAAGGCTTTGGGAGCAA
>NW_005370552.1:1509611-1511275 GCF_000412655.1 Myotis brandtii | reverse complement strand
ACGCACAGTCCTGATAAGGATCACCGGGGAGTGAGAGCGCACCGCCAGCACATTTCAGTGATTAGGCGGACGCCGCAGCCGCGAGAGCGAAAGGCCATTTGCCTTGTCTGAAAAGGAAGAAGGCTGTCCCGCCTAATGAATGATGAGTGACCTTGGAGAGGCCAGGCCCCCAGAGCGAGCAAGTGGCGCTGAGGCCTCCTCAGGCCCTTCTTTGCCCCAACTCCTCCCCATCACACAGGAGACCCCATTTCAAAGAAAATGAGCTTTTAGAAATTGGAAATCTGATGTATCCTATAAATAGTCGTGTGTGTGCGTGCCCCTACAATGAGGCCCACCAATAGCCCAGGGATTAGACCTGCCAGGTGCAGGCCCAGAGGATGTGGCTCTCACCCAGTGCCTCCTTGAGCCATCAAAAGTGTGGCCTGGCCCTAGCTGGTTTGGCTCAGTGGGTAGAGCCTCGGCTTGCAGACCGAAGGGTCCCGGATTTGGTCAAAGGCAAGTACCTCTGTTGCAGACTCCTCCCCAGCCCAGGTCATGCAGGAGACAACCAATCTATGCGTTTCACATCGATGTTTCTGTCTTTCCCTCTCTATTCCATTCTCTAAAAATCAATGGAAAAACATCCTCGGGTGAGGATTTAAACAAACAAAAAAAAAGCGTGGCCTGGTAGAGTCCATGGGGGTCTCTACACCAGTGCTGTTTGCCCAAGGCCTCAGGGAGAGGGTGGGTAATGGTGCCTGCGCCCTGGCAGCAGCTTCCCATTAATCCAGTCTAAATGAGCGCCATTACAGCCCACATTCCCTACATCACAGCCGCCCGGGGAGGCCTGTAATGAAAAGTCTGGTGGCCACGGAGAGCCCATTTTGCCTTAACTTTTTCGTGGGTGATGGTGTCCTTGCGCCCTGCCCAAACCTCACTCCATCCTGGCCTCCAAGAACTGAAACCTAGACGTTTTTCTTACCTCCTCCCCATTCAAAGGCAAGAGTACCAATCCTAACAATACATTGTAGCACTGTGTAGTGTGCTAGGTGCTTTATGTACTAACTCATTCTCCCAACAACCCTGAGTTAGAAACATTATTGTGGGGCCTCCTTTCTTCTTTTTAATCCTCACCGGAGGATATTCCTCCATTGATTTTAAGAGAGAGTGAAAGGAGAGGGAAAGACAGAAATAAATAGAGATCGGCTGCTGCCTGCATGAGCCTGGACCAGAGCCCGGCCTGGGAGGAGCCTGCAACCAAGGTACGTGCCCTTGACCGGAATCGAACCTGGGGCCCTTCGGTCCGGAGGCCAACGCTCTATCCACTGAGCCATGCCGCCCGGGCTATGGGCCTCATTTTACAGATGAGGACACCGAGGCCCAGACTGAGGCGGCTTGCCTAGAGGGGCACAGGGTGGGGCGGGAAGTAGGGCTGCTGCCACTCCAGTGTTGTGTACTGAGGCAAGCTGTTTCGGGTGTTTGGAGAGGACTGCCTGGACTCCCCACCGTCCAAAGTGAAAAGTTATGGGAAGAAACTATAGGGCCTAACATCTAGCCTTTCTTTTGCAAAGGAAACTTCCGGAGCGGCGTGTAGAAGCAGCTTGTTATTGTGGCTCCGCAGCAGAGAAAGGGTCGGCGAAGGCGGTGCAAAGGCCCCTCGCCCCACCTCGCCGCTGAGCATCCGG
>NW_005370552.1:1507122-1508633 GCF_000412655.1 Myotis brandtii | reverse complement strand
GCGCAGCAGCCCGCGCGCCTCCAGGCAGAACACACGCCTTTCCCGGAACCTTGAAACCCAGGGGAGCCGCTGCCATCTTCGCGTGACGAGCAGCGACACGCCGGTGATTAAGTGTTTCTTTCCGGCTCCCTCCCCGGTTGCGGCTCTCCTTCCCGCAGGGCTGGGAGAATAAAACCCGGGGAAACACACACACAGCCACGCTCTCCGCTCCACGTCCCCACTGATCTCCCGGGGCGAGTCCACGCTGGGCGCCGCCTGCCCCCCACACCATGCCTCGCGGAGGATCGAGGCTTTGGGGGTCCAGGGCCACATGCCTCGGTTGCCATGGCCTGGGCCTGGATCTGGGAGTTTAAAGGGGAGGGGGCACCCACGGCTGAAGCCACCCGACCCCAATCTCTTAAAGGATTAAACCCTAACCCAGGAACCCCTCACCACACACATCAGGGACCAATTCTATCGCCCCTCCTGGGATTACCTGGGCTCACGGGTCCATAAAACACTTCCGGCCGGGTCTGCAGGAATACTTAAAATCGGTCCTCCGGGCCTGGGGTGGAATTGACCCCCTGGAGGGAATGAGTAAACAGATGGCGGTTTGCAGGCTGTGGAAGGAGCTGCCTAAAAAGGGGGTGGTGGGGCTGCCTCAAGCCGGATGGTGGCCTGGACCCCAGTAGCTAGACCTCAGAAAAGGGTGCAGCATTCACTACGTGACATGAAGCGGGAGGAGGGGGTGCGGGAAGGAGCAGGCCGGTTTCACCTGGTTCTGGCCCCAGCTCAACAGGCCTAGATTCCTGAGACCTGGGGGAGGAGGCGTTCAGTCCCCTCATCTCGGCGTTGGGAGCGAGGCCCCTTACCTGCCCCTCGCAGGTGGGGTTCTGAGGACCAGCGTGTTAAAGCTCTTTGTAAACGGGGCGTGACCTCTGCACTTTACGGTGATGAATGCTCGGTTTCACCCTGGAAAACACAATGGCTTGCTGATTAAAAGAAAACAAAACAATGTGAAAAGCAGCCCTTCCGCCAAGCCAGGCAGGAGTACGGGAGATAAAGGAAATCCAGAAGCAACTTCATTTAAACCCCTTTCCTTCGGCATCACTCCGAGTTAAGTTTCTGAAGTAATGGGAGGATCTCTGGAATGTAAGAAAACTCCCGGTCAAAAATGGGGGGGAGGGGTGTTAAAGGAAGACAATTGGGTCAAACCACATTGTACAAAGGAAACTGGATAAAGAACATCAATGGCTGGGTACCCTCCTGCCAGCCGGGGGAGCAGGTGCCAGGGATACCCACTCCACCCTCAGGACCCCCGAGGTGACGTAGGCTGTCAGGATGGGGACAGCGACGGAGGGCAATCATTTGCTTCAAATGCACATCAGAAGGAAGACGTAGGCCCGCCTCCGCCTCCTGAAGGCCCAGGGCGCCCCGTGACCTCCTTCCCCGCAGATGGACTCACGGCAGCGTGACCGGCCCCAGGTGACGCCCAGGCGCGCGGGGGACAGAGGCCCAGGCTGCGCCCTCAC
>NW_005370552.1:1505907-1506522 GCF_000412655.1 Myotis brandtii | reverse complement strand
CGGAGCCGAGAGCTGTTTACCTCTCAGCCCAGGGCGACTCGATCTGCGTAAAAAGCCCGAACGCCGGCGCCGACCAGTAGGGGGGGATTGTCCTATAGAGATTATTTCTCCTCCTGGGCTTTTAAAAAAAAAACAACGAGAAGGCTCGGTTGGAAAGGGGGTGGGGTGGCGTGCTGCTGCTGTTTTTCAAAACACGGTATTTGAAAGAGAAACAAAAGCCACACAAAAGCTGTTTCGGAGGGACCTAGGCTTTTTTTTACATATAAAAAGTGCAGCGAATACCTCGGGGGCCCCCAGCAGTGATCAACTAAATGGCTGGCCGATTCCGACCATTAGCAGTTAATCTGTTATCTGCGATCAGCAAACAAGTTTTGAGGCCCGAAGGACACCGAATTCCGGTTCTAGTCGGCGGCATGGTATAGGATCTGTGGGGCACGTCCGGTGCTCTCGGTTTCTCGGGTGCGAACCCACCTTCCGCAAACGTGGGTTTCCCAGGGTGTGTGTGGGGGGAGGGGGGCAGGCTTGAGCCACAGCAGATTCACTTGGGCGGCCAAGGTGCCTCCACCTGCATCGCCCTCGGCCCGAGCTGGTCTGGTTCCGATTTTTCCAAATTGG
>NW_005370552.1:1504591-1504831 GCF_000412655.1 Myotis brandtii | reverse complement strand
CCCATAAATAATTTGCATTATGTTCAGCTGACAACGCAGGGCGATTAATTTTAATAGCTACATATTTGCCTGGGCTGCTGCTTTCGTAGGCCCAGTAATGAAAGGCGAGAGGCCGCCCTGGCTCCGTGCTCGCGGTTCCGCAAGGCAGCAAAGAGGTGCGGGAGGGCAGGACGCGGCATCTCCTCCAGGCAGCCCTCCTGTCGCCCTCCGCGCGGTGTTGGGGGTGGGATGCGCTCCCCC
>NW_005370552.1:1504130-1504536 GCF_000412655.1 Myotis brandtii | reverse complement strand
GTGGGGGGTGGGATGCCCCCCCCCCCTCCCCGCCTGGAGCAACAGGAGCCGCCGTAGTGACACTGCACATTTGTCCCGGTGGGAGCCACTTGTGGGCCAGGAGACCTTCCCGGAGGCGGTGCCCACACCCCCTCCCCCCGCCCCGCACAAGTCCGGAGCGAACTCCGGAGGGGATTTCACGTTTGGTTTGGTGGGGGCAGGGAATGCTGGTGTCAGCTGCCGCCAATTCGCCGCCGGGCCCCGGCACGACAGAGGTCTTTCCGCCCTCGGGACCCCGGCAAGGGACTGAACAAAGGTCAGCTGCCCAAAGGGCCTCTCCGCGCGTGTCCTGAGTCCTGCCGTCCCGCGCCCCGCGGGAGGCCCCCCCCTAAAATGTTTTCTGAGCTCCTCGATTGAAAGGGCCGTA
>NW_005370552.1:1501895-1503969 GCF_000412655.1 Myotis brandtii | reverse complement strand
GGAGGGGAGGGGAGGGGAGGAGAGGGCGGCGGGAGCCAGCGCGCTCGGAGGTGGCGGGGAAGCGAGGGCTCCCGGGAGAAGGGGTTCATTCATGAGCTGGAGGAGGCCTCCCGGCCGGGCCAGGCGCAGCCTCCGGAAGCCAACACCTGCGTATTTTCAGTTTTGGAAAGGGGCGAGCGCGCCGATCATTACCATATTTTAATTGCCTTTCGCAAAGGTCACCTCTAATTATGGGTTGCGAGGAGGTTGGCCAGGGGCTGGAGCCCTTTATTGTGTGTGGGGGGGGGGGGCGCTGCGACAATGCGCCCGGCTCTTCTCGAAATGCCAATCCGTGGGTGTCCGCGCGCCTGCGAGGCGGTCACGACGTGCTGGATCCACGCAGACAGACCGGGCTGCGCACACAATAAAAGCCGAGCAGGCGGCGAAGGGCCGCGCAGCCCCACGGCTTTTCTTAGAAACGTGGTGCGAAGAGACTTGGCAATAATAACACGCAGCAGGCTGAAATCAGGGCGGGAAGAGGAACACGCGCTTTCGTTTGTAGAGCCACAAGCTGTGCTTAACCCGTCTGATCCCCCGAGAGCTTCTGTGCCCACGTGGAGTCGGTCCCGCGCCGGGACAGGTGCCGGCGCCCGGCGGCTCGGGACTCCCTGGCTGGCCGCCTGACTCGAGCATGAATCTCTTCCTTTAATTCAGTTACAGCGCCGGGGGATCCTTAACGATGTCTGTTTTTTGGAAAATGATACCCGGCTAGTTGAAAAAAATGAGGTGGTTTTTTTTTTAACTTTTAAAAGTTTGCATTTTCTTACTTTTCATCACTTGCAGAAGCCATGGAGGCAGAAGCAGCTCATCTTAACCTGGAGGGAGGGGGAAGAGCAGTGGCGAAGGTTGCTAGAGGGTCAGCGTCCCTGGAAGGATATGTTGGAGATGAGGGGTTGGAGATCAGTGAAGAGCTGGTGGGTCAGGGGTGGGCAGCAGCCACTCTGAACTTGACTTTCTCCCTGGAGTCTGGCCTCTCTGAGCCACCGTGCTGTTTCTGGGAGTCCCACCTGGCAGAGTCAAGAGCCTCGGAGAATTGGGGGATTTTGTACTGGCTTTGCTTCCTGCCTGCCCCCCACACCTGGCCTCCCCAACAGCCAGCTCTGCCCAGAGAAGGCAGAGCCAAATGACTGCTCCAACCCCCCAGAGACCGCCTGGCTTTCTCCTCCCCTGTAATCAAAACCAGATGCACTTACGCGCCTTTCATCAGAGGAAGCCCGGGGCCCTTTAACAGGCTCCAATAAAAGCCCTGCTAGGGCCTACCAGCCTGCTGCGGGCCTGGGCCCATTGCTCAGCTGCGGAAGCCTGGGGCTGCCGTCAGGCTCGCCCGCCCCGGAGCGCCAGAGGCCAAGGACATCTCCCCGCCCAGGCAGCCTTTCCAGGCAGGTAGGGACCAGGGTCCCTGCCAGGTGTGTGGGTGCAGCCATGGGAGGGAAGTCAGCGCAAGCAGAGCAACCTGTGAGACGAAACCGGAGGGGCTGAAAGAGTAGGGGGGGGGGGCCGTGATGATCAAGATATTCTGAAGGGTATTCAGAGTCCCTAGCCCATGCATGCGGCGTTTCTGTCTCTCCCACTAGCCTACGAATTCCCCAAGGACAGAGAATGTCTAATTTACCTTTGTAAGCCCAGCACAGGGCCAGGCACAAAATATGTGATCAGGCTCAGCAAACCGGAGGGGCTGAAAGAGTAGGGGGGGGGGGCCGTGATGATCAAGATATTCTGAAGGGTATTCAGAGTCCCTAGCCCATGCATGCGGCGTTTCTGTCTCTCCCACTAGCCTACGAATTCCCCAAGGACAGAGAATGTCTAATTTACCTTTGTAAGCCCAGCACAGGGCCAGGCACAAAATATGTGATCAGGCTCAGCGGTTCAGCATCGACCTATGAACCAGGAGGTCACAGTTCGATCCTAGGGGTGGCACATGCCTGGGTTGAGGGCTCGATCCCCTGTGGGGGGCATGCAGGAGGCAGCCAGTCAATGATTTTCTCTCATCATTGATGTTTCTATCTCTCTCTCCCTCTCCCTTCTTCTCTGAAAT
>NW_005370552.1:1501232-1501655 GCF_000412655.1 Myotis brandtii | reverse complement strand
TTTGAGTGTTGGAAGGCCCTCGTTGGGGACGGTCTCACTGGCGTGGCTGGGATTTGGGTCTGAAGAGAGAATTACTTCTACGATGTGTGTCCCCGTTACCCTTGTGAATTGGGAGGGCAGCCTCGCCAGCTGTGGGATTCAGGCTCCGGGGGAGGGGCAGGGCCCAGGCCCCGGGCTTCCCTGCAGGGGACTGACTGTGCCTGAGCCCTGCTTGTGCACTGAGGGCCGAGCCACCCCAGAGGAGTGGCGGCAGATCAGCCCGTTGGTGCCGGCTCTCTGTGGCCAGGGCGGGAGCTGTCCCTTCGCTTGCCCTCTGCTCCACTTTCATGCAGTATTTGATCTTTGGCAAGTTCATCCCTTAACATTTGGCAGGCGGGGAGGGGGTGCTGCCTACTTTTCTTTGCTGCTTGTCTCATTCTGTCC
>NW_005370552.1:1499856-1501150 GCF_000412655.1 Myotis brandtii | reverse complement strand
TTTTTCCTATTTATCTCCTGCTCCCTGGCTGCCCTGCTTGGTGGGGTAAAGGTTTGGACCTGGGCTCCCCCCACCCCCCTTCACAGTCCTCCACATTCCTGATGTCTTGCAGCCCCTCCCCAGGTCACCCCTGAGCTCAGCACCCTCAGGAGACAGTCTGTGAGCCCAGCTTCAGGAAAGAGAAGGGAGGAGGGAGGAGCCAGTGGCACCACCGACTCAGTACTGTGAATGGAAATGCATGTGTCTGGCCCTAGCTGATTTGACTCAGGGGATAGAGCGTGGGCCTGCGGACTAAAGGGTCCTGGGTTTGATTCCAGTCCAGGGCACATGTCCAGTGGGGGCGTGCAGGAGGCAGCCAATCCATGATTCCCTCTCATCATTGATGTTTCTCTCTCTCCCTCTCCCTTCCTCTCTGACATCAATAAAAGGAGATTTTAAAAAGAAAACAAAATGCATGTGTCTGGAGTATGGAAAATAGTGGGCTTTGCAGGGGGGTGGATTGAGAAGAAAATGAGGTAATGACAGTCCTTCCAGACTTCACCCCTCCCCGTCCCTGACCTGAGAATCTTCAAGAAGCAGCAAGGAAAAGGTGGGGAGAGAAGAGAATAGAGGGACAGGGAAGCTCACCCAGCGGGGGTCCATAAAGAACAAGGCCTGTGTCATCACAGGTGGAGGACGGGTCGTGATCATGTCCTGCCTGCCATACTTCGGTTTCTAATCCAGCTCACTTTCTCCTAGGATTTAGCAAAGCCTTATAAAAACTGATCCCCCCCCCCCCAGCTGGCGTGGCTCAGTGGTTGAGTGTCAACCTATGAACCAGGAGGTCACAGTTCAATTCCCAGTCAGGGCACATGCCCAGGTTGTGGGCTTGATCTCCAGTGTAGGGTGTGCAGGAGGCAGCTGATCCATGATTCTCATCATTGATGTTTCTCTCTCTCTCCCTCTCCTTTCCTCTCTCTGAAATCAATAAAAACACACACACACATATATATAGATATACAGATTTTTAAAAATCCTCACCGGAGGATATTTTTCCATTGATTTTTAGAGAGAGTGGAAGGGAGAGGGAAAGACAGAGAACATTGAGAGGAGCCTGCAACCGAGGTACATTCCCCTGACTGGAATCGAACCCTGGACTCTTTGGTCCGCAGTCTGATGCTCTAGCCACTGAACCAAACCGGCCAGGGCAATAAAAACATAAAAAAAAAAAAAACCTCATCTCCCCCACTTACTGTCCCAAAAAGAAGGGCCAGAGCACGTGGGCAGCCAGGGGGCTGGCTGGGAACTTGGCTTC
>NW_005370552.1:1499335-1499801 GCF_000412655.1 Myotis brandtii | reverse complement strand
CAGCAGCTGGGGGCTAACATCATCTGGAAACGCCTCCCTATGTAGCCAGCTACTGATTGGGGCCTCAGCTGTGTTCCATACACACGCCTGGGCGGCCCCTGCGGCCTGGGCTTCCTCCCAGCATGGTGGCTTAAGGGTAGTAGGACTGGAAGTTACTGGCAGCTCAGGGATTCTAAAGCAACGCATTTGCAGCCCACAAACAGCCGGGAGCTGGGAGCTGCGTCACCTCCTGACCCGCCCTCGGAAGTCACCGAGCAGCAGTGGCATTCACACTGCCGTCTAGTCTCGTGCTTTTACAGTAAGTCACCGGGCCACTCAGATTCAAGAGGAAGGGACACAGACCCTCCCTCTCAATGGGAAGAGTGTCAAGAACTTGTGGCCATTGGGAAAAAAGAAAGCAAGCCCTGCCACGCACTGCTGAGAGCTAAGCTTAATTAGCAGCGGCCCCAAACAGAAGAGTCTACCT
>NW_005370552.1:1494760-1499182 GCF_000412655.1 Myotis brandtii | reverse complement strand
TGAAACTAGGCCAAGGTCAGAGAAACAGAGCCATGAAGCCAGTCTGGATCTTCTGAGCAATAGCAGATCAAAGACCAGCTCCTCCATGAGCTCGTGCAGAGTGGGGAGGACTGGGGAACGTGGGCGGTGGGCCCTGCAGCAGTGAAAGGGAAAGTGGGTAGGCGACGCGAATAGCAATCTGGTTGCCACCAGCCTTTGCCCACCATCTTGGGGGGAAACTGTGGTAACCCTTTATGGCTCCAGGCAATTATTTTCACTGTTTGTTTACAAATCACTGTGTTGTTTTTTTTCAACAGACAGATACCTTTATGTACAAAGCTGGAAATGTAGTCAGTGTATTTCCTAAAGGAAGTGTGGAAAACACAATACATTATTCTAATAAGAAATTACTCTAATACTTAATGTGCCCCTACCCCCAAGGTGTGGTTTTCAATATCCAGCATGGAGCTCGGACGGTGTGGCTCAGTGGTTGAACGTCAACCTATGAACCAGGAGGTCACGGTTCAATTCCCGGTCAGGACACATGCCTGGGTTATGGGCTGGATCCGCAGTGTGGGGCGTGCAGGAGGCAGCCGATCCATGATTCTCTCTCATTATGGATGTTTCTCTCTCTCTCCCTCTCCCTTTCTCTCTGAAATCAATTTTTTAAAAATATCCGGCAGGATACATTGTGACTGCAAGGGGCTGGGTACATCTCTAGGGCCCCAGGTTCGCATTCTCCTTGTCTCTAACCCCTGAATGGAGAGTTTGACTTCAAATTTCATGCTCGGGGTTTCACAGGCGGCATAATTGTATTTGCCTTTGCCTTTGATCTGCTATTTGATCTGCTATTTCATTGTGGCTCGACTAGGAGATAGAAACACGGTAGAGAAACCTGATTCTGTTTTGCTTGGGAATCATCAGTTATTATTTTCTCTGCTCCCTTAACACGACACACCTTCCCTAAGATGAAATCTACTCATTTTCCCAACAGGCAGGCGCACCCTCTGGCCTGCTTTCCTTTTCGCTCATGATTTCCTTCTCAGCCGGGCTTTGGGGCACGAGGTTCATGCTTTAGATGTTGATGCAAATGGAAGCCCAGAGTTCCTGGAGAGCTCCTGGGTGAACTCTGACCTACCCGTCTGGCTCCTGACCTCACCCCGATTTCCCAGGATGCACCTGGCTCGCCCCTGCCTGCCTTCAGGTGATTGGGGTCTGCAGGAGACCCAGATTCAGCCAGAACCTTGGGGATCAGAACTGAGCCATATTCGGGGTGGCCCCTCAGATAAGCTGGCTTCTCTGGCAGGACCCATGCGGCAGGCTGTGCAGTGTGCACACCACACCGAGGTCCCAGCCAAGATGAGGCATTAAGGCTGGCACTCAGGCCCATGGGCACAGTTCTCCGCTTCTCACCAAGCCACGGGGTAGGTTAGTGGCAGCTCTATTCTCAGGGCAGAGGAGAAACAGAGTCTCTCTCTCTGATCAAGAAGAAAAGAGATGCTGACACAGGGCCGGATGGGGGTCAAAAGGGCATCTTGGAAGCAGAGCAGGCCTAAGGCTGCAGCCCGGCCCAGTGTTGACCCAGCAGGTTGGTTCAATAGGCCCATTGACTCGATCTTTGTTTTGTTACCTCTCATCTGCTGGTCCAGTGTTCATAAATTACTGGGTCACTTCTAGGCTAGGTTTGGATGTTAAAAACAAAACAAAAAACGACGGTGTCACCCTAGCGAAGTGTCTTGTTTAGCTAGCAAGGTGGGATTTGGGGGTCTGTTTTCTTTGGTTTGGAATGTGAAGCCTTTAAGTGCGGGGGTGTCAGGTATAAGGTGTCTGAGTGTAAGACCCTAACGGTGGTGCAATAGAGTTTGACATCCTAACAAGTTACCTGTGAACAAACATTCACACTCACGTGTGGCGGATGAAGAGAATTTGCATTTAAAAGTGCAGGATCCCCGGGGAAAGCAGCTCCTAATCAAATGAGGGGCTTTGGTGGGGCCAGCAGTGCTGGTGCGGGAAGCCCCGGGTCACTCCGGGGACTGGGTTGCTATTGGGAATTCCATTAATACTTGGCAAGTTTCCACAGTAGGAGCCATAAATGGTGGGTCTCCTGGGAAGGCCACATTCAGGGCCTGCTGTCCCCTCATCACCAGGAACGTGTAGCCCCGGGCCCCCAGCCCACTCACCTCACCGCCCCGCTTTTTCTACACTTTGGGTAATTTGAGTTGGGTGTGTTGAAGGAAGAGAGTTTCAAAGGACATTCATTACATCATTGTGACTGGGATTTCTCAGAGTTTTATTTTTTTATAAATATATTTTTACTGATTTCATAGACGAAGGGAAAGGGAGAGAGAGAGAGAAACATCAATGATGAGAATCATTGATCAGCTGCCTCCTGCACACACCCCACTGGGGATCAAGCCCACAACCCGGGCCTGTGCCCTTGACCAGAATTGAACCTGGGACCCTTCAGTCCGCAGGCTGACGCTCTATCCACTGAGTACACCACCTAGGACTCAGAGTTTTATTCTTCTAAGTCCTTGTGTGTTTAATTTTTAAAATTTGTATTTTTCATAAAGGCATTTACCCAAAGCTTATGAAGCCAAATAATAGGTAAAGTAAGTCTTGGTGCAAAAAAAGCAGTCCCCCGTGGGTACCCCCATCCCTTGTTCTGCCTTTTCTTCTGGAAGATACCATCATATTTCTAAGTAATGTGTAGGTGTGGGCTCTGAAATAATCCATGGCGACTATCATGTGTTGATTTCCTAGTATGGTAGAGGAGGATTTTTATTCTCTGCAACATACTTCCCCTCCCGAATTCTCACAATAGAGCTGTATCATAATTTGTTACTAAATTCATATCCAATGGTTACTTTGTGACCACATTCATAGTGTTTGTTGCTGAGGCAATTACGCTTTAGTGATTGTATATACTTTCTTGTACGACCTCCCTCCCCCCCCCGCCCCCGAGTTAATAATTGCCTCATTTTAAAAAATTGCTTAATTTTCTTGGACCTGTGACTGATTTTCCCACACTCTCCAACCTCTGGACAAATCATCTTGGAGAACATCTGTACATAGACCGATCTTTGTGCTTGTGTGTATTTCTTTTTTAAATTTCCCCTTTGTGTTGTTGTTGTTAATTCTCGCCTGAGGATATTTTTCCATTGATTTTTAGAGAGAGTGGAAAGGAGGAGGAGAGATGGAGAGAGAAACATCGATGAGAGAGAGACTGCTCTGATTGGTTGCCTCTCCTGCAGGGCCTACCAGGGCTGGGGATGGAGCCTGCAACCAAGGTACATGGTACGTGCTCTTGACTGGAATAGAACCCAGGACCCTTCAATCTGTGGGCTGACGCTCTATCCACTGAGCCAAATCGGCTAGGGCTAATTCCCACTTTAAGTCTGAAACCTTTCTAGAAGTTTCTACTCTTCCCTTTAGTTTTATTTTCTAAAACTTTTCTTTTTATGGCGTGGTGGGAATTTCACTGATTTCAAACAGGGGTATTGTGTGTTGATGGCAGTCTGCATCTCTACCACCCAGTTAATGTCAGGAGCTGAGAAAGGAATCCAGTTTCTGATTCTCAGTATTTTGCTTAGTTTAAATAAACTTTCCCCATTTTTCCTAAACATCAACCTTTCAGAAGTGATGACTATTCTCCCCTGGAATCCTGGAACTAGCCAGTGTTAGTAAATTTTTATCTTCCCCGTCCCTCCTAGAACGGAGTCTACATTTTTAGAAGTAAAGGTTATTTTTTAAATAATTAATTGGCCCTTCCCCAGGCCATTTACTGCAGGATTCATGCCCATTCGTTTCACGTTGCTTTTTATTTGTTTGGTTAGTCATTTACAAGTCTGCCTGCCAAGCTAGATTGTAAATTACTTGAGGACCAGGGGTGTCTTTTTTAAAAATTCACTTTTGTACTTCTTGATTCCCCGGGACCTAAGGCAGCGCCTTGCCCGTAGCAAGCTCTCCGTAAACACATTCCCAAGGTGGACAAATAGGGTGACAGTGTTCTCCGGTCAAGACCCCTTAGCCCGGCTGGTGTGGCTCAGCGGTTGAGCTTCAACCCAGGAACCAAGAGGTTGTTGGTTCGATTCCCGATCAGGACATGTGCTGGGGTTGTGGGCTCCATCCCCAGTAGGGGGCGTGCTGGAGGTAACAGATGGGTGACGTTGCTCTCTCATGGATGCTTCTTTTTTTTTTCTTTGTTTCTTTTTGTTTGTTCTTTTTTATTTCTCATCCGATGTTTCTATCTGTGTCCCTCTTCCTTTTTCTCTAAAATCAATAAAAGCTATTTTTTGAAAAGATCCCTTAAAGAGAGGTAGCTTTCTCATCCTCTCTTGTCCTGAAAGCTCCTTGCAAACGCCTAGCACGGAGGGGGTGCACCGCAGGCCTCGCCCCCAGGGCACTGCCTCCGCGGGTGGCAGCAGCCCAAGTCCCAGGGTT
>NW_005370552.1:1493225-1494339 GCF_000412655.1 Myotis brandtii | reverse complement strand
GACTGAGACAAGAACTGGGAGGAGGATGGTGGATGGAGGACCAGCGAGTACCACGGGTTGCTGGCCTCACCCCGAGCCATCTCTGGCCATGGCAGCCTGGCCAGTGAGCCGGGGACACCTTGGGTACACAGCAGTGACTGCAGGTGGGGTCACACCCCGTGGAGACACAGGGCCCAGAGCTCCTGCGATGAGGAATGTGTTGGACAATCTGGTTGTGAAATCCCAACATTATCTAGTGGAGGCTAGAGAGTGAGTGCCGCCCAGCACACTCACTCTGACGGGTATGTGCCCGGTGTAGGCTGCCTTTCTCCCAGGACACTCCCAAACCTCCGTCTGATTTTCCCCGAAAAGGCAGCGATGGATGAAAAGGCAGCGATGAACGCGGTGCTTTCAGACGGATCTCGCCTGGGGCTCGGGTTGGGAGGTCAGCACGGCCCCCCAGGGAGGAGCTGCCGCAGGTAGAATCGCCTTGGTGGGGAGAGAGGGAAGTTCCTGGAACAGCCCCCATCGCCTTTGTAAGCCGGGGCGGGGCGGATCCTTCCCTCTGGTCCAAGGTCCCATCCAAAGCGTGCAGGTTGCTTATCAGCTCAGCAGGAGGTTAACGTGAACCTTTCGGTTTTGTTTTGGTGAAACTGAGTCATTCTGCACAACGTTTCCCAAGCTTGGAGGCTGCGGCTAGGCCAGCCCTTCCTTCCTTCTGCCGCCCCTTTAATTACCTCTCAGTTGCCCCCGTTTAGGCAGCACCCAGAGCTTTATTCAAGTGCAGCAAGAACCCCAAGGCTGGGCCCGGTCTGCCCTGGTCCTGACCTTCCCTCTAGCGATTCCGGAGGCTGGCGGGCCGCCAACTGATTAGGGCCAGAGATGATGTTGTGTTGACGTGTTTTCTCCCCTCGGCACACTTGTTGGGACTTTTCACAGACCGCTTTACCCCTTCACCAAAAATAAATCGTATCCAAGGAAAAGTTCAAAGTCGCCCTTTGGAGCCAACCGGCCAGTTTCTAAACCTAGAGCCCTCCTCCTGCTGTAGCGCCAGCTCCAGCGGCCAGAGCGTACCCACCTCCCGCCCGGCTCAGCCCCAGCCCCTTCCCCGGGGGCGCAGTGATCATGCCGAGCT
>NW_005370552.1:1492309-1493156 GCF_000412655.1 Myotis brandtii | reverse complement strand
GTGCAGCTGAAGTAGTTAAGCTGCCCCCAGCGTGAGCCGCCCGGGTGGGGCCTGAACCAGAAAGAAGTTGCGAGAGCTCTGGGGAGCCCCAGCCTCAGCCTCGGAACCCCAGTTACAGAACTGGGTGGACCTGACTCGGAAGGGCTGCGTGGAGGCCTGGAAGAGCCCTGTCAGTGGCTGGGGAGGCGGCCTTGGAGCGGGGCCCAATGGAAGGCCGCGTTGGGGGACCTTGGAGTCGCAGAGCGAGTGTGTCCGGCAGGGCTCCCGGGGCAGGGAAGGTGCTGCCAGGCCAAACTAGCAGCTTGGACCTTCAAAACCCGACCCTCAAGATACAGGCCGGCAAGGGAGGCGCGGCTCTGTGCAGCCCCAGGTGCGCTTAGGTTACTTGCCACCTCGGGACAGTCCGCCGAGCCGGGCCACCTCTGACCTCCGCCCTCGGGCCACCAACCTGGGGCCGGGCTCCACCCCGCCTTGGCCTCACAAAGGCCGCGAGTGGCTGGGGCAGAGGAGGAGCGGCCCTGACTCTCAGATCTTTAATTACGCCCCTACCCTTCCCCCCACCCCGTCGCCGGCTTCCAGCCCTTTAATCAATTTCACGATATTAAATATTAATTTCCCGCCAGCCAGGCTTTCTCGAAGGAGGGGGAAGGGACAGGCAGAGTAGTTCCGAAGAAGGGACGGCTTTGTAGGGTGTGACTCGAGGGGCTCGGCGGGCTCGGGGGCTCCTAAGTGACCTGCGCCGGGTACTGGGAGCCACCGGGTCTGCGTCCCGCAGCCGGGGAACTTGGAGAGTTCTGAACGCCGGAGTGCAGGCCTCCGGGAGGGGCAGCGAGGGGCCCCGAGTCCC
>NW_005370552.1:1491695-1492113 GCF_000412655.1 Myotis brandtii | reverse complement strand
ATTTGGTGTTGATCGCACATTATCACTGGCAGGTTGGACTGGTTGCTGATGGACGACTTCTAGCGGCGGCAGCAGCGTCTTCAGACACTGCGCGGGGACTCGCTTGCTCTGCGAGGGCCTCTCCTTTTCCTCCCAGCACCCCTCGCCCCACTTCCCTGTGTCAGGAGGACCCGAGAGTCTGAGCGGGGTCTGGCCGCACCCAAGGCCGCCTGCCCTTGTCCGGGTGCTATTGTGGGCCGCAGGCCGGGAGCCAGGACGCCTCTCCCACTTCCTCCCATTCCTCCTTCCCTCATTGCCTGCCCTCTGCTCCCCGTCTTCCTTCCTGCTTCCCCATCGAAACCGGGAGGGCCCGGGTCACTCGCTGGGTAGTTTCCCCGCCGCCAGGGGTGGGGTGGCCAGCTCCCCCGCCCGCCTCCCG
>NW_005370552.1:1490630-1491354 GCF_000412655.1 Myotis brandtii | reverse complement strand
AGCACACGTGTGTGAGTGTGTGCGTGTGTGAGTGTGTGTGTGTGTTTGTGTGTGTGTGTGTGCACGCGTGTGTGCGCGCGCGATCACTGGCCAACGGGTTAACCCTTCGCCAAGCAGCCGGCCCCTTTGAGGCTGGACGCTGTCGGCTTGATCTGCCATCTGCAAAGGAGGGATAAAGGGCTGCCCCCACTGGCTGTCCCCCCGTAATGGGTCAACTGTCCCCTGTCTGTGTGACCGGAGCTGCGTCCCTGGTGCAGCCGGGGACAGATCCCGACCCTCGGCTCTTCCGGCACGTCCCCAGTCCTCTCCCTCCTCCACACACAGTGACACTGACACAGGGCTCCAGAGGCTCTGAGAGCCTGGCGACGCAGTGGGCGTGGGTGTTCCGGGTGTTTGGTGTTTGGGAAACGGGAGAAAGGTGGGGAGGGGGTCTGCACGCGGAAGGCGAGGTGGGGGAGGGGAGGCTGGTGACCGGGCACCTCGGGCTACGCTCGCTCCTTCTGTCGGGAGAGATCGCCAGCTGCTCTCCAACAGGCAGCGCCCTGAAATCTATTTAAAGAGGGAAGGGGAGGAGAACAAAGGGGGGGGAGGGGGTGGCGAGCGGAGCCGGGGCGAGAGCGAGCGAGCAGGGAGGATTCGCGGCTCCGCGGGCACATCAAGCGCTCACATCTGTACACTCCGCGATCGATGGGGAGAATGGATAATATTTGTCAGTTTCAGACCT
>NW_005370552.1:1489597-1489928 GCF_000412655.1 Myotis brandtii | reverse complement strand
GAGAAGAGGAGCTGGAGAGCCCCCCAGTCCGTTCCCACCGCCCAGGAGAGAGAACTGACTCGCCCCCTGGGGCAGAGCTGGCCTGGGAGCCCCGATCGGACGAGCGGTCATCAAAGGAGACCAAAGACACTCAAGCCTGCCCCCCACCTTCCGCGCCGGAGGCCTGAGCCCTGGCCCCCACCCTCCCAGGTCGAAAGCCCCAAGTCGACAAGCCACAGGCCCGGGGTCTGGGTCCGCTCTCAGGGCTAGTGGCGGTGAGGTGCAGAAAGTTCTAGCCTGGGTTGACTTGTGGCTTCGCACCCCCACCCCACCCCGCTGGCCTGAGATTCCG
>NW_005370552.1:1489070-1489354 GCF_000412655.1 Myotis brandtii | reverse complement strand
CTCGGGAGCCCCGTAGCGCAGTCAACCGCCCTTCCCGAGATTCAAAAAGAAGTTTTGTGTTTCCCCGGGGGCAGCAGCCTAATGCTTCCCTTGTTTTCCGGAACAAAGCAGACATTCAGTGGGGAGGGGGCAGGCGCTGGCTCCTTCCCCTCCCACCGCACCCCGCACCCCGCACCCCTGCGGGTTCTGAACGCTGCCTCCCAGTGGCCTGGGGGTGGGGGACTCTCTCTCCACAGACTCAGCTACAAAAGCCTTGCGCCCCCCCCCCCCCCCCCCCCCCCGGG
>NW_005370552.1:1485002-1488199 GCF_000412655.1 Myotis brandtii | reverse complement strand
GGGCCGTCGCCTCGCTCTCTACCTTCCCAGTTGGCTCAGCTAATTGGAGCCGCCGCCGCCGCCAGTGCGGCAGCCTCTTGTTGAATTTCCTAGCTCGCCACCGTTCAGTCGTGGCTGCCTTGGCTCCCCGCCCCCTCCCGCAGCTGTGATCTGGGCTGGCAACTTGTTGGTGGTGGGGACGGTCCCTCCACTGCCCCTGGCCTCAGGCCCCGGGTTCACCCCAGCAGTTCTGGGGGGTGTGGGGTGGGAGGTAGAGTCTTAATGGCAACTGGGAGGTTTTGCGCCAGAATCTGTGGCTCCTTGTTTGGTGAAAGCAATCCAGTGGGAATACGGTCCCGGCCACCTCTCCCAGGGAGCCATCTTCCCTGCTGTCTTGCATCAGGAGGGAATGACAGTCCCCGTGAGGCTTGGGGAATAACTCCACCCGCATTGCCAGTTCCTTCCAGGAAACGTTAAAGAAGTGGGGTGGTGGGAGGCACAAAGGTACCTCCTCTCCTGCTCCAGCCCCTTCCCACTGGCATTTGGGATTTCATGTGTGCGTCCCTCCTGCACCTTGGGCCTGGCCCACCCAAATCGGATAAGGCCACTTGCCCTCTAGGTTTGAAGTACCAGGTGGGTCCAGGGGGGGATGCGTGGGCCTTAGTGGGTTCTGGAGGTGCATCTCCCCCAAGCTGGGTCCCCCCCATCTGAGCTTCTCTTCTCCCCTGGCCAGCTGTCTTATACCGTAGCCACATGGCCCCACCAGGTGCTAACTGTCAGGTCGACTGGGTCCATAGGAGGCCCAGAGCCTGGCCCACAGCCAAGGTGGGAAGAAGGGAGGCGGCGTGGTAGTGCTGAAGGACTCCAGCATCCACCTTAGGATGTCCTTTCCTCCGAGGAGAACTTTCGCTGGTGGGTTTCACAGACCCGGCGCCTGATGTTGTAGAAGGAGCTGCACCCCAGCCCGGGAAATGCATCCATACACACGGGCTGGGGGTCACCTTTTCCTGCAACGGTTCTGTGAAGGGGACCCGTTCCCTCCCTTTGCTCCTCTGACAACTGTACTGTTAGGGAACCAAGAGATGAGGCCACTGGCTCCTTTGCTGTCATTTTCCACCACTTCCCTTCCCTTCTACACTTTTACCCAAATCACCACTTCGGGGGTTTCCTGAGGTGTCTTTTGAAACTATTCATAAACAGCAAGATTTCCAACTCAGTCCCTATGTGAGTGAAGCTGGGATGAAAAGGGAATCTGTAACGTTAATATTCTAACTTGGTGTCTCGAATGGCACTTCCGTAGGTCAAGTTCACTTGGTTCTTTAGTGTCCAAAAGCCCCCAGCCTTTGCAGTCAGATAACCAACGTGTGTCTCCCACTGTGAGTTTCTCTTCTCTTTCTGTAGTGGAAAAGGTGAATCTGCTCAAAGATGTTTTTTCTCCTCCACCACTACCCAGCCAGCCTGTGAGGACCTGGGTTCTGGGTGGGGTGAAGTGTGTTTCTCTGTTTTGCTGTTCCTCTTCAGGCCTGAAAAGAGAATTGTGTCCTGGCTCTTTAACAGACACTCTGGGTTTGCATTCTGGAGCAGGAGTGCTTCAATGTCCCAGCCTCCTTCTCGGGGTTATTGTCCCCTTCCCTCTGTCAGCACCCAGCCATCACCAGGCCCTGGGGCGGGTCACGTGGCCTGAGGGTTTCTGTCTTGAAGGCTGGTGGTGCCTGGGCAGACCCGGCCCCTCTGAGCCTGGTATCAGGCATTCGCACTTCTTTCACGGTGCACAGAACCTTCTGAGCCGTCGGCATTCCTGTTCCAGCTCGCTGAAAGCTAGGCCAGGAACTCCTGATGGGACCTATGTGGATGGATGTCTCCAGAAGCCATCATGGTGGGAAGAGCTGAGAGTTCACCTGCAGGACTCAGATCCAAACCAAAACCAAAGTGCAAACAGCAACCAAAAAGTGCTCCATCCACCTGGTAGCTTGTTGGGAAACAAACCCTACGCCATGCCCCCCCCCCCCACACACACAGTAAAGCCTGAGACATAGCATTCCTTTGGCCTCCCCCTAGCCGGGCTTAGGAGAATGTGCAGTTAAGCAGCTCCGGAAGCTGAGAGGCATCCACCGCTCCTCACTTCCCCCGGCGCTGGGCTCGGCTTGGCTGAACTTGCTGTCCTTGTGTCAGAGGAGCTGGTTGTGTTCCTGAAGCGGATCGCACTGTGCCACCTCCCCACGGGTCCTTCGCTATTGATTTTTAACATCCTATTCAATATTGTGTATTAAATATTGAATCCATGCACGAGAGGATGTGATGTAAATCGCCAGCCGTGCCTGAGACTTTAATAGTTGTTTTATTGCCCGGAAACCACAGTTGGACGCTAGGCATCCTGCAACCGAGGCTGGGGGCGGGGACCGTAGGCCGAGAGGAGCGCTGAGCAGCCCGGCAGGAGGGTGGGGGTGGGGCGATCTGAGCCCTCGGGAATGGCCACTGCCTCAGGCTCAGCCAGGCACCAGGCAGTGCTCCCGGCTGCTGGGGAGAGAGCCTGGGCCGGGGCTGTCGTGTGAGACCTGGGGAAAGGAAGAGGCGTGGGGCTGTCCGTGTCCTTCCTTCCTGGATTTCCCTAACTGGATTGTTCATTCCTGTCTGGCCATCCCTTCCCCTTCACACAGCTCTTCACACACACACACACACACGCACACAGAGTTATTGAACAGGAAAGTGAACTTGGGGACAAGAAAGCCAAGGCCTCGGGCCTCCTCCAGCACTCAGCTCTGCCCCCTCGGTACAGACATCTCTCAACCCGGGACCCATTTCTCTCCCCTGCGGGTGGGGGTGTAATGCTGTCTGCTCTACCTTCCTCACAGCCCGGTTGCGAGGCTGGTGCAGATGAGATGATATTCAGGGAAAAGGCTTTTGTGAACTCTCAGGCCCCACGCAGGCAGGCTGAGGGATTAGTGCTGGCTTTCCCTCTGCACACCCCTCTCCGCAGACTGTCTCCTGTGCGCCCCTCTCTCTCCCGGCCAGGAGCTCCCTCCTTCATTGTGGGCCCTTTCCTCTCCCTGGGCCACCTTCGCTTGATCTCCCAGGGTCCCCACTCTGCCGGGACTCTGAGCTGAGCCTAGGCAGTCAGGTTTGGAGGACGCCCAGCAGGGAAACAGGAAGGGCGAGGAGAGGGAGAGAGAAAGAGAGAGAGAGAGAGAGCGATGGGGGTGGGTGCAGCGAGTGTGCGC
>NW_005370552.1:1484380-1484748 GCF_000412655.1 Myotis brandtii | reverse complement strand
GATAGAGCCCTCTTCCCACATGACATTGTTCCTCGTTGCGGGAAGTCCAGTCAGGATCGCCGATTGTTGTAAAAAGTCAGGGCGTGGGCCGCGCCATCAGGGTCTTACAATTGTGAAGCCCAAATGTCAATCCGGTGCAGGGTGGCGGCTCCCCAGAACCTCCACGTCAGATAAGCAGTTGTCCGAGGCCTCCAGTTCGGAGACCTGAGCTGTCCCCAGGCCTTGCTCCTCTAACCCCCACTATCTTTGTCCGGGGTTCCAGGAGGGGCTGAGACCAGACGGGTCCCTATCAGTTAAGATTACCCAGGGGACCCCGCCATCTGCTGGCCTTCCATGCCAAGCCGGCCCAGGCCCAACAGAGACCAGCT
>NW_005370552.1:1482495-1483046 GCF_000412655.1 Myotis brandtii | reverse complement strand
CACGTGTGGCCACCTTCCCTTCACCCGGACTCCGCTTGGCCTCTTCTCTGGGGCGATCTGGCGCGGCCTTGGGCTTGCCGCCAGTGCCACCTCCTGCGCCCCCCCACCCCCCACCAGGCTGCCGCATCAGGAGCTCGGTGATCAGGGCTGAAACCTTCCCCAGGTTCTGGCTTAGCTCCACCAAAGCCAACCCAGGAGGGCTCAGAGCATCCCCGCTGCTCCCAGCCCCAGGCAGCGACCGGAGGGGGTGCGCAGACCCGTGTGGCACAGTTGAGGGGAAACACTTATGCGGCCGACCCCGCGCCGCCTGTGGCGGTCCTTGAACTCAGTTCTCCAGGCTGGAAACCACCGAGTGCGCAGCTCTGCCGCTGACCTGAAAGTTGGCCAGACGTGTGAGCCCGGGTGGGGGCCCGAGAGCGTGTGCTGTGCCCATCGCAGCGACTCTTGGTGGATGAGCTCCTACCGAGGGGGTGGGGCAGGGAGCGCTGGGCTAGGGCGCTGGGGCTGGGGACCAGCCAGGGGCCTCGGGACACCCCAGGCCGCAGGGCAGG
>NW_005370552.1:1480970-1481459 GCF_000412655.1 Myotis brandtii | reverse complement strand
TCCTCCCGTCCCCGGGAGCGGAGCCCCGCGCCCCGCCTCCGCGCCCACAAGATGGATCAGGCTACCGTGCGGAGAGCGGGCTGTAAATATTTAAAAAGTCTCTCGCGCGCCGGCGGTAATGGCTTTCGCAGTCGGAATGTGTGCTAGGAGGAGAGGAAGGGCGATATATGCTCTGTGTTGCGAGATGGGGGGATTGCTCCGGTGCCTCCCGCCGTCCCGGGTGGGCTGCACGTTCTGTCTCCCCGATTTCCCGCCCTCCGCCTCTGCCACCTAGTCCCGCCATGGCATCGGGAATGCCAGTCGGTAGGGAACTTGAGCCTGGCAGGGCGACGGAGACCCAGGCCAGGCGACCTGGAGCCGCTCTCCCCCTCTGGGCTCCCAAGTCCTAGGCTGGGACTGGCCAGGACCCCTGGTCCAGGTCCGCTTCTCGGGGGAGGGCGGGAGGCGCATCGGCTGAAGCCCCTCAGTTGGGTGGTCGCTGACGCCTGG
>NW_005370552.1:1480584-1480928 GCF_000412655.1 Myotis brandtii | reverse complement strand
TGTGCCTTTACTCCCCTTCCCATGCCTCTCTTAAGCCTCGATCCACTCCGAAGGAGAGCCCTCCCCCCCCTCCTTTTTGAATCTGAAAGTAGCTTTGTGGCTGCCGGGACCGAAACCTGGGAGGAGGCGGCGCGGAGAGATGGGGGGGCGGGGGTTGCTGGTGCCTAGGCTTAGCGGAGGTCACACGTGGATGTGGAGGGGAATCGTTGCTTCTCTGGCCGGTGCGGGCCTGAGATCTTTAAGGCCGAGCCCAGCCGGATGGCAGCGGTGGGGGAGGGGGACCCAGCCTTCTCGGCTGGGAGAGGCTTAATGGGCCCATCACTGGGTGTGTGCGGGTGAGGCTG
>NW_005370552.1:1479370-1480304 GCF_000412655.1 Myotis brandtii | reverse complement strand
CTCTGATTTATTACCCAGACTAAATGCTTAATTTGTGAATATGAAACAGATTAAAAGGGGCGGGGGGAGGGGGCTGGAGGTCGGCATATTTTAGCAATCAGACCAAAGCAACCCGGCAGATGTTTCAAATTTGTCGACATTTTCAGGCTCATGTGGAAAGCCAGCCAGAATGGTCAAGAGGTCCTTTCTCCTTCCTTCAACCTGAGAACTTGGCAATGATCAAAAGGAGGTGATTAGTAGCTACAGAGAAAAGACACCAGCAGGCAAGGAGTTAACAGAGACGCTGAGCCCTCCACCTCCGGAGTGGGATGGGGGTGTGTGTGTGTGAGAGCTGCTCACAAAGGCCCAAGTCCTAGAAGCCAACTCTGAAGAACAAAGTAGAGGATCCATTAAAAGTTAATTCAGTAAATAAACTTAATTGGTGATAAAACAAACAAGAAAGATGGAAAGGCCAACTTAAAATAGCCGAAGGATAATAAAAATAAATAGTTTTGATGTGGCCTAAACATATGTGTGTGCGCCTTTGGGCCAGGCGGGTCCCTACAGTGCCCTGCCGGACACAGGCCTGTGGGGAGCACCCCTCCCCCGGAAAAGCCCCCGTGTGGATAGGCAATATTTTGGGGGCATTTGTTGGGTGTTTTTTAGGCAACTTCACACATCAAAGGTGAGCACCGTGTTCTTTTCAGCTCTCTGGTTCCAGCCGCCCAGTGAAGCAGATACAATTTCTATAAATTGGCCTTCTCCTCTGGGTTTTGATTGATCATCACCGTATGAGATTATTGAAAGTCTAATGTCTTATTTCACTTTCTCCGAGGGGTGAGGAGGGGGAACAGTTGATTGGAAGTCAGGCCACGTGAAGGCTCCGGTGCTGTGCAATAGTAATTTCCATTAGCCTGGGGAAAGCCGCCTCCGGAAACTCCCAGGCACCTCCTGC
>NW_005370552.1:1476642-1479239 GCF_000412655.1 Myotis brandtii | reverse complement strand
GGACAAACCGGAGCCTTTGTAGTTGGAGGGAGAAAATGGCTGTTGACGAAAAATAAGGCAACAAAAGATTCCTTTTCTCACGTATTTATTGGAACTTCAGAATGCCCCTCTTGAGGGTCGTTTCCCACTCCAAACTTTTCCGTCTCCCTTTTGCCTCCATACCGTCTTTCATTTTATTAAAGTTGATTATGGTTTCTCTGTCTTGTCCCCAGCCAGACAAAGGCTTAGGGAAAGTCAAAGAACGTGTTAATTATATGTTTCTTGTAAACTGACTTTTCATTTCCCCCGAACACATTGAGTTGGCTTGGTGTTTAGTTGAACACTCAATTGCTGCAAATATGCCGCTTAAAAATACTGTCTTTATTAAAAACAAATAAATGAATGCAAAGACCTTTCTAATTTCAACTTGCGTGGGCTAGAAACAGAAGAGAAACCTGAAAGCGAGAACAAGAATGAGGGAAAGGCAGCAGGGAGGGGAGAGCAAAGAGACCAGGAAGTGTACACACACACGCACACACACACACACACACACACACACACACACACACACAGGGCATTCCTGCTGCCAGCCCTCCCCCAGCCGGGTTAAACTGGTCCATACAATTGTCCCTGGCTGCGCCCTGTAGCTCGCCAGCCCGCCTGGATTTCCCATCACTTGGCGCCTAAGGCGATCATTAGCTGAGAATGGACAACCTCCCCTACCTGCTGGCAGCCCATCACTTACCAGCCCGGGGAGGCTGGCTGCGGGCTCCTGCACTGGGGCTGGGCCCATTGGCTCAGCCCGAGAGGGGTCCTCACTTCTTGCCCCTGGGTGCTGCGTTGGTGCCTAATTAAACTCTATCCAGGGCGACGTGCACTAAATATACGGAGGCTGAGAGGCAGCTGGGAGGAAACGGTCATTACCTGCGCAGAGAAAGTGACTCTTCTGAGGGAGAGGAAGGGCCTCTGATGGCACTTTCTGCTTCCCCTCAGCAGAGCCCAGAGTGCGGTTAACTCCTGGGCTGAAATCAGGGAGAGATGGAAATTAGGGGGAAATCCATGGCCCACACTTAACCAAACAGGGCCTGTGCCACCACCAGGCAGGAGGGAGGGCCCCCGGAGCTCCGAGCAGACAATGCTGGCGCAGAAAAATGACTCGGGTGCCTTTGTGGCATTGGAGTTATTGCTCATGGGCCATGGCCCCGTCACACGTGGGGGCTGCAGCTGTACAAATGGCTGTGAGGACAGAAAGGAGCAGATGCGGCCGGCGCCCAAGGCCCAGGTATGTGTTGTGAAGCTAAACAGAGCGTGGAGAAGCAAGGGGACTTGACGCCGCTGAAGGTCAGGGACCCCACAAGACCTGGGCCTGGTCTGCCCTGAGTATGAGGCGACAGCCGGCGAACAGGAGGGGACGGAGGTCTGGTCAGCTGGCTGTCGGGGCTCTCGCTGAGCCCCCACTTAGCGCAGCTAAGGAAATGGGTGCAGAGGGTGAGAACACTTACACAGGGTGACACGTGGTGGCAAAAGTAAGACCAGAACCCAGAGCTCCCCGCTTTGGGTAATGGATCAGAGGAGGCAAGCAAGTTTGGTTAGAGAAAGATCCAGGCTGCTCTTGGTCACTGAAGAGGCCTGGTGTGTAGTCATTTATTAAGCACTTGCTGAGTGCCAAGCACTGTGCTGGGCCTACGAGGACTGAGTAGGGGAGACTTTTCTGTGCCTGATAACGAAGGGCACGAGAAGGGAAGGACGCCCACCACTTGCGGGGGAGGGGGGAGGGTTTTGCATTTTAAAAAATATTTTTTTTTCATTGATTTCAGGGAAGAAGGGAGAGAGAAGCATCGATGATGAGAGAATCATGGAGCGGCTGCCTCCTGCACGTCCCACACTGGGGATGGAGCCCACAACCCGGGCCTGTGCCCTGACTCCCTGGTTCATAGGTTGACGCTCAACCACTGAGTCACACCTGGCCAGTGTGCAGGAGGGCGGCCTGGGCGGCAGCCTGTTCTCGCAGGGGTGGAGGTGCACGAGGCCATGTGGGCCCAGGTCCTTTGCGCCACCTCCCTGGAGGCCTGAGTGCTCCCAAGGCCGCCAGGGAAACGAGTGTAATGCCAATAGAGGAGGCAGCTTGTCTGGCTGGGCGCTCCCCGCAGTCCCTCTGTTGCCTGGACAAATAGCAGAGCGGAGCTTGTCCCCGGAGCTCCCCGACAAATGCAGGCTCCCCTGGGGAGCAGGCGAGGGAACACTGCCGCCCTCCCTCCCTCCCTCAGCAAAACAAACCCATCCTCCCTGGCTCAGCGCTGGAGCCTGGAGACTAAGCCTCCCCGCAGCGCAGAGCGCTCGGCCTGGTGCTCCCTGCTCCGTGCCCCCCAGATTCCACCTGCCCCTTGGGGAGCTCGCGGTGTGATCACAGGTGCCCTCCCCGCAGCCATCTGGCCCGGGCCCAGCCTCTGCTCTTGGTTTGCCGAAGCAGAGGCGAAACATGCTGGAACCTTCAAAGCACATTCCTCAGCGCTAAGGGAGAGCTGTGGGGAAGTGAAAACAAAGAGGCCAAGGAGTGCCGAGCAGTTCAGCTTACAGAGTCTGTGGGCCAACAGGGCTGGCCCGCGTTCAGTCAGACT